>NW_026606720.1:1500000-1862665 GCF_029890125.1 Rhinichthys klamathensis goyatoka
GTCCTTTCTATGGCATGAATGATTAACAATATTGCCTTAAGCAGCCCATTAATAAAAATGATGATGTTAAAAACGGCTACAGTCTTTGTTGGAGTGAGTGAAGACAACAATTTGTTTTTCTAGTCTTTTCAAGTCAGTATGTGATTGAATACTTTTTAATTGTCATTGGCACTCATCCAATTGTGAGTTTTCGGGTGCCAAATAAAGCTCCCGCACACCAAACACATCCAGATGTGCTCTCCCCGAGACCTGCAGTAATGCGAGCCCTGCCAGCTCGGGCCGGTCCTACGCCGGGAGAACATGTGTTCAGGCCGCTCCATCGCGCAGCCACACATCCATTCAGTTCTCATGCTCTCTGGGGCTTCCCACTGCTCTCAGATCAGGTCAGGCCAGAGCAAGCGAGCGCCCATCGCCTGTGAGTGGCCTGCAGGAGCTGCCGTGTGTGTGTGTGTGTGTGTGTGTGTGTGTGTACGGATGGAGGAAGTCCTGTGGCAGGCGCTCACACACACGCTCTCATTGAGTGCGCACGTTTCCCACTCGGCATGGGTGAAAGTCCAAGTGTGTGTGGATGGACTCCCTCTGCGCTCGCTCGGCAATGCCTGCCGAGCCTCTCAAGTTTCCACTGAATGGTAACAAAAGGGACACTGAGCGAGAGAGAGAGAGCAACACCAGGTCCCAGCCTGCCTTCGAAACATGCTCTCCACTCCTCTTCAGGTAAATCCTGCAGCCCAGACCTTTTCTCTTCTTTTTTTCTTCATTCTCGCTCTTTGTGCATTCAGGGATTGTGTCGGAGCAGCTGGGAAGGCTGCACGTGTGTTGGGACGGCACGCTGAGAGGAACACACACACACATACACACACACACACACACACTCTCTCTCTCTGGGTCACTGTGGAAGTTCCTCCACAGATCTGCGTTCAGTGGGAGGAGGGGTGAAGCGGGCGTCCCAGTCTGTGTGTGGGACAAGAACTTGAGCTTTATTAGGAAACGAATAGTTAAAGGTGAAGTATGGAAGTGCTTGTCGTGCCGCTTCATAAACAAACAGGTAAATAACTGGAGAATTTGAAGGGAAGGTTATCATACAAATTGTGTACAATTTTAGAATGTATTATAAATGATTCTTTTCAAAGAAAGAGGTTATTTTCTCTTCCTAGTGTTGTTGCCAGTGTGTCGAGAGCAGCAGAGCTGGGTGGTTGAGTTGAGGTGTTTGGTGAGAACCTCTCTGATGTTGCTCAGGCACTGATGTGGTTTTCGTGTTGAGCGTGTGCTGGAGTTATGTCGTTTGTTTGGGCAGCCCCAGGAAGTAACTGTGTGTTTTCCTCCTGTTGTCTTGGGTCATGTTTAGAAGTGTTTTCTTTTCGATGTCTTGCATATATCTGTGTATCATACATTAGTGCATGTGTAAAACGCTGAGCACTTTGTGCATGTGCTTTGTAATATAACACAGAGTCGGCTCAATATTTGTGTGTGTGTGTGTGTGTGTGTTGGGCTGCTGCTCAGCTGTATTCTAATGTGGCTTTGCTCATTGTCGCTGTAAAGAGCATGTGGCACTGACGCATTCCTGCGCTGAGGCCTTGCACAAAACCCCTTCAGCCAGTCCTGCTGCTGTACGCTCACCATCTGGAGCACATTGTAAAGACTCATTCAAGCTACTTTGACACTTCCTTGCCTTTCAACGTGAAATACTGAAACTGTTTTTTTATTTTACAGGATGGTTAATCAAAAAAATGACAATTCTCACAATCATTTACTCTCCCTCATGTCATTTGAAAGCTCCCATGACTGACTTCCAACGAACACAAAATAAATCGCTGAGCCACTATTTTACATAAAATAGAATAGGCTCCAGGGAGAGAATGATATTTAAGTTGTTGTTCATTGAAAATATTTGGCTGTTGTGCAACTTTCAAAGTCATCATGAAATCAAAATTGGAATTAAATTTTAATCTGTCAGCCCTCTCGCAACCTTTTTTTTGCACTGCCACGGCATTTCCCTCCAGCAAACTGTCACTCACAGGAAATAATCAAAGAAGTTTCAGCTCAAAATATCCCACAGGTCATATATTATTGCATGCCCTATTTGGGTTGGAGGAAAAACATGCTGTTTTCGTGTGTGTATCTTTCAATAAAAATGAGCTGCTGCTCCCCACCTGCTTTCCAGAAGAGGGCTTTGCCTTTACAGCTCGTGCTTCGGATACAACAAAACTGAATAACCTCACGCAGCCAATATGTCTGAAATCGTCAATACCGGCGTTCAGCCTCGCATGAGTCGGACACCGATGGAGAGACTCAAGAAGTAATTTTTAGAATTTGTCAGAGGCAATTTGGTAACTTGATCTACATAAGCCATACAACGTGCTAACAAGCACATTTAGAAAGGCAATTTTCAAAACATTCACTACATGTACAGTGCAATACTTGCCTGTTCTGGGTATTAAATTGAATCACGAACAGTTGGTATTGATTTGTGAATCAACTTTTGTGCAAATCCTGCGCTGTACTGACCAAAGCAGTCCGGTGTAAAATGATTTGCACAAACATTTACGAATTTAGCTGATTTCTTTGGCACATTCACTTCATAAATGAAATGAATTCACTGCGTCCCCAGTGGCTCAGATGCTGGGAGTTTATGAAGACTCTTGTGTTCATTATTACAGCCAGTTATAATCTTTATGTAGCTAATATAGTTAGCTAGTCTAGCGGACTGTGTGTGGCTCACTCTCTGTTAATAGGGCAGAGATCGTCACCAGTCATGGGTGGGGCTCGATCTAACATGACGTCACTTTAGGCAGAAAACTGGGACAGCTCCGTTTGATGCACCGTTTCTGATTTATGGGGATTATATTAAATTAGTGGGTGAATTTTTACCATTATAGTAGTTGTTTACACGCACCCCGGACACACATTTATGTTCAAACACCATGTAAAAGTGATTTCAAATTTTTGCTTAATTTTATTTGTATTTGTATGTCACACCAAGTTATAAACATGTTTAGTTTAAACACTGACTTCTAATAAGTAAAAGAAATAGTAGGGCTGGGTTAAAAACATTGACTTCTCTGTTTTAATCGATTCTCAGTTTGATGAACCAATATCTCTTAACCCTTTAAGTGTCACCCCCCTTTTTTTGAATATACATGAAAATGCACATTTCGAACTTAAATGGTTGTAATTCAAGAATGCTTTGGAATATCGACGTAAGATTGGTCTTGTTTTAAAGAAGACATTTGGCAGATTCTTGTAGAAGTGAAATAAATTAAGAAAGTGAAACAGAAAAAAAGTTATAGAAGTTTGTGTTTATGAAAATGTACAATGTAAAATTTTTAATTATTCATATTTTATATAAAATATATATTTTCAAAACCTGGGCGACTCTAAAACTGCAAAAAAATCAAAGCCAAAAATCTGAACAAGTTGTGTTTCAAATTTTAGGTTGATATCTCAAAAAATGAGCTTTCAGTAAGATTTTGTTTGGGCGCAGTACCAAACTTTTTCACTAGATGACAACCAGACTCCATCACTGCCCATATAAGGGCGCCTCCATTTCCATATGTGTTTTGAGTGATATGAACCATTATTTCCACAATTTTCATACAATTTATGAAGTAGACATCCTATTCAGAAGTAATATGAGAAGTTTGGCAGATTTTGATATGATTTCAACCTCTAAGAAACATAAAAAGAACACGCATGTGCGTTTTAGCTTCCTGCCACATCATATAATTTTTTTCTTTATATAAAAAAAAAATTCAGACCTTTTTTTTTTTATATAATTGAATGGATGCTATCTTTTGAACTCTTGGAATGAAAACAAACTGAGGTTTCTACCCTTCTTTCATGATTTTTCATGTTCATCACTATTTCAAAATAAAGGTCTAAGAGTATGAAAATATTATTGTTGCAAATTGATAAATTACGGCTCCTCTGTAATTTATTTTGAAAATCAATCACCAAATATGGAAACTAGAGATTGTAAGCTTTCAAATGATATATAGTTTGTCAAGATTAGTTTAGGTTTAGTATAGGATATTACTGTTTTAAAAATGTAAAGAATTTGGGCCCACCGGTGGGCCCGTGACACTTATTAAATCTCAAGAATTAACCTTTTAATCTATGCTGTTTTCAGTTGATAAATGATTTTTTTTTTAATGTTTAAACCCTTTATGATGATCCTGTTAGTTGATCTATAATGCGCGATAGGCGCCGCCATGTTAGTTTGCGCCGCAGTTTCAGATCTGTCAGATTTACATCGCGTAAATTCATCCACTTCTCCCGAAATACATGAAAGTAAATGACCGTTGAACTGGGAGAAGAGTAGCTAAATAGTAAATGTTAGTTACTTACACAATGTGTATCTGATATGAATAAAACTCCTCGTCAATTTATATTTGAATGGATTGTTATTGCCGCTTCCATAGACATCAGTGTGCATTTTACAAACTATAGATATATTATTTTGCCATTACTCGTGTGTATTTAAATGTCCAAAACCTAAAATAAACTTCATGTGGTTCAAAACATTGAATAGTCGTAATATATGAGGAGCGCTGAGTGCGTTTGAATTTAGCAGTTGATCACGTGATGCACTGACCGCTCTAATCACACCGGTGTGACCGTACCAGGGTTTCCATTGTCCGGTAATTACCAGACATTGGCCGGGGAAAAAATTAAATGTCCGACAAAATTAAATCTCTCCGGTCAAATTGTCCGATTAAAATTGCCTAATTATCCCGCCCCCCTAACACAATCTGAATTTGAGAATAAGCCTAAAATGTATGAAGCAAAAATACACCGACATTTGGCTATGTTATAAAGTAACAGGCTCTACCGTTTGAAAGTTATGAAACAACATCGCATGCTGCATTTCAAATAAAGCGCACGCCTAGAACGGCTGTAATATAGACCTAAACAACGAACGATTGAGTGAGACGTTTCAAATATGGCCAGGTCCAGGCAGGCTAGCCTTAAAAGCTGTTTTCAGAGGCCAGACGTGACGGACGATGGTGAATCAGGAACATCTCATTATAGATCAGTGGTTCTAATCCGCGCACTCGTACAGTTTTTTTTTCTCTCATCAAAACTGAATAGCCTATGTTCATCAGTGGTTACAGCCTATATCAAGCAAGGACACGTGTGTGTGCATTTTATTTTGTGATTTCACCGGAATGAATAGAAAGTCTCCACAACGGCGATAGATTGAAACGCGCGTCCGAGTGAAGATTGCGCAACTCGCGCAGCGCGTCGTCCATGCAACTGATAGCAGCGGACATGAGCGCTCAGCTTGATTTCAGAAACAACTGATTTTAGCGCTATATCTCTTATTTAAAGGTTCTCTATGGAACTTAGCGGCCTCTAGTGGTGATGTTTCAGATTGCAACAAGAGCGCTCGTGCTCGTGTGCGTGTGCGATCTCAGGAGCGAGCATTCACTACCAGCCACACGGAGACTTTCAACGCAACGGCGAAAGCATCACACAACATGCTGGAAACTCATGTAAACTCCCACTGCAACGTTACAATAATAGGCTACTTTTATCAGCTTGACGTTGAACTAATGCTCCATGCTCGTACCATGATAACGTTACATTGACTGCATTTAGCCGACATGTGATGTTATCTAGCATAGCCTACGGCATTTCACTAACTATTCGTGTATCTTTCACAATCAACAATGTCAACACAGGTGAATGTATAATATGATAACGAAAACGGTTAGTGAACTAGACTGAACAATGTCAGTGTAACAGTAAGACAGTAGGAAGTAACATTACTGTACTGAACATGTCTGGAAATGTTTATTATAAACAATATGATAGTAGTGGGATGAGTTACGTTATAGCGTAACGATCTATAACGTAGATCTAGTACATAGGCCTAAAACAAGTATCCTAAAGCACCTTTTCTTATCCTGGAACAGTCTTTTGTATTCATTCCATGTCTCATGTAGTTTACCTTGCTATTTCATTTGAGTTTACTAATAATTCAAAAGCTCTGCCGATGTTGATCCGTGTTTTCGTCCTGAGTCGATCAGAATCACGTTTGGCCTGACGAGCTCCAGCAGATAAAACTTTGTTTTGTTTTTTATATTTATGTGGAGTTTGTGTTGGAGTGTGTGTTGTGCTGGAGGCAGGTCGTTTTTGGGTGTTATCAGACTCCATGTCGTCAGCTGCAGTGCCGTCACATAGACTGTATATAAAAAGGAGAGAGGCTCGGGAGCGCGCATGCACGTCACATCCGATGGATTTCGCGGTAAATCCGACCCGGAGACTTAACATATAAATATGAATATTGGCCTTCAGAGGTAATAGCAAAACCCGACAAGTGGATCATTGTAATGTGTGATTACAACCCCTTCACACACAGGCAATAAAAAAAGGATTCATTTTAGAAGAGAAGTTCCATATAGCACCTTTAATAGCGAACTAAATGAATGATCTGTTAGTTAACTGGAGATCTTTTATTTATTTGTGTTAGGTACATCCGTGCTTCAATGTTTAAAAAAAGTTAATGTGTGTGAAACCATAGTAAAAAACAATTGGTGTTGATTGACGCCAATCGGACGTTCATGTTTTTTTCCCGTCTATTTGAAAGTTAGGCTAAAGGCCTGTTCACACCAGGACGAATTTCGCGTGCGATATTCGCCGACGTTTAACGCCTCGTGACTAAACAATGGGCGCCACCGACGCGTAAAACGCCACGCGTAAAAGCGTCATTTAAAAAAAAAAAAACGCCTCGGGTTCGTTTTTTTGGTTTGACGCGCCGCGTCAAAAACGATCCGACCAATGAAATTGGCGCTTTTGCTCACGTGTCTGGAGCTTCTGAAGTTACAGTAAAACACAACTTGGGGGCGCTCAAACACAAAACGGTCTTGCCGAGCACACATACGTAATGGCGAAGAAGATATACAGCGTCTACACTCTGCCGGGAAGAAATAAGACGAGGAAGATGCAAGGCTAGATGAATGTAGAGCTGCTGGTCTTGTTGGTGTCTTTATAAAGAGACACCAACGACAATAAAGAACTATATGACAAACGCGACAAACTTGCTCTCTTCTTCTGAGTGACAAGCGAGTGTCAGAAGCGTAGTTGCGCAGCGCCACTTTGTGGACCGGGGTATTTCTGTTTTACATTAAGCGCCATCTAATGTCAGGGAATGAATTTGCATGTTCACTCGGCTCATCCTCAGCGAAAATCGCTTGGGTGTGAACACAAAAAACGCGTTGGAAAACGCTGCCGAATAACGCGCTCCGATATTCGTCCCGGTGTGGACGGGGCTTAATAAACATGTTGCATTCTATACGGCCTGATTATGTAATTTTTTATGTTGCATAGCCTGCCTCCAGTTTTCCTCAACTTGACTAATTAAGAGGCGATATTTGACCGGCATATCATCAAAACCGTGACCGGCACCATTTTTTTCTAGCGGAAACTCTGGACCGTACGCCTCAAAGGGTTAATAATATAGTGATGTACCAACACTTGCCGTTCCTGCAAGCTCTGCAGTTCTTCCCAACAGTTAAAGCCACGTTACGTCAGGAAAGTGTGGACTCGCAAGGGCTCAGGGTTGCCTTTGGGACCATCCACAATGCTCAGTGAAAACCAGGGAGCATCGAAGCGGAAAGCAGAAGTTTTGAAGCGCAAAACATAAATCCTGTGAGACAACTCGCCACACGTAGTGAGCCAGAGTCCTGACTGTGCTTACCAGTGCCCGAATTAGTGTACATGATATGCTGATTCACGACCTAGGCTACGTCTACATTAATCCGGATAGATTTGAAAACAGAGTTATCGTTTCAAAACGCTCTCCGGCCACACTAGCGTTTTCGAGTGTTTTCCAAAAGTTTTTCATCCACACTGAAACGTCGGAAAACGCTGAATTCGCCTTACAGCGCATGCGTAAACCCTCATACACGCTCACTGAGATGATACAGACAGTACAAGACATAATCAATTTATCACGCAATTCTCCTGGCAGGATAATTTCATTTAGCAAAATATCTCCCCATTCACTGAAGCGTCCAGGTCTCTCTCAGTCGCCATCACATGTTTGGTCTAAAGCGCGACTGCTCTCGTGTTTTGCCGCAGGACAGCAAATGCGAGTGAAATTTCTGTCATCTATGCAGGATTGTGATATGAAGAGTGAAAGGTAATAGCACATAACAGGCACAACATCGGTATCAACATGAATATCTATTGGTTCAATATGCGTCACATGACTAAACTTACGTCATCATTTTCAAACACCTCCGTTTCCACAGTCTACAACGTGAAACCAGCGTTTTCAAATGTATCCACTATGGAGAGCGTTTTCAAAAAGCTTCGTTTTCGTTGCTAGAAATGCGTCTCAGTGCGGACGGACGGACGGAAGACCACGAAGAGAAAAAGATGCGTTTTCAAACGAAACCGTGTTAGTGTGGACAAGGCCTCAGGAAGCTGATTGAGACGCTCTATGATTGCTCACTTTCGGTAGCGTTCTTTTAGAGAGGCAATCATGACTTCATTTCATTGCACATCTGCTGTTGTACTTAATGAAAAGTAAGGAAACTGCTTTGTATTGGTGTTCGGTGCATAATGTCAATAGATCATTGTCCATCTACAGCTGCAGTCGAGATAAACTTGGCTTACAAAGACACACTGTGAGCGTCACGGCTGCTGTGATGCAGACTGGACCGAGTCTGAGTGGGAAGCAGGCATGCATAGAGTGGGATTGTTGGCATGTCGTCTCATTCACACAGTTCAGGGTGTGTTCGCCCTATTGCGTGTTCGTGCGTGATTTCAAGGCCCATTTGCATGGTTTTGCATCTGATATGCCACAACCTTTACATGATTTGCATCTCTATTCAAAAGATACCACAGAATTCGAAGAAAGCATTTCAGGATTTTTGTTTTTTTCTTCAGAAGTGTCTTGCCCTCGATCTCCATACTGTAACCTTCCCTCGCTCTCAGTCTTATCCCACCGACGCAACCGTCTCTTATTCATGGGTGGGAATCACTGAAAAACACTGTTATACAGTGGCCTCAAGAAGTATCCATTCATTCACTTCATTTAAACATGTCTTGATGCTGTTGCATTGGATGATATCTGCAAATAAATGTATGCTAGAGCTTTCCTCAAAACTAACTTCACCTCTTCAAGACTTTTAAGCAGCTGATGTTGCAGGGCTTTTGTGTGGACGTGTGAGGTCCTCTCTTCTCAAGTTCACACCGGTGTCAGAGCAGAGTAGTTCATCACATCAATCCCATAAAGCCTACTGTGCCATATCTGATACACAAAGGCCTCTAAATTATCAACATGATCTAAACTTTGCTGAAAAACCTGTTGTACACCATCAACTACAAGCCTTCTGTCGTCTGATTGATCAAAGCAAAGGCCTTTTAGTGCAATTGAAAAAAAAAATGGTTTATGCGTCTTTATTCTGTGAAATCTTTACAGATTCTTGTGGTAAATGTAAGAATAACGTTTATATTGTTAGCAATATTTAAGTAATATTATATTTTAGTAATAAACACGTACTGGACTGAATCAGCTTACTTGCTTATCCATATTTTTTTTTTAGAAAAATCATGTTAAAATGTGAGCATCAAATACGATCCCTCAGGCTTTTGAGGAACATTTGTTCATCTCTCGATCATCCTTTTATTGCATTACATCATACATTTTAAAACTACAGAGCTTTGATCATGAAGCTAAGCACTGAAATATCGTCTTACTAAGACGTAATATTGGGAGATATAGAGTGAGGGCTGATATTTATATGCATTTTATGTGAGTATCTGCTATACTCTTATAAACTGATTTACATTAAAAGCTTTCATAATTTCATCTTGGCCATATCAATTTCAGCAACTGCACCAAACCGCATAGTTTTGCTCCGTTTGGGCCTCTGAATAAAATAGGTATTTTTTTCTTCCTTGAGTAGGAACTTCATATTCTCACTATATCATACTATATGAGACATAAAAGCCTGATGTATCAGATCTGATTCTCAAAAATGCACACACACACACATTTTGTCTAAAATGTTGTTTTAATGAAAGGCCACTCAGTTTATATCTAAAGCAACAGCATTCATAATTTTATGTGGCTCAAGTGTCCAAAAATACTTTTGTAATACTATAATAGACGGTTTGATGACATATGTCATCTGTGACAACTTGCCCCATAGAGTTTGAAAACATGCCCCACATCATAATAGGTCACACTCCTGAGAGTTGTGTCTATGATGGTGTGCACGTTTAACTTAATTTACATTATAATATGTATACATTTTCCTGTGCAACTTTAACAGAATGTTATAAATGTGATTTTTAGCCTTATAAATTGATTATTGGCAGCGGGATTCAACATTAAGTACTCATTTTCAGGACTGATGCTGTTGAATAGGCAGAATTATTTTAATGATACATTTCACTGCACATAAGTAATGTGAATCGCATTTATAGTTTGCTTACAGCCTGTAAAACTTAATCTGCTTGAGAGCACTAATTTGTGAGCAAATCACCATTTCCATTCAGTCAAAGCTGGGATCCATTCAAGCTTCTGCTTGTCTGTGAAATGCTTTTTCCTTTCAGAAACTCCCAGGTCTTATTTGTGAACATCAGCTTGACTATGTTTGTGTTTGCAGGCCACATTTCCCTGGTAACGCCGTCCAGCTACAGCCCAGCCGCCAAGATCACACTAGGAACGGTCAATTCAAATGTGGGAGCCCAGATGGTCAGTGTCACACACCACACCAGTGTACAAACACAAACGTCTTTAAATGCATGCAAACAAGCAGCACTTCATAATCTCTCAAACACTCAGATTAAAACTGAGGCTGCAAGTTGCTCCAGGCCAGGGTTGCAACTTTCCGGGAATTTTCATGGCTGGACACTTTCCATGGGAATTAACGGGAATAAACGGGAATTAACGGGAATATATATATATATATATATATATATATATATATGAATTAACGGGAACTAATGGGAATAAACTGGGAATTTGCTAAATTGCCGGTTAGCCTTAAATGTACTTAAATAGGGTACTTAAATGTAGTTGAAAAAAATAATAATCTTGCAGCAAAATCTTGGTTAAAACAACCAAATTTAATGCAATTTCATTTGAATTTCTACCCTGCACATTCCTCAGTCACACTTCTTACTGCAGGGCTGTTGAGGCCACACACCCTGCATGCACTGTGCATTCAAATTACAGAAAATAAATGTATATTGTAAAATATTATTACACTTTAAAAAGGCTGTTTTCTATGGGAATATATAGCCTAGTAAAGTGTAATTTATTCCTGTGAAGGCAAAGCTGAGTTTTCGGCATCATTACTCCAGTCTTCAGTGTCACATGATCCTTCAGAAATCATTATAATAAACAGTTGTGCTGCTCAATATCAATACACTACATTGATAATAACTGAGTATCAAATCAGCATATTAGAATGATTTCTGAAGGATCATGTGACACATGCAAACAAATAACATGCATAACAATTGCTGCAATAAAAATATATTTATTTTACATTTTACTAAATCAGAAGTAATTAATTGAAAAATATATCAATATGCAATAAAAACAACAACTAACATGCCTGCTACTATAACTATAACAAAATGTTTATATTTCTGTTTGTATAACAAACAGTTTATATAAATTTCCCCAAATTTTCAATTAATTCCCATAAATTCTCATAAATTCCGTTTAAGTTTCTAACTTGGAATATTTCCAAAATTCCCCAGATTAAGTTCCCATGGAAAGCCTCCGGAAATTGACCGGAAATGTTCAGCCCCTTTTGCAACACTACTCCAGACGGACTTAAATGGTTACAAAAGTGACAACATTAAAGTGCAACAGCAATTGAATCTATTCTCCATTGGCAACAGTTGTGTAAAACTCTGTGTGCATTCATCACATTTATTTTCGTGAGCATTTATATTAGTTTTGAAATGGTTTATGAAAATAATTCTGACCAAAGTAGACTGAAAATGTTGAATCAAGAATGCAAGAAGTAAAATGCAGTAAATCTGGGAAACACAATGAGGAATATTTATATTTATGCTATGATATAAATAAACTTTGTAATAAATATCAATATTTGTTTACCTACAGGATATTAAATATATCTAAAAAAATATTATTCACCAACAATGAATCAAACATATCAATTCTGTCGTCATATTTGCTATTTATGTTTGAATCGGATTAATCAGATCAAATTAGGTTAATATCAACATTCACTAATACATTAATACAATTAAAAGTTGTATCTGTTAATATTATTTAATGTACCTGAGCTTGCATTAGCTAAAAATGAGTAGTTGTATTTGTATTAACTGGCTTTAACAAAGATTAATAAATACTGTAACAAATGTATTGCTCATTATCAATGTTGGTTAATGACAACTAATGTTAAGTAGAGAGACGTTATTGTACAGTGTAACCGATAAAAAAACAAAAAGTGTTAACTTTACCCATCCAAGCTCTTTGTGTAAATGCTGTGCTGTAGTTCGGTCTGCAGCCATTGGTGGGCAGTGATGCTTCACAGAACAGTGATTCACTGACTCCACTGCATGTGCTGCACTGCTGTACATGGACAACAGGAGACTGAAGGGGTGGGAAGAGGAGGGTGTTTACGGGTCAGTATGGCTGCACTCAGCAGAACAAAAGCAAGGAATGCTGAGAAGATGGACTCACACAAAGGAGTTTAAAGGGAAGGAAAGACACTGATGTAAGGGGAGGAAGTTGGAGAGAGAGACCTTGATGAACTGAAGTTTGACAACAATGCTGCCGTAAACATGTCTTCTGTGTAAATGCATACATTTAAAGTGAAATGTCATTTTTTTCAGTGCTAAAATATTTAATTCTATACTAGCTTAATAGTAAACTGCAATTAGGCAATTGTTAGGTTTACTTCCTGAAGAGTGTAAGCACTCATGCTTCGTTTGCATGTACTAACATGTGATTTTCGCGTCCTGTTTGTCTCAATGGCAGTAGGACTGCATGCGAAACCTGTTTGGAAGCAGCCATTATTTTTGCAGTTGCGTTTAGTGCCGCTAGTGATGCAGAAATGACACCCTTCACCAAACAACGAGTCCAGTGATGGACGGACCTCGTGTGTGATGGGCCGAAAGCATGAAAGCAGAGGCTGAGAGGAGAACAGAAGCGCGCTGTGTGCCCGCACCTCTGCTAATGAGCTTATTAACGGCCCTCGTTAGGACCCTCACTCACTCGTTACAGAGATGTGTGGCACACTTACGCACAGATTCCTTTCCGGCCCAGTAGATCTCACAGTTTACAAGACGTAAAAACGGTGAACTTCACAGAGTCTACACAGTCATACTTCCTACTTTAGTAGGTGGAACAATATGACATGATATACAAGTTAAATAGTATGCGTTTACTACAGTGTTGTCACATGACTTAGTCTTGTTAATGTTTACTAAAACTAAAACTTTTAATTTATATATATATACACATATCACATTAAATGACAAAAGCACATAACACCATTACTAAAACTTAAACTAAAATGAAAATAAAACCTCATTCAAAATATAAATAAATATAACGGAGATAAAAAAAACGTATATTGTGGTCACAAATTAACAATTCGCTCCCACGACTTACAGCGCGTTTTAAGTAAATTGTACGCTCGTTATAATAATTTGTTCCCCTGATTTACTAAATCGTGGCCATGTTGTAATAATTTGTTTCCTTGTTTTAATTAAATCAAAACAAGGGAACAAATTAGTTTAAAGTGGCCACGATTTCCTAAAATGAGTAAACAAATTAAAACGAGTGAAAGAATTCTTAATTCGTGGCCACAATATATATATTTGTATCCGTATGCTTAGACATTATGCTGCATACTTAAATCAGTTTGTCAAAATATCAGATTCCAGTTTGCATGTTAAAAATAAAACATAAGGTTTTGTATTTAAATATGAAAAAGATAAGTTGAATGACATGGTAAGTTAAATAAATTAAAAAAATTGTGGCTGTACGATTCCTCGTTCATTCATCGCACTGGAAATAGATTTGAACACAAAGCATTGTGGGATACAGCAGGTGCGAGACCAGAAATGCTCAAGGTGACGACCATTCATAACACATAAAACATTCATATGCACCTATAGGGAGAGGAAAAGCTAGGAAATCGCCTGCAGCTGACCATGGAAACTTCCATTTCATAATTCCGTTAACTAAATAAATATAGTGTGATAAGATAATTATTGTTATATTATAATTATTGTTTATGAAATTATTGCATACATTCATATTTGGAAAATGAAGGGCGCATCTGTAGCTACGCCACTGGTACACAGTGCACAATGCAATATGCCATTTACTGCACGTTTGGCTGAAACATTTTTTTATTGTGATCTGATGTGTGTTTTTCAACCACAAAGTTTTCATATTCATATCTCATACGCACCGCATACTGCACAGAATGTACCAGTTGTATGGTAGCGAGCCTTTCTGAATATATCTAGGGCTAGGAGGATGATAAATCTCTGCAGTGATGGATGAGGATGTCCTTGCTGATCCCCAGGGGCTGTGCACACACTCGTATGAGGAGAGATCCAGGTTAGCGGAGAGGAAGACAGAGAGTCAGGGAGGCCCTCATACACCATCACAGATCATTTACATGTGGGTGAATGGGAACATGCAGCAACTCTACAGTGGAGGTCGCCCATATCAAAAACGTCTATTGTACCTATAGAAATCTATCCGTTAGCATTCTCTCTCATCTCAATGCAGTCGTTCACTGGAAGTACACAACCTGGATGCTGCCGTCTATGAATTATGACATGTTTTTGTTTTTCCCCCATAATGGTGTAGTTACAGCATCCACCAGCAGGGGCTGACTGCCAAAACTCACATGAAGTGATACTCTCTACCGGTCTTAACTTGTCACCTTACTATCTTCAGTTATAATTTGCATAACCTTACACTGTTTTTTGTTTTCCCATTCTGTAGATTTTAAGCACACCACAGAGAGTGTCTCACCCTGGAGGCATCCTCATCGGCAGCCCGTTTACGCCGCACACCCCACCGGTTGCAATGGTTACTCAGGCACACCCTCCCGAGGGCAACGAGTGGACCCCGGGGTGAGCCACGTGCACGCTTCTCATGCACTGATTTTAATGGGAATAAAGCGCTCCTATCGCACTCTAATGTCCTCATATGAAGTGATGGGAGTTTGTTTTCTGCTTGAGTTTGGAGAAGCATTTGTAAACTTTAAAACCGTATACAAGCTATAGATATTTTACCGATTAAAATTAAAATATGCTTGGCAAACTCAACCTTGTGTATTTGTTGACTAACTGTGGCCTTCCCCCTTGTAGGAACAAAAAAAGGACACATGACTACATTGATTCCTATTACTCAGACAGGTGGGGCATCTGTTTTCACACTTTTACAGTTTTAAAATCATGTTTAAAAAGATTTTTGTAAATGTATCAGAGGATTAGAAGAAAGGGAGATGACACTTGAGCACTTGTGTTTTGCAGGGACGGACTGTGTTTGAGTGACTCCTCGTCCAGGTAAGTGAGTTGAGTTGGGGGACACTGGGATCAATAGACACACTTGTCTTTAAATGGATGTGCCCATGAGACGTGTGTGTGTGCGCGAGAGAAAGAGAGCTGTAGTCTCACTAGGATTTATGAGGCTCAGATGTTAAGCAGGACAGCGGAGGATCACAGCTGCACACCCCAGTTGTGTTTCAGAGCCCCCGTGTCCCTAATGAGTTTCTCTGTTAACATAAAACACACAGTCAAGCCCTCCTTCAGCTGCTTTTCTCTCCTAATTGAACACTACTGATGGCATGGGCATGTGCGCTGGAGTTCTCACTGAGAAACTGACGTCCGTAGTCTGTGCTAGATTTCACAGAGAGCGCTGTGCTTTCGGCGAGTGTTCATGTGCCGTTCCCCTACACTCCTGAATGTGTTACTGCTTGTCTGTTTGGTTCATGCTGACGTGTTCAGAAGTTCATCGAGATATTGTCCATATTAATACACATAATCCTCAAGTGTTTATCTAAATAATTGCTTTTACAAGTATAAATAAGTAATTTTAGCCATTCAACATAACAGTTTAATTGAAAGCCATAATTTTGAACATTTATTGGGCTTAAATATTATAAAAGCTTGTGTACTCCGGACCAGGCTGGCACATCGGCTCAAAAGGGTTTGGAGCGGGACTATCTAGGGCAGGGGTGTCCAAAGTCCGGTCCGCGGGCCAAACACGTCCCGGGGATGAATTTTAAATGGCCCGCACCTTGTTTATTAAAAAGTAAAATGGCCCACCAAATATATATTTACAAATCATGCAGTTTCACTGTGTCAGCACAAGGTGACAGCACTAGATTTCTGAAACAAAATTTGATAACTGACAAACACTGCCATTTCTGTTGCTTATGAGCAACATTAAACGCGCCAGAAGTGGAACGAAACAGACGGACCATTTATTAGCTCTAGCAAAAAACAGCTCTAGAAACAGCGCTGACATTCTCAAACAACACTGACACAGAAAACACATTTACAACACTATTCGATCCACAAATCACTAACATTTACCATGGAATTACTGTAGTAAGACTAACTGTAAATGGAATGTGGGATTTTCATATCGAGTTTTATTACATTATTAATATAGACATGTATTAACCCTCTGGGGTCTGAGGTGTTTTCAGACATGTATTAAATATTAAAGGAGTAAATAAATATAGGGCAAATTACAGAAACAAATAGTTAATTTTAATAAGAGTAGAGTTCTAACTCAGTAAAAATGTTACCCTTTAAAAATGAGTTTGTTAAAATTTTACAGATGTTACTGTTTGTGTTAATAAAAATATATTTATATCTGCGTCCCAACTCAAGCTACTGCTACTGTCAACTCAAGCTACTGTCAAATGTGCATTTCTATGAGACAAAACATGTAGGCTAATATTATTACTATTGTTTTTATATAACTATATATAATGAAGAAGTATCCGGTCCCCAGGCGTGTCCACAACATCGGATCTGGAATCAAAAAAGTTTGGGCTCCCCTGATTTAGGCTGATTTAGCCCTCCTCTGATTTAGGCTGATTTAGGGTTCCTCTGATTTAGGCTGATTTAGCCCTCCTCTGATTTAGGCTGATTTAGGGTTCCCCTGATTTAGGCTGATTTAGGGTTCCCCTGATTTAGGCTGATTTAGCCCTCCTCTGATTTAGGCTGATTTAGGCCTCCTCTGATTTAGGCTGATTTAGGGTTCCTCTGATTTAGGCTGATTTAGCCCTCCTCTGATTTAGGCTGATTTAGGGTTCCCCTGATTTAGGCTGATTTAGCCCTCCTCTGATTTAGGCTGATTTAGGGTTCCCCTGATTTAGGCTGATTTAGCCCTCCTCTGATTTAGGCTGATTTAGGGTTCCGCTGATTTAGCCCTCCTCTGATTTAGGCTGATTTAGCCCTCCTCTGATTTAGGCTGATTTAGGGTTCCTCTGATTTAGGCTGATTTAGCCCTCCTCTGATTTAGGCTGATTTAGGGTTCCCCTGATTTAGGCTGATTTAGCCCTCCTCTGATTTAGGCTGATTTAGCCCTCCTCTGATTTAGGCTGATTTAGGGTTCCTCTGATTTAGGCTGATTTAGGGTTCCCCTGATTTAGGCTGATTTAGCCCTCCTCTGATTTAGGCTGATTTAGGGTTCCCCTGATTTAGGCTGATTTAGCCCTCCTCTGATTTAGGCTGATTTAGGGTTCCCCTGATTTAGGCTGATTTAGCCCTCCTCTGATTTAGGCTGATTTAGCCCTCCTCTGATTTAGGCTGATTTAGGCCTCCTCTGATTTAGGCTGATTTAGGCCTCCCCTGATTTAGGCTGATTTAGGCTGATTTAGGGTTCCCCTTATTTAGGCTGATTTAGGCCTCCCCTGATTTAAGCCCCGTTCACACTACACGCGACCAAGCGACGCGATACCATTCATTTCAATGGGGAGCTGGCGATTTCCGGCGACACACGCGACAGCAACCGTTGGCGACCGGATGGGGCGTGTCTGGCGACGCGACAAAGTTGAGATCTGTTTAACTTTATGCAAATGAGGAGCGACTTTAGGGAGCGACAACCAATAGGAGCGGAGCGCATATGATCCCTTTCCACATCATTGGATGTCATTCATAAAGGCAACCAGTAGTGGGAACTCCCATTAGCGACCTCATCGCCAGCCACTGGCGACATGCAGCGACAAAGTCGCTTGTAGTGTGAACGGGGCTTTAGGCTGATTTAGGCCTCCCCTGATTTAGGCTGATTTAGGCATCTCCTGATTTAGGCCTCCTTTGATTTAGGCTGATTTAGGCCTCCTCTGATTTAGGCTGATTTAGGCATCCCCTGATTTAGGCCTCCTCTGATTTAGGGTTCCTCTGATTTAGGCTGATTTAGGCCTCCTCTGATTTAGGCTGATTTAGGGTTCCCTCGATTTAGGCTGATTAAGGCCTCCTCTGATTTAGGCTGATTTAGGCCTCCCCTGATTTAGGCTGATTTAGGGTTCCCCTGATTTAGGCCTCCTCTGATTTAGGCTGATTTAGGCCTCCTCTGATTTAGGCTGATTTAGGCCTCCTCTGATTTATGCTGATTTAGGCCTTCCCTGATTTATGCTGATTTAGGCCTCCCCTGATTTAGGCTGATTTAGGCCTCCCCTGATTTAGGCTGATTTAGGCCTCCCCTGATTTAGGCTGATTTAGGCCTCCTCTGATTTAGGCTGATTTTGGCCTCCCCTGATTTAGGCCTCTTCTGATTTAGGCTGATTTAGGCATCCCGTGATTTAGGCCTCATCTGATTTAGGGTTCCCCTGATTTAGGCCTCCTCTGATTTATGCTGATTTAGGCCTCCTCTGATTTAGGCTGATTTAGGCCTCCCCTGATTTAGGCCTCCTCTGATTTAGGCTGATTTAGGGTTCCCCCGATTTAGGCTGATTTAGGCCTCCTCTGATTTAGGCTGATTTAGGCCTCCGCTGATTTAGGCCTCCTCTGATTTAGGCTGATTTAGGCCTCCTCTGATTTAGGTCTCCTCTGATTTAGGCTGATTTAAGGTTCCCCTGATTTAGGCTGATTTAGGCCTCCTCTGATTTAGGCTGATTTAGGCCTCCTCTGATTTAGGCTGATTTAGGCCTTCTCTGATTTAGGCTGATTTAGGCCTCCTCTGATTCAGGCTGATTTAGGCCTCCTCTGATTCAGGCTGATTTAGGGTTCCTCTGATTTAGTCCTCCCCTGATTTAGGCTGATTTAGGCCTCCCCTGATTTAGGCTGATTTAGGCCTCCTCTGATTTAGGCTGATTTAGGGTTCCTCTGATTTAGGCTGATTTAGGGTTCCCCTGATTTAGGCCTCCTTTGATTTAGGCCTCCTCTGATTTTGGCTGATTTAGGGTTCCTCTGATTTAGGCTGATTTAGGGTTCCTCTGATTTAGGCTGATTTAGGGTTCCCCTGATTTAGGCCTCCTCTGATTTAGGCCTCCTCTGATTTAGGCTGATTTAGGCCTCCTCTGATTCAGGCTGATTTAGGGTTCCTCTGATTTAGGCTGATTTAGGCCTCCTCTGATTAAGGCTGATTTAGGGATCCTCTGATTTAGGCTGATTTAGGGTTCCCCTGATTTAGGCCTCCTCTGATTTAGGCTTCCTCTGATTTTGGCTGATTTAGGGTTCCTCTGATTTAGGCTGATTTAGGCCTCCCCTGATTTAGGCCTCCCCTGATTTAGGCCTCCCCTGATTTAGGCCTCTTCTGATTTAGGCCTCCTCTGATTTAGGCTGATTTAGGCCTCCTCTGATTTAGACCAGTAGCATACGGGGGGAGGAGGGTAGCATTCGGGAAACCTGTTTGAATATGGTCACTTAATCGTTAATAACTAAATATTTGCAATTTTATATTCCAATTTGATAGTTATTCCCTGTTTAAGCCCCCGTGAATTATTTATAGCGTTTCTTTGAATTGCTCACAGTACAAACACAGACACAGACCGTTACCCTTCTGTGACTCTCCTCTTTTTTGCTGCATTCTGGCAGATGTGTCTTCTCCTGCGAAAGGTCAGATGAATCTCCCTCCCCCTCTCCTCTCTTTCCACTTCCTCTTTTTCAGCACTCCATCTTTCCCTCCCTCCCTCTCTCTCTCTCTCTCTCTCTCTCCCTCTCCATCTTTCCATCCCTCTCTCTCTCTCTCTATCTCTCTCTCTATCTCTCTCCCTCTCCATCTCTTCCATCCTCTCTCTCTCTCTCTCTCTCTCTCTCTCTCTCTCTCTCTCTCTCTCTCTCTCTCTCTCTCTCTCTCTCTCTCTCTCTCTCTCTCTCTCTCTCTCTCTCTCTCTCTCTCTCCCCCTCTCCCTCTCTCTCTCTCTCTCTCTCTCTCTCTCTCTCTTCTGTCCTGAGACTGCATTTCTCTGATGCTAAAACATTCTTCACAGGGGGGGACACATCTCAGCACTGTTGCTAAGCAGAAACCAGTGTGTGTGTGCATGTATGTTACGTGTAAATGCGTGTCATATTCACAGCCACACACACAGAGCTGCGTGAGAGTCCCTCTTACAGCATTGCAGTACTTCCAGTCAATTAGAGGTGAATGTTGGTGAGCTGGGGGTCTGGAACTAATATGTCCTGACGACTGAAACCCCAATCAGCCGCTACTGCACCCCCCGTCCCCTCCCTTCCCCCGTGTTCCTCCTGTTTCTCCGTACCTCTCTCCTTCATTGAGTGACAGTTATGTAATTCACCCCACAGTGCAGTGGCGTTTTTTCATACGCATGTGTGAGAGAGAAAGAATGAGTGATTTTTCCTCCGGACTATTCCCATTTGTGTACTTGGCACACCATCGAACCCTGAGCCATCTCTTTGTTTTAACTCTAACAAGCGCTCGCACGCACCACAGCCTCTGCGGCACACATGCACTCGACATCGGATGATGCATCACGGCATGAGGAACAATGGGGTAATAATGTAATAATCCGCATACAGACGGATTATGTAACCTGCTAGTACCTGTAAAGCCCAGAGTATACCTCAGATTTTACGTATATTCTAGCGAATGCGTATAGCAGAATGCACGGCCTTTTAAATTATACTTAATTTGATAGCTATGGTTATTTTTGCTTGCTGGCATCATGAGCACAAGTCGGAATGATTTTTAAATTCACCCTATCTATTTTGTAAATGCTTGTTATAGATCTTATTGTGAACAAATGTATGCCAGACTTCTCCAAACATTTAGTCCGCTTTATCCTAACCCCTCCACAATCGACTGCAAGCTCACATTCATTTTTAAGTGCAACGCCCACATCTTAAAATCCAATCAACATCCGTTGGTTAGACCCACTTCCTACATTGTTTCTTTCATTTTTAATAAACCGTTACATTCGGATGCATGTCACAATACAAATGAAAAGGAGTGTCACTACTTGCGTTTCATTACAATTTTTAAAGTCGTTATATATAATGGTATATAACCAAAAAAAAGTAGTTTTTAGGTAGTACATAGGAAATGCGCTATATTAATAAAAAAAAAAAATTATCTTAGGTTTTGCAAAGTAACAACTTTACGTTTTATTTCGTTTTTAGAGTCTAGTGCTTTATTCTCATGTGGTCTGTTTTATTCAAGCGGCAACCTTCCTGTCTCATTGGAAACCAACACGGAAGGGACTTAAACTGCAATTCATCGACTGGCCACTAGAGTCTGGATGCAAAAGAGAGTCAATCCCATAGACCCCCATGTTAATATGCCCAGTTTTACAGCAGAAAAAGTATGTTTACAGCCTGGTACAAAAAGTGGTTTTGGTCTATATAGCTTATTTTGCCCTTCATGACAACTGTGAGGGTGGTGATTTTTTTTTTTTTTATAACTCATCCGTTTAAATTATATTAAGCCTCAAAGTTCTGCATGATTAAGGGCGTGCCCACTTGAGTGACAGGTGGTTTGCTGCTGCTGTCACTGCTAGCCGTTTGCCTGCTGTCTGTTAGCGTCACGTCACCTCAGCTAATCCGCGAATTTTGCCCATTTTTGTTTATCCGGGAGTGACGCGCTTACAAGATGATGGCGACGGCCGGCTCCGCCCACTTTAAGCTTGAAAAATGCTCTTCAGAAACCTACGGGTGACGTCACGGACACTATGTCCATTGTTTTATACAGTCCATGGTTTTATTTGTGACACACGTTCACCGACCCTTTCTCTGTCCTTCATAAATAAATTGAGTGAATGAGTGTGGTTGTATGCATTGCAGTGGTGCCGTCGACGTCACTTTGAGTCAGTCACTCGCACTCTCACACACGTATCATGTGTGTGCTTGTTTTCCCACCTCTGTGGGTTGAACTTGACGCATCTTGCAGTGAGCTACAGTGACACGACCCAGGGCCAAGGACCCAGTGAAACACGAAGCAAACATGAAAACGTGCATACACATGCATGCCGGGAGCACAAAGAGTGTCACAGCCCTGGACATGCCAGATTGTATGTGTGTGATGTGTGTTCTGGTTAGTGAAATATAGGATCACACACTTGAATCAACAAATGACAAATAGGTTATGATGGGTGTAAATGAAATATAGGATGAAAAGTTATTGTGCAACACATATCTGCCATTTGTAACCGGAAAGAAGTGTCTCCGCTCATGCTCAAGGCACGTCACTCTCGAACGTGTCGTCTACAGTTACAGAGAACAGAGCTGTTTGCTGGTTCACAAACCACTTTAAACAACAGCCTGTCATAAGACTTCCTAAGGCCACATCCACACGAAGCCAATCCCCCCCCCCCCCCCCCTGTTCAACATTTTTTATTCGAAAACACTGCTTCGTCTCAAGAAATATCTGTGTACACACAAAACCACTGAAACCGACTCAAAACGATGTAGTATACATGCCAGACCAGTATGTGGTGCTGTAATTCTGCCACAGAGATGCACTAAAAGATACACGGGGAAGAAGGCTTGGAGTATGCGCATAAACCTTGCGCGATTTATACAATAATATTAGACTCAGTAGCTTCTTCTTTTCTTTTTCTTTTTTTTTTCACCAAGAACTTATTATTATTGAACAATATGAACAACCATAAATGGCCTGGTACAAAATAGGGATTTTTGTACCAGGCCATTGATTTTTGAATATTCAATTAGTTAGCGGACGCATAAAGCTTGCCACAAAGAACCGGCAAAGTAATCATTATTATGTGTCAAATATAGCAAGGAGACATTTTAATTGTTTATTAATAAACTAGTGTTTTCCGTGTTAGTCTCGGCTGCAACGATGCTGACGATGCTGACTCGCCTATAGAGAGAAATGCACATTTCATACGGATTACATAAGAGAGTTGTCTGTTTCTTTTTGTTTCGAATTGTTTTGTTTAGACATTTCAAGCTTTCTAAATATGTATTTCTGAGTTTCAGTTCATTTATGAGACGGCTCCAGCTCCAGCGCCGCCGCCTCCATGTCCTGATTATATTTTATGCTATATTTGCTTCTTATTTATTAAATCCAGGCAATTGCTTGATGAAACATTGATGACAATTCAGATACAATTTATACAAAACGAAATTCACTTTAAAGAAAGGCTTTATACAAAAAAAAAAAAATGAAGTGGTCAAATTTATGTCTGACCCACTCCATATATTGCGCATCTTATGATCCTATCTTACTCATGCTGTTCACTTTTCATATAGGCTAATCAACATAGATTAACATAGTTTTTAAACATAAATATTAAACTAAATACGTTTTCTTTAATGGCTACAACACGTAGGCCTACAGAGGAATTGAATGTTGGAGCTGAATATGAGCGGTGCGTTTTTCGAATAATAATCAAATAGCCTAATTCATCGAATATTATTTTTTGCTTGAAATGCCCATCCCTACAAAATACGAAATGTCTTAATCATATTAGCAATATACAGCTAAACACGTCTCCGTGTGGACGCGAGAGTGTGTGTGTGTGTGTGTATATGAGAACTCAAAGGTACAGGGAGTATGTATGGCCACTAATCTTTTTCCCAGACATACGTTTGGGAAACATGTTTTGTCTGCTGGGAATTCTTGGACACACATTTACAGTTGCAAATTTTGTTCGGTCACTTTTCAACCCTAAAGTGGAAGAAACAAACTAATTTATATTTTACATGGAGAAAATGGAGCCTTATTAAGGGGCCGTTTACACAACACCGTTTCAACTAAAAATGGCAAACTTTTTATGCGTTTTGGCCGTTCATTTACACGACAACAGCGTTTTGGGGGCCTAAAAATGCAAACTTTTGAAAACAGTTTTCAAAGTGCAAGTTTTTGAAAACGATACCGTGATCATCTCTGTGTAAACTACAAAAAGATTAATTTGTGAAAACATCGCATGTGTATTACAGTCTATAGTGTTTCTTTACAAAGTGACATTGCCAACTACTGGCCTGGCATGAATAATACAACATTTATAATAATTTTCGCGGATCTGTGTGAACGCAGATCGTTTTGACAATGTTGTCGTCTGTTCGTGGAAAATGCAAAGGAAAAACTTTTCTATTTTTAGTATATCGTTGTCGTGTGAACGTACCCCTAGTATAAATGTTTTTTTTGTATGTAGTATGTTTTACTACAATGCATTCATTTTTTTTATTAAAAGGAAACCAACATTTAACATTTATTTTCATGTATATGTATATGTATATATATATATATATATATATATATATATATATATATATATATATATGTATATAATGTGTATAATTGTGTATATGTATGGATGTGTGTATGTGTTGAATATTGATTTGCTTTCTATTAAAAATGAATGCTACTAATCTTGACAATCTTTATTGTACTACCCTTTACATTTAGTGTCCAAGTATGAGTCGTGCAAACTCTCTCTTCCTCTGTCTCTGCAGTAAGAGATTGAAGAGGGCAGATAAGAACGGGAAAGGCCTGAGGCACTTCTCCATGAAGGTGTGCGAGAAGGTACAAAAGAAAGGCACCACGTCTTACAACGAGGTGGCCGATGAGCTGGTGTCCGAGTTCACACACGCCAGCAGCCTGATGCCCGCCGACTCGGTGAGTGCCACGAGATCATAAGACTGTAAGCTTCATTTCGAATTATTTTTTACCGTTGGTCTGTTTAGCGATTTGAAAAAAGAAAAGAACAACTTTACCACAAGTATTAAAATTGGGTGCATAACTCCCGCACTCAGCCTTAAAAGTCATGGATTTTGCATAATGCTTTCTTACAGAGCCATTTGATATTGATCTAAAAAGACTGTCCTTGTCTTGGACTGCTCTTTCAGATATGAAATATGCATATAGTTACCATTATGCCTCCCCTAGATGACCATCACTTACTCGGTGTCTGTTTGCACAACAGAATAATACAGAACTGGGCCAATAAAATACAGTGAAGTTCTACAGGTTCGTCCTGCGGCCTCTCGTGTTAATATGAGCTGTGATTTATCGGCCTGTGGTTTATGAAGAACGTTGAGCACTTCCTGTCGTCCTGCACAACGTCCACCTCTCGTCTGGCCGTATCCCAAAACCATAAGCAGGAACAGACACTTAATGTTGATCTCAGATAATATCTCTTTTATAATGAGAGTTTGGGTTTTGACCGCTGGCCTTAGATCATTACATAACAACTGTTTCTACCTAGAGTGAGAGTGGCGTGTTGTGAATATTTTCCGGTATTAGTTCTGACAGTCCACCGGTTTTAATCTCTCTGCCCTGGAATGCTAGAAGGACAAAGACTGAAAGAGACAAAGAGTCAAAGCACGACTGGATGATCACACATCTCCATGCGCTTTGTGACATTAATAGAGGGTGTGTGTTTGCACTTGCAGCAAGCGTACGACCAGAAGAACATCCGCCGGCGTGTGTATGACGCGCTCAACGTGTTGATGGCCATGAACATTATCTCCAAAGAGAAGAAGGAGATACGCTGGATTGGCCTTCCCACTAACTCAGCCCAAGAGTGTCACAACTTAGAGGTGGGTGT
This sequence comes from Rhinichthys klamathensis goyatoka, assembly GCF_029890125.1. Lineage (NCBI taxonomy): Eukaryota > Metazoa > Chordata > Actinopteri > Cypriniformes > Leuciscidae > Rhinichthys > Rhinichthys klamathensis. Next base: position 1,525,953 of record NW_026606720.1, read on the forward strand.
GTGTGAAAAGACAAATTCACTATCACAAATGACCTTCCCATTGATCCCAAAGAAGATAAATGTGCATCATCTTCCGGTTAAGCGTTCTGGCTAAAGGCCCCGATATAAAAAAAAAACTGGTGGGACGTCATTTCAAACAAAATCAGGCCAAAACAAAGTTTGTTTGGAGTTCATTTAGGGAGTTTGAAACAGCTTGCCAAAGTAATTTAATAATTACAAATACTTATTTGTATACGTGGGAGTGACAACAGCATTCTATAAACAAACTCGCACACCAGTGAACTGCATTTTTGGCAAAGCCCTGCTGTGAAGTGAACCGGGCCGGGCACTTTAAAGTCTCAATTTTAATTTCAGGAGGGTTGAAATTGGGGGTTTGGAAAACAAGAAATCACAATATTGCTTCGATGTGATAATTCAACTTTAAATGGCCATGATTTAATTAAGGAAACGCCAGCACTGCATGTTTCAAAGTAAAGACGCAGTTTGCAATCCCCAAATAGCCCACATTTATGCCTAGTGATTGTTTTGATCTACTGCTGATTAATAATACATATTTTGGTGTTTATATCATGGAGCAGGAAACTCCCCTGTAAACTCGCATTTCGGCCAGGGAAGTTTTGATGGCATTTTCTTTCCATTTTACCTCTAATGCATATGATGATGTTGTGTTTATAAGCACTGCTTTAAGTAACCGCTATAATCCTGCTGTTCCACAAGCGCCACCTTCTGGCAGAGTCAATTTGCATTTTCACCTATATTTTACCCATATTTTTACGCAGCATACACACAGTGTGAAAGCGTTTGGGCCCATTTGACGGAGAGGTCGGGCCATGCTTGTACATGTGTTTTATTTCTTGCAAACCTAATGTTTGTTTGTTTTGTTTTAGTTTTTTTTTTGTCATAAATTAAATTTGTAGTTATAATTTGTCACCACTTGTGTACTACCATCTACCATCAGCTTGAATGGGATGAGTTAATGAGTTACTTACTAGTATTTAATAAACTAATAGGTAATATTTTGCATCATATACTATCATTTTCTAGCAAAAGTATGTTTATGAATTTATAGCAGTCAAAGAGTTACATATATATCTATAATATTACAAATCAATTGATTTAGTTTTTTGCTTGTTGGTTTTTGGTAAAGAAATTGACATTATTATTATTAAATATTAATACAAATATTTGAACTTCATTAATTATATATAATCGACAGATATGTGCCTGTTACCCAGTTCGCTTTGCATGTAAATGCCTGACTGTGTAACTGGAGGAACAACCTGATCATTTCAAAATCTTGTATGAATGCTAATGTCCGTTGCCAGTTTATTGATTTGCATGTAAACCAATAAAATGTATATTTTATTTGATAGTTTTATAGCGTTTTGTAATGTATATGAACATATTCTCTGAAGACAATCAAGTAAGATTTACTTTATTTTTGATCTGGGCCATATCATTTGTGTTCTTGTATGTAATAGAGAGACACAGGTAAATCATTTAATACTAGTCAGTCTAGCTTTGAGCAGGCATCGGCAATGAGGACACACATGTGTGTGTGTTTGTAAAGCCGGACACCATCTGTTAGTGTCACATCTGTGGCTGCCTGACAGACAGAAACACTGGGTGAATGGAGGATGATGATGAGAGGAAGGAAGGGGGGTCATACACCTTATCTGTTATCTGTGTGTTTCTGTACTCGAAATATAGAAATAGATGACAGATATGTACATATTTACGTGTGTGTGTGTGTGTGTGGTCATCTTTCAGCTGGAAAAACAGAAGCGTTTGGAAAGAATCCGACAGAAAAGAGCCCAGCTAGAGGAGCTAATATTACAGGTTTGTACCACACCTGTTTGTGTTTGTATGTGTGTGTGAGGGTTTGCTAGGGAAGCTTTCCGACCTCGCAGCAAAAATCCCAAACAGCTCTATATATGGGAATCATCTGTAGAAAATTAATTTAACGATTCCCGTTCTGATTCCACTTAGCTATTCTGGTACTTTAACATTTAACTCTTCATTTATCTATCCACTTTAGTACTTTGGAGGAAGCTCCCACCAATATAAGTACAGTTATTCTGTTCATTTCTAGTTGGGCATGAAGAAAGTGATGGCTTTCTGTTCAGTGACTTAAACTGATTGTATATGAATGAGTTGTTAGACAATTCAAACGTTGATTTGTACATTTTAGACCGATTCATGAGTCTTTTTGACTCATTCATAGAAATGGCTCATGGTTCATGTGTTATAGAATCAGTAACGGGACAATAGTGAATACTTTTATTATTATTAATGAATGAGTTTACTGACTTTGAATATCAAATTTATTTGTTGATTTTTATTCAATTGTTTAAAAAAGTACTTTATAAGTACTTTATTATTAAGAAATTAATAGTAAATCAAAACAAGTGAATGTTAGAAATGATTAACTAAATATAGCTTCCAAACACACACACACATGTATAAATGATATAAATAAAGAGAACAAAGAAAGACATTACAAGCAATAAACAAAAAGTTTTCAGACAACAGCAATGACGGATTTTTAATTAATCTCCTGCTGCTGCTTTTTGATTATTACTGATGACATCACAGACAATAGGCACACTGACTGTGTTTTATGGTGGCCGAGAGAGAGAGCTCAACACGCTGCAACTGAAGAAAACACATGCAGATAAAAACACCAGCAAATTAAGTAAACATCATCAGTTTGACAACACAGGTGCTGCAAATACTCACAATGCAAACAAATACAGAAACGCGCTACAAAAACTCAACTCACTACTTTACTAAATACAGAAAAATGCTGCAAATACTCACAAGTCACAACGCAACCAAATACAGACACACGCTGCAAATACTCACAACGAAACTAAATACACAAACGTGTTGCAAATACTCACAACGCAACCAAATACACAAACGTGCTGCAAATACTCACAACGCAACCAAATACACAAACGTGTTGCAAATACTCACAACGCAACCAAATACACAAACGTGCTGCAAATACTCACAACGCAACCAAATACACAAACGTGTTGCAAATACTCACAACGAAACTAAATACACAAACGTGCTGCAAATACTCAAAATGCAACCAAATACACAAACGTGTTGCAAATACTCACAACGCAACCAAATACACAAACGTGTTGCAAATACTCACAACGCAACCAAATACACAAACGTGCTGCAAATACTCACAACGCAACCAAATACACAAACGTGCTGCAAATACTCACAACGCAACCAAATACACAAACGTGCTGCAAATACTCACAACGCAACCAAATACACAAACGTGCTGCAAATACTCACAACGCAACCAAATACACAAACGTGCTGCAAATACTCACAACGCAACCAAATACACAAACGTGTTGCAAATACTCAAAATGCAACCAAATACACAAACGTGCTGCAAATACTCACAACGCAACCAAATACACAAACGTGTTGCAAATACTCACAACGCAACCAAATACACAAACGTGCTGCAAATACTCACAACGCAACCAAATACACAAACGTGCTGCAAATACTCACAACGCAACCAAATACACAAACGTTTTGCAAATACTCACAATGCAACCAAATACACAAACGTGTTGCAAATACTCACAACGCAACCAAATACACAAACGTGTTGCAAATACTCACAACGCAACCAAATACACAAACGTGTTGCAAATACTCACAACACAACCAAATACACAAACGTGTTGCAAATACTCACAACGCAACCAAATACACAAACGTGTTGCAAATACTCACAACGCAACCAAATACACAAACGTGTTGCAAATACTCACAACGCAACCAAATACACAAACGTGCTGCAAATACTCACAACGCAACCAAATACACAAACGTTTTGCAAATACTCACAATGCAACCAAATACACAAACGTGCTGCAAATACTCACTACGCAACCAAATACACAAACGTGTTGCAAATACTCACAATGCAATCACACACAAATGCGCTGTAAATACTCACAACACAACCAAATACAGAAACGTGCTGTAACGTTTTTCTGTCTTCATATGTTTTCTTCAGTTACAGCGCGTTTAGCTCTCTCGGCCACCGTAGTGTTTACATTAATTTTGCATAATAAAAGCATTTGGAGATGCAAGTGTATTTAACCGCTAAAAAAGAGTCACGCACAGCCATATGCCACAAACGTTCTTCAGAATAAACACTCAGAGCACATGTGAGCATTTGAAAGCAGACGTCTGTCAGTAAGGGAGTTTTGTTTAGCAGAAAACAACTGTCTCTAGCGTACACAAGTGCCATTGTACATAAACAGAAAAAAAAACCAAATCGATTCTAAATCATTGAATAGCGAATCGCGTTGCATATGAGATTTTTTTTTTTTGCTCCAACCCCTACAAAACATGTCGGCAACATGAAACTCAAAAACTGCTGAAAAAAAAATCTTTGTCCAGTCAGTGCCATCAACGCCTCGCTCCATTAGCTCAGAAGAAGAGACGAATAGATGAGTAAAAGCAGCAGATGAGAGGGGGGAGGAGGCATCAACAGTGGCCAGCTGTGGAAAAGCAGCAATCTCCTATTATCGATTCTTTGTTTTTTTAAAGTGAGAAGAGAGCATCATCCATCTCCTGCAGTCAAAGCACAGCCCACACACAGACTCACTGCGGCCCGTTTGTGTTGACGTGTGACATTAACACAGGAATGACATGCTATAGATGAGCGTAAGTGATACGCCATGTGATGCAGCAGATCACAGCGATGAAGTCTGGGGCGTATGGACGGATCGGGTGAGGCCTTGGGATATTGATCAGGACGTGGAGCTGGGAGGGCTGCAGGAGCGCTAAATTAAAATGCATTGGCTCGCTCTAGTCCTTGACCAACCCCCACACATCCCGAGACTTACATGAGTTAGCGTCTGTGTATGCGTGTTAGTGCTACGACTACTCAAAGCTTCGTATTTATCAACACTCTGACTGATTTAACGTTAATAAGTGGGCCCTTTGCTGCTGAACGCTCTGTGTGAGTGTGTGTGGTGAATTGTGCATCTCTCTTCCCGCGAGCAGCAGATCGCCTTCAAGAATCTGGTGCAGAGGAACCAGGCCAACGAAGTGTCGTCCCAGTCGACTCCCCCTCCAGGATCGGTCATTCAGCTCCCCTTCATCATCCTCAACACAGACGTGCGCACCGTCATCGACTGCTCCATCTCCAGTGACAAGTACGAGATCTCTCTTCTGTAGAAATATATCCTCCGCAGGCTGAAAGAGCTCTTTTTATTTAACGTCTTTTTAATTATAAGATATTACTGTTTTACTGTGTTTTATATCATTTTAGCATTTGTTTGCGCTCGTTGTTAGCATTAGTTTAATTTAAGCACGAGCATTTTCATGGTTGTGGTTGTGATGGGAAGTCCGATTCTTCTCCACAAACTGGTTCTTTCGGACAGTTCTTTTCGATGAACTGATTTACTGGTTTGTTCACGCAATGCCGTCAAATATACGCAATTCTGTTATCAAAGAACCCAATAATGACGTGAAACGTGAATGTTTTACATGTCTCAAGCATATAAAGTGAATAAATTAGTCTTAATCAACACTTTTACTGAACACACACACTCATTCCTCCAACACAGGTGTGAATACCTCTTTAACTTCGACAACACATTTGAGATCCATGATGACGTTGAGATCCTGAAGCGGATGGGCATGTCTTTGGGGCTTGAGAACGGCACATGCTCTCCCGAAAACCTCAACATGGCCAAATCTCTAGTGCCCAAGTCTCTGGAGGCTTATGTCACCAGTAAGTATCTCACGTCACACTTCTCATAAACCTCCTTTTCAAGCATTTTTGCTGAGTGGGGTTTTTTTTGCATGACATTGTTTCTCTGTTGCCTGTGCCTGACAGGATCTCTCCCAAAACATCAACATATCACAGTTCTGGTGGATAATAGCATATCGTTTGAATAGATGAAGTAATTATCATGGATCTTAAAATAACTCTTCTTGCTTTTATTTTACTGATGCAACCGCATGATTGCTAATGGCTTCTTTGTCTCTTCAAAAAAGACACTTAACCACAGTCATCTTTGTGTAAAGGATTATCCTGCTCCCAATTATCGACCGCTCTCAAGTGTAATAAAGCAGGACTAACAGAATCGAGCTAATGCAGGGCTGCACTGTGGTTTCACCCCTCATCTCACATGCGGACAGTAACAAGACACACAGATCAGTGGAGAGCCGAGAATGTGATGTGTTTGGAGCTACATGCCCCATCTGCCACAAAATCTGCAAGTCACACTTTGGCAGAGTCCAAAATTAACTCTTACCAAATCTCAATTTCTCAGTAATGAACATTTTTAGGCTGATAATACTTGCTTAACCCTATAATGCCTTCTGTATCATGTTTGATACGCACATTTCTATGGCCTCTAAATTATCAACATGATCAGCTTTGCTGATAAACCTGTTGTACACAAGCCTTCTGTCGTCTGACTGATAGTTTATACTTTTTTTAACAAGTATCACTATAAAAACGAGAGCTTTGATCATAAAATTAAGCATTTTCAAAGGCTTATTATTAGGAGATACAGAGTGATGACTGATATTTATGCAAGTATTCTGTTATACTGTCATAAAGATCTCATTGAGCACGTTTACATGCACACTAGTACGCCGATAACTCACAAAGATCAGCTTATTGAAATAACCTGTCGTCCGGGTTTACATGCAAACCAATAACCCAACGACACAAGTAAACAGTGTAAGACTATCAATAAATCAGGTTATTTCCTGGTAGTGAGGTTAAACTTAAACATTTGCGTATCTGAGTATTTCATTTATATCGGTTGTGATGTTAAATTAAGCATTAAACCTTAAGAAGAGTATTGCAACATGCAAACACACACACACACACACATATATACACTATACCGTTCAAAAGTTTGGGGTCGGTACGATTTTAAATACTTTTAAAAGAATTCTCTTCTGCTAACCATGGCTGCGCTTATTTGATTAAAAATACAACAAAAATCAGTTATAGTATTAAATATTATTCCAGTGTAAATCAGCTGTTTTCTGTGTGAATATATAGTAAAGTGTAATTTATTCCTGTGATCAAAGCTGAATTTTCAGCATCACCAGTGTCAGTGTCTTCAGTGTCAAATGATCCTTCACAAATCAGTATAATATGAGGATCTGATGCTCAAGAAACATGTATTATTATTATCAATGTTAAAAACAGTTGTTGGTCTGTCAGTTGTACAGATTTTTTTTTTTTTTTTTTTTAGGATTCTTTGATGAATAGGAAGTTCAAAAGACTTTTGTAACATTATAAATGTCTTTACTGTCACTTTCGATCAAATTAATTATTCCTTAATAATTCCTTGATAAATAAAAGTATTGATTTCTTTCCTCCAAAAAATTAAAATAAAATTCTCACTGACCCCAAACTTTTGAACGGTAGTGTATATTTGCAGCATGTGTGTGTATATGTATTTTTGTCATATTTTTCGTCAGGCTTTTATATGGTACTAATATACTGTGTGTGTATATATATATATAAATTTGTCAGGATCAATAAACTTCCATTATAAAAATACAATTCGGACCTTTTTATTTCATGTCAGGCTTTATAGGATTAATACAAAATAGTTGATTTAAATCATAATATAAATATATTTCAGTCAGCTAAGAAAAAGTTACCGTCTCAAAAATATAAAACATAAATCAAACAAAAATATATGGACACTGTTTGCTGCAAATGAGAAAAGCAGCTAAATCTTTTTTTTTGTCACGGGGACAACAAAATGAATTATATTTTTAATGAAATTATTCACAATACTTTTTCGTGGACAGGTTTCATGTACCATTTTTCCTCAATTTTAATTGGTACGATGTTGTTGTGTGTTTTTTTTCTTTCTTTATCCTTCAGCCACAGACTTCCTTCCTGTTCTGTGAAAGTAAAGTGACGTGCCTGTCGAGATGCTGTCTCTATAATAGGGTTCTTGTGTTTGACTTCTAATGTCTAAATAAACGCATGGTTCTGTCCCAACAGACATGGCAAGAAACTCCACCAGAACGCCTCTCAGCCTCACGAGGTACAGTACGCCGACCAGCACAGTCTCCACACATCCAGGCCACCTTCATCCTTCATTTAGATGACATGATCTCTGTGTCTCTCCGCCCACAGCCGCAGCAGCGCTGCCCCTTCACACACCTCAGAGTCCCGCGGACAGACGCCCAGCTCCTTCAACGAGGAAGAGGACGACGAGGACGAAGATGATGACAACCCCTCTTCCCCGGAGTGATGCCCGAGCAGAACGCTACACAGGAAATAAGCTGCCACTCCTCTCTATATTACCATATTTTTAACTTCCCTCACAATCTGTTTCTTCCCCTTTCCAAGTTTGGCTACAAAACGCCAGGAGTCTTTGGCTCCAGGGGAAGCGGGTAACTGTTCTTCTGTGGTGCTGTTCAGGCCAGAGAGCCACAGCTCAGGCCATAGAGGGAGCGATTAAGTGAAGTTTAACAGATGCCTCGTGTACTTCCCGTCTCTGCCTCCCATCCGGAGGACTTTCAAATCCTTTCCAAACATGTATTTATTTCGGTCATATTTGAATATGACAGTATCTGCGTAGTCCAGTGGGCTAGTGCCACTTTATTTTCTTCTCCGTGGGGATCGGAAAGCAGCGTCCTGATCCGTTCACCGACTGGAAGGACTTTACATTACATTTAAAAAAAAAAGGAAAATGTTCTTTTTTATAGGTTGATTCAGTGTGATTTTTGTCATGTTGTATAGTTTATTCCTTGTCATTCATCACTATAGTTGAAGGAAATTTAAATATGGATGGTTGTCATCTGCCGTTCTGGGTTCGGATAGCTTCCAGCTCGTTGCCTCAAGCTGTGTGAATGTTGCATGTTGGGAGATTTAGTCTTGTTGCGAGTGATTAAAAACACATTTTTGTTGGATTTGTAAAGGAAACAGCCCTGATCCACTCAGGTCGGCATTTTAAACCAACTCAACAGAACTGATATGAATTTTGGTTTGCAAATGTAACTGTATGTACATGTATACATATATAAACATATAATTTTGGTTACCTCTGGTGTGGTGTGGTCTAGGAAAAAAACTGAATACGTCAAAACCATAATATGGTATTATTAAAAATACAAGTTATTAAACTTTGCTGCTGAAATGATTTACATTTTTGAATGTCAATGTAATTTAAATGTGATGGGTTAAAAAAAAAACTATTATTTACTGTAATGGCAATTTAACAGATTTTAAGTATTCTTGAAATACAGTAGTATAACTGCATCGGACATCTCCTTAAAGGGGCTATATGTACGAATGTTTATATATTAAGCACGTTTTTGTATTGCCAATGTGTGTAACGAAACTCAAAACTTTTCTTAAAAAAAAAAGAAAAAAAGAGAGATCTTCCTAGGTTCTCTATGAAAGCATGGAGACTGATTTTTATGTGAAGGACTCGGGATGTTTTTGCCGGGAAAATGTGAGTATGTGACTTTAACACCGTGCATGCTCCTGAGAGCCTCCGTTCAGTGGCACGTGAAACTAATGCTTATACAATGTTCAGGATAATAATGAAAGAGCCATTCTGTACTGTAATGTCAATGTGTCATGTAAAGAGATTCATTCAAACCATAGTCTCACAGACAGATCTAGTCTACGTCTCAAATATAATCAGTGTAATTTTAATAACCTCATATGTCGACATGATGCCTGTCGCAGAGCTGCTGCAAACTTATCCATATCACTACGATCCGATGCTGTTTTCTCACCGCTGTCGTTTTGGTTATGTGTTTAACTTGTTATTCAGTGTGAAGGTGCAGCACATATTCATCTCTCAACAGGGTGTGCGGTGTTGGGATGTTTCAAATGCTTTACTTATAAGCAAAGAGCGAAAAAGAACTTCGCCTTGAGTCACAGTCAGTCACGCGAGCACACGCAGGAAGATGCCGTCTGCAGTTCACTTAACGACCAGCGGTGTCGCTAATAAGCTGAATTCTGCATAAAGACCCTTTAAACTGCAAATTAAATCAATATTTTTATGAGTTTGTGGTAAGAGGAAGAGAAGATGATCTGAGAGATTTTACAAAAATTATAAACCAGTGATTTTTAACCAGTTGACCAGGACCCACTAGGGGGCAGCAAGATGGCGTAACATCATTTAAAATAAGACAACAACAAAAAAGGTTAAAATAAGCTATAAAAAAATCTATAAATCAAGATGTAATATGAAATCACTACTAGTTGTAATTTGTTGGCTTAACAATTGTCATTTTTATAAAAATACAAAAAACAGGGTTCTCATTATCTTGGACAACCTGCATATTTTGTATGAGGGGATTTTAAAAGTGTGATTTCAAGACCTGGAGAAGTCAGGGAAACGAATTCATAGACATTAAGATTCATATACAATTTTATTAGGTATAAATTGCTTTTTTGTGAGTAAAAAAAAAACATTTAGTTATTGGAATTATGGAATTTAATTACCGGTATATCAGAAATATCTTAAAGGGATAGTTTTTTATTTTATTTACTCACCCTCGTGTTAAACCTATATCAAAAACAAAACAATGAGAAAAACGTCATCGCCAAATAGGCAATCACGCAGCTACATCAGTCAAAAGACACTCATACAGACACAATAGCTCTTTTTGTAGCTATTAGAGTTAGAATTACCTGAAACAAAACATCAACCATATATTTGGTATTTGTGTGGGGCTATGTTAACATACTATGTATGTTAACATACATAGCCTACTAATGTATAGTTTTACTTTTTAAATTGAGCTGAAAACCATTTAATAAACTGGACGACAAACTAGATCTATTTTCATGTTTTAAGAAACTTATTGTGCCAACTTACCCCGGCGGAAATGCTCAATACCTTTTTGTCGAGTCAAGATGCCTACAAAAAAATGGACTCATTCCCAACCTGTGAATTAGTCACACAGCGGGGGGGGAAAAGTGTAATAACTAGCCCCCAGGCTCCCTATAAAGTTGTCAGTGTACTTTTTCTATGCAACGCGGTGCGCAAACTACGTGGCGTTTCGGTAAACCTTGTGCAAATGATGTTGAACGCGCTTCATGCGGCTCCTGTAAATGCGGCGCGGCTCCACCGCGCATGCGCGTCACAGCGCAGTTCAAACGCTGCCAGTGAAGAGCTCGAGCGAGCGACGGACGCACTGCAGTCTCGAGCCGCGTGGAAACACCGCACACCTCTTTTATTTCACAACGCGAAGGACGCAAGCCCGATTCAACGCTTTTTTTAGATTTATTATCATATATCGTTCTCAAACTGGTTTATTCATCCTGTACACACCATGGCCAACAAAGAGGAGAAACCTGACGAGAAACAGTCGAGTTGGAAAGATTTCATCTACAACCCAAGGACGGGGGAATTCATCGGGCGCACTGCGAGCAGTTGGGGTAAGTAGTCGTTTTGGGGTTTTTTTGTGTTAAGTGACAATTGCACGCCTTTAAAACTGATGTTCAGACACCAAAAATATGATCTACCTATGCGGTTGACGCATAATGTGCCTTTAAACGGCCACACACACTGTTCTTGACTGTATTGCCATTAATGCAAAGCTCAGTTGCATTGATAATGATTCTCAAACGCGTTTGTAACCCAGCGAACTGAGCTTTATGGCTCTACCTTACAGTCCGTTACAATGTGTCGGCATGTGCAGATCAGCATGCATTAGATTTCATTGAGATGCATATCAATCTCAAGCCACATACTAATCTCACCATTTGAAAGTGTTCATTTAGACCATATCCATGAGCCATAACCCGAGATGCATATAAAAACGCTGGCAATCGATCGCATATTCTACGACTCCTCATTTTAGAAACCTTAAGTCAGCTAAAATGGATCCTGTTTAAAAAGCCATAGAAGGCGGTAGTAGTAAATATGTGGCTTTAAATCTAAGCCTACGTATTATTCCACTTACTGCAGTATAAGCATATTACCGTACCATAATTACTTAATACTTGCTAAATCAAAACAATTGACGGGATGAATCCGCTTATGCCATCCCTTATCACGGGATGAATCGTCACACATCGCGGATTTCCGTGATTAATCGGGTTTTAATTTAACAGCATGGCAGATATTCCTCCGCGTTTGTATCCTGCAGTTTCACTTGAGGCTCGAGGTCTATGAATAGCTTTCCTGAATGTCATCACTGCGCTCTCTACAGTAGGCCTGCATGTCACATTAGCTGTGAAATCATGCGTTGAGAGAATAATTTGTGCTAAAATTAATATTCTACGTGTCTGTTATTCGTACTATAAAATAACTCGATGAATGGCGGCTCCTAACTCACTGTGCCTCAAGTAAGCCTCTCCTGCTACGAGCGCCTCTAGTTTTATAGTTTAACTAAATTTGAGAAATTCCCCTCACACAAACGCATTAGGGAATGGAATACCATCGCACACGAAAAAAAAAAGTTCTTTCATATAGAAATATATACAAATATTGCGATTAGTCGCTGCGATATTCGGCGAGCGAGTATCAGCGCGCGTTCTCTTGGAACGTTTCGGCTGTCAATCATCCACGGCCGTGGTGACGTAGCATCCGCATTCATTCGATATGCAAATTACCTTTGCTGTGGTTCACAGCCTTTGCTTGAGAGGAAATTTCCACATCCCTTGACACAATTGGTTCACAGAGGGAGGTTGAGGAGGAGAAGTTTTCTGTTCTCTTATTTAAGAGCATTTAGATATTCAGGTATATCAGGGCTTGTTTTGCAATCCAGTTTGCATGTATATTCTCCTCAAAGCTGTAAAGTGTCCATTATTATCAGTGGGGGTGGGGAGCAATTTCTTAAATACCCAGTTGCTTAGTAACCAGCTTTGCATGAAACTATTTCCTTGTAGTTCTGCGCCTCGGTCAATTGAACAGCCCGGTTGTGTTCGTGATGCTAAACTCTGCAGTACCTCTCCTTCGCTGGGATGGGTGTTTCTTGATGTGATGCATGAGCTCGCGTTCAGCCCCTCCTCCCCGTCTTCCTCCCTGCTTTCCTCTCAAGGTCAAACCGGCTCTCTGCAGGCTCCCGAACCAATAGGCCTCTTGAAAGAAATCAATGTAATTCAAATGAAAACGATCTCCAGCCTTGAGGAATATGACGTGTTATGTAGATCTTCATTCATGGTTCATCACTGCTTGCAGCTTTAATGAAGCTTGGGTTTGCTTTACATAATGAGGCCTAGTCATTCTGCTTACCTGGGCTTTTTCTTCTCGGCCTGTGTTCACGTTTTCATGAGAATTGCCTGTATTAGCGTTCGACCGATGCTGGTATCAGTTTCTAGAGTGGTTGATGGGTTAATGATAGCTTGTAGTTCACATGTTGGATCAGTGCTATTACTTACTTTTGTATAATTTACATGCAATTTGTTTGCCTTCCACATTTAATCTAGTTTTTCTCTGAAAATTTGGTTGTGAATTGACCCTTCGCAGGGAGTTTGATTGACAGGCAATCTGACCAACCGTAATCCGCCATACATTTTCATACTGTACTGACGTCTTTCCGCGGTTAAAACAACATTCCTTCTGATGTTCATTCATGTTTATTTGATGCTATAAATGAACAAGAAGGACGAGATGATCGGTTCACGAGTAGCTTTAACTGAGGCTGTACAGCGATCTGTCAGACACATTAAAGGAGAACTCCGGCGCAAAATGAACCTTTGGTCTAATTACACATTGTTACCTAGTCAACCGTTATCTGAGATTTGTTTTCATGATTATCGAATGTAAATAGTTTTATCTCTAAAAACAGTTTAGCCTATAAAGTTAGTATAACGCTAGTATATAATATTGGGCATAGATCAATGACAAATAAAAATCGCTTGTTAATACCACTAACAAGGCTCAAAATAGCCCCACACTAACACGGTAGCATAATGAGGGTCCCTACCTTCAAACCGAAGCATTGAGAACTTTGTTAGTGTCCAGACAGTTTAATAAGAAGATATTTTAAACATACAGTCAACTTCGCGTATACAGACAGGAGCCATCTTTGAAATACAGTCTTTACCAATCGATCTACGAACGCCGATCCAAGCCTGCTGTTCGCACTCACCTTATCACAACTCATAGCTCGTTCACATCTCACCAGCGCACTTGTATCGGCGTTCGTAGATCGACTGGTAAAGACGGTATTTCAAAGATGGCTTCTGCCTGTATACGCAAAGTTGACTGTATGTATTAAATATCTTCTTATTAAACTGTCTGGACACTGACAAAGTTCTCAATGCTTCGGTTTGCAGATAGGGACCCTCATTATGCTACCGTGTTAGTGTGGGGCTATTTTCAGCCTTGTTAGTGGTATTAACAAGCGATTTTTATTTGTCATTACACTATGCCCAATATACTAGCGTTATACTAGCTTTATAGGCTAAACTGTTTTTAGAGATAAAACTCTTTACATTCGATATTCATGAAAACAAATCTCAGATAACGGTTGACTAGGTAACAATGTGTAATTAGACCAAAGGTTCATTTTGCGCCGGAGTTCTCCTTTAAAGAGCCACAAAACGGTATTGTTTAAATTTCTTTTAAAAATGACCAAATTTGAAAGGTGAGACTGTTTCATATCAAAAGTAACCTGGTCTGTCCTGTCTGTCAGCGCGTTGTCGGTGTCATCTCTGCTCCGTGATGTATTTTTCACTGCGTGAGAACATGGTGTGGCATGAGAGCGGCGTGGCTTGTTGGACATAGCAACAGTAACTAAAGGGGGCGGGTAACATAGTTTTGTCAAAATTGCAACAATGACTTGTGATAATCTTGCTAGTGCCAGTAAGAATGGGTTTAAAAATGACAAACTAGTAATGTTTTTCCATGGATGCCATTGTTTTCAAGTTCCCGTCTAATTGGAAGTACTATGTTTTCTTGCTTTGCAATTAAAAAGTAGCATGAAATAAAAATGTTGGGCAGGGCAAATAGACAATTGAAAGCTGTTAGAACTTTTTTTATTTATTTAGTGTAGTCTATTAATTGAGTTCATGAGAGAGGGTGCATCCCATAAAAATTCTCCAAAATAAGGCCAAATGAAATGATGATACTACAGTGTTTCCCCTACCATTGTTTTGGGGGGGCGGCCCGCCCCCCCAAAACGACCCCCCGCCCCCCCTAAAATGCTGACGAAATCCAGTCATAAAAAAGGAATTTTAGTGTATAACGCGGAATTTCACGGAATTTGTAAATTTGAGGAAAAAATAGAAAGCAGTTCAGTACACTTGAAATCAAATCGCGATGTAGACTAGTGTGTGTGAATATTAAAACACAAAGACTATTTAAATACGAATCCTGCATGTTCTGTGTGAATGAATGGTGCCGCCGACGCGCAGTTTCATTTACCACACACACACACACACTGAAGCAGGTGTGACGCTTGCGCTGTTTTTTGGCCTATATGAAGACACAAATGCATGAACTTCCTCTTCAGGCTCTAGATCCACTCTGAAAGTCACTTCGTGATCATTTCACCGCTTCATTTGAGAAACTATCATCATGACATAAACACACAGAAACTCAAAAGGTCTTCACGGCAACCCGTCAAAATAAAAGTTCGGTTTAACTTGACATAAATATATTACTGTTGTACATTAGAATTTAGATATGTCCCAATGTAATAATACACTAACACTAATCCAAATAAATTATCATCAAAACTGAAATTAAGGAATAATCGATTTTTTAATTTTAACAGTAAAGCTCATTGTGCAGCAAGTTATTTGACAAAAAGTTTATTTAATTTCATATGATTAAAATTGATGATAAATGATACAATTTGTGTTTTATGTCTTCATTTTACATTTTATTACCAGAAAAAAACACAACACAGAATTAGTGTGAGAAATTAGTTTTTTTTTTCATATATTTAAAAAAATGTATTGTTTAATGATTCATAATACATGATTTCAATTAATTAGACATGCTTTTTGATTGCAAAAAAAAATTACACCACGTATCCGTAACACGCCCGCTCCGCAACACTAGCAGTCCCCCCCCCCCCCCCCCCCCCTGAAAAAAATCCTAGGGGAAACACTGTACTACCATTTTTTAAAATTTATTTTTACTTCAACAGTTCCAGCATCTCTGCAGTGTTTGGGTCCCAGAGCGACCTGTCCACAACCAAGTAATTGGAAAAAAATGTACACATTAGAGAAACCGTTTTGATTCCTGGGCTGCTTTTACTTTTCCCATGGGATGGCAAGGAGTCAGAGAGTAATGGAGGGAAAGATGGGTAGTGAAGAGATAAAAGGATCTGGCTTGAGTTAATGGATGGGTCCGGCTCAGCGAGACATCTGCACCCTGATGCATGTCCGTTTGGATTAGCCCAGATTAACGCTTCCCAATCTACTGTTGACCTTGCTTGGGTTAGCGATCACGCTAATCTGTCCACAGCTTCTGGGATGTGTGGCGATGCGGTGTGATGAGCCTGGAGCTGGGCTGGTAGGATCTCAGGATACGTTTACCACAGACAGTTTAAACTGATGAAAGGGAACCTTGTTCTCCATCAGGAGACCAACCATGTGGCAGTGATGCTTTCATGTGCAACAATGACCTATTTTCTGCATTTCATCAATGAAACGTCCTGGTCTTGTTCGCCCCATTAACACGGGCTTGAGTGTGTGTGTGTGTGTGTTCAAGCATGTTTGGCTTGAGGTTCACAACGTAGTAATTGAGGAACTGCACAACGGTGGCTTTTCATTCACGTTTTAAATTGGGGGAAATGGTGATTTCATGAGCCATTTCACCCTTCAGGAATTAGGTTAAAGGAATAGTTCGCTAAAAATGAAAAGAGTTCTTGTCATTCCAATTGTACTTTATGCTCTTATTCTGGCAAATATATTTGATCGAATTCGTTCAAATGTGGATAAGCTACGACAGGTAAGCATGTCTGCTGTGAGGATGCTAGGGCTGATGCTAGCTTTTAATGTTTTGAACATTATGACGTCAAATTTGGCATATTGCATTGCCATGCCATTTGTTTTTTTCTTAATGTGTTGCATAGATTTCAAAGATTCAGCTGAGGGGAAGAAATTAATAACTTTAAGGCATCATTAACTCATTTACCCTAATGTACCGGTAATTCAAAAATGATATGCATTTGTTTCTTCTGCGGTACAAAAAAGAAGATATTTTGAAGAGTATTGGGGTCCAAATGACACTGAACCCAGTTGACGTTCACTATATGGGACATTCTCCGTACAACATAAGGGAGAGTACATGATAGATGTTTAATTTAGGGGTGAATTATTCCAGTAAATTCCATGTGTTCTTCACTATCATCAGTATTCAGAAGACTTACGGAAAATTGTTACGGTTGATAGACGTGGTTATTGGTGCTGTAATGAGGAAAATTTCGTAAAATACTTTCATAATTTATCCCTATAGTGCTACAAGTAAAAAATAACAGCATACAAGCTTCGAACGACATGAGGTTGAGTAAATGATAACTGATTTTTCATATGTGGGTGAACTATTCCTTTAACTCTTGGTGATAAAATCACTTTCTCAATATCTGGCTTGTCTCCATTTTCCTTCATGCCAAACGACGGGTGAGATTTGGCGTCTGTCCTCGCTTGATTGGATGAAGTCGGAAACCCATTAGAAGGATCTCTAGGGTATATTTTTACACTTTATCTTATTTACTACTACACTGTAGCATTTTAGAAGTCATTGATTAAAAATTGTTCACTTCAAATGTGCAGTAAGTTTATGTTATAGTGTCATCACTTTCACATTTCAGTTGCTCACACTTAGAGGTTTGGGGTTTGTTGACATGCCTTATATTAAGTATTAAACTTTAGCCTGAATGACCTAGCAACCATCCAGAAAAACCTAGCAACCGCACTGCAACACCCTGGCAACCATCGACAACATTAGCAGCGTAGTGGTACGTTTACTTCAGAAAATTAAACTCCTCTTCTTTCACGCCCAGATTATTTTATGCCAATACCTTTTCAGTGCTACTAATGAAAAGAGAGAAGGTGTATCTGATGCCACTACCATGATCACGTGACTGAATTAGCACTAGCCTGAGGGAGTGTAGCTGTCTGTGTTTTGCCCGGAGGAGGGATTCTGGCAGGAAGGAAAGTCATACTGGGAGTCTCAGCTGTTCTCCAGGGCCTCTTCCTCTCACCATCACTGGGTGATCTGCCACTCTTCTCTAGAGCCAAGCTGGCCACGCTGTGTTACGCTCACCCCTGTTGATCGCGCTCTGGAGTGAAACGTGCTTCACACCGAAATGCAGTTGACGATGGGTGGTGCGAGAAATTTCTGTGAAATGGTTTTAGCACGGTTTAGCCTACTTTCTTGTGTTGATGTATTTCCTATTGAAAAAGGAAACTGGGCTGGAATATATCAAAGTGCTGCTTTTTTGGATAGATGGTAGCCTTAAATGTACAGCTCAGCTAGTCGGGGGAGCAACATACTTATTCTGCAAGTATTCGATTGGTTAGAAATTTGGATACGCCCAAGAGTGCTGGTTGAGTCATCAATATTTTTTTATCATGTTTCCTGGAAGATAAAGACAACTTTTTATAAGCAAATTTCTGTTAAAAGATTAAATTTTTTGGACTTTTAGGAGTACACTTCATCTCCAGCAATAGATTTACTGAAGTTGATGTGTCAAATAGGTTTGCAGAACGGATTTCTTTGAACCATTTGAAAAAAAAAATGTAAAAATAATAATTCTTTCCAAAATTCTGTTTAAATTCAATATTCATTTGTCTGTATAAAGTGTTTCCCCACACTCTGCATTCCCACTTTTCCACAGCTTTAAAGGGTTAGTTCACCCAAAAATGAAAATTCTGTCATTATTTACTCACCCTCGACGTTCCAAACCCGTAAGACCTTCCTTCATTTTCGTAACACAAATTAAGATCTTTTTGATGAAATCCAAGAGCTTTCTGATCCTCCATAGATGGCAATAGTCCACGTGACTACAGTGGTTCAACCTTAAAGTTATGAAGTGATGAGAATACTGTTTGTCTGCAAATACCCCCAAAAATTTCAATCTCTTTTCTTCCACGTCATTCTCCTGATGTTCACACTGTCAACAGTGTAGGAGAATGTGGAAGAGAAGAGATTGTTGAATGAAGTCGTTATTTTTGGGGGGTTTTGCGCACAAAAGTATTCCCATCACTTCATAACATTAAGGTTGAACCACTGGAGACACGTGGACTATTTTAACAATGTCTTTACTACCTTTCTGGGCCTTGAAAGTGGCCGTTGTATTGCTGTCTATGGGGGTGTCAGAAAGCTCTTGGATTTCATTAAAGATATCTCCATTTGTGTTCGGAAGATGAACGAAGGTCTTACGGGTTTGGAACGACATGAGGGTGAGTAAATAATGACAGAAATTAGATTTTGGGTGAACTATCCCTTTAAGGCTCCGATATACTTCAAGCGAAATCAAAGACCGAACTGGTGTGACGTAATTTCAAACAAAATCAGGGCAAAATTATGTTTGTTATGAGTTTGTTTCGGGAGTTCAAAACAGCTTGCCGAAGTGAACTTTCTGAAAATATTTTCTATAAAGTGCTAGATAAATAAATGTGACGTGACTTCACTGGAGTGGTGAATTTTAGAGCTAGTTCAAACATATCCACATCGCTATGATCAGATGCTTTATTCACTGCTGTTTTCTCACCGCTGTCACGCATTTATTTTTTGCTATTGAGAAGAAAAGCCACTGCGTTGGTTTGGGTGGTGTCGGGATGATTTTTACAGTATAACGCTGCTCAGGTATTTCTAAATTCGTTTTACCCCCAAGCGAAGAAAAAAAAGTACTTCTCTGTAAGTATATCAGGGCTTTTACACTCCCATTTCAAATCTAAGGTGTGAATCATCAGTGCTAAAATGGGAGTTTCATGACCCTTTAACGGTGACACAATTATGCAGGTTAATATTTTAATCAATTGAGAGCTCTAGTAAATACAAATAAATTGTATTCAATGGTACAGTAACATAACACTTTTTAATCTTCATATTTCTAATTCATTTCCAATTGTCTAGGAGTTGAAAAATGAAATCTGTGATAATCCTTCATGATACAATCCTACAGCTCATCTAGGCTCTCCTGTCCCGCAATGTTTTTAAATCCGGGTACAGGTTGTCTTTTCCTTACAGTGCAGGTTTAAGTGTTCATTGGCCCGTCCCACAGTTAATGGTGTAATATGCAGCTCAAGCATGTCCACTTACAGAAAAACAGACGCTTATGGGTAGTGCTCACTTTGAGAGCCACAGTCTCAGTACGGTACCCTAAATTACCCCCACGACACCACCGGTCTGCACCCTGGTGTGACGGCACACACCCTCACCCCCCCCGGCCGGCTGCAAAGAAGTATTTTTATCCCAGCATTCCTCGGCACAGGAGGAGGACGAGTATCTGGTTCTTCGGAGGCTTGGGTTTCTCAACAGCTATGAGAAGCCACTGATAAAGACTTGTCTTGTGGGCTTTTATTGTCTCCTGTATTTCATTGTGGATCTAACTGTGACTCATTCATTCATTCTGGGCATCTCTTCTCTCCGTATCTCCACCTTTTTCTTTTTTTTCCTGTGACGACCTGTTTCAGTCCTGCCCCAAATTACAGACAGTTGATTACTATTGACTAGATTTTTGCCTTACATTTTTTTTTACATTTTACGTTACATTACATACATTCTTGGATAGTTTTATAGGTATTTTTAGTGGCTGTGGTTTAAGTAGTGTGCTGATCAAGGAACGCAAACTTTTCTTCCGTGTAAACAACATAAAAAGTGAATCTCTTTTTAGTCGTTTTCAGGGATCCGTGTGAATGGGGATCGTTTTGACAATTAGTTCACCCATTCTCTTTAAATCATTTGCGCGAGAAGTAACGGGGAAGCATGGAGGACCGTCGCTTCTCGTGCAAGCTTCACAATGCACATACAACGTCTTTCTTGTGGACGCTCATGTGACAATCACAAAGTTGTTGACTTGTGTTTTGTTTTTTTCCAGTGGTAAATATAATGCATATACAAACACTGATCAACTAGAACATTAAAAGCACTGATTGGTGAATAAAATGTATTATATCGTTACAATGGCACCTGTCAAGGGGTGGGATATTTTAAGCAGCAAGTGAATAGTCAGTTCTTGAATTTCATGTGTCGGAAACAAGCGAATAGATCTGAGTGACTTTGAAATGGGCCAAATAGTGATGGCTAGACGAATGGGTCAGAGCTTCTCCGAAGCGACAGGTCTTTTGGGGGGTTCCCGTCGCTCAAATTGCTGGAAAAACTTAATGCTGCCTATGAAAGAAAGGTGTCAGAACACACAGTGCATCTCAGTTTGCTGAGTATCTGTCTGGGTAACCGGAAACTGGCCAGACTGCCCATGATGTCCACCGTCTACAATTGGGGCATGAGTGTCAGACTTGGACCATAGAGCAATGAAAGAAGATTGCCTGGTCTTATAAATCACATTTTCTATTAGATCAGATAGATGACCAGGCTATGTGTGTTGTTTATCCAGGTAAGAGATGGCAACAGGATGCAGAGGCAGTTGTTCTCTGGATCTTGTTTTGCTGGGAAACCTTGAGTACTGGCATTCATGTGGAGGTTACTTTGGACACTGAGGTAGGCAATCTGTGTCAAACTCGCTCCTGGAAGGCCCACTGTCCTGTAGAGTTTAGCTACAACATGCCTCAACACACCTGCCTCAATGTTTCTAGTATGCCTTGTTAGACCTTGATTAGCTGGTTCAGGTGTGTGTCATTGGGTATGGAGCTAACACTACAGTGCAGTGGCCCTTGAGGAGCAGGATTGGACACCTCTGGCCCAGCTAAAGATTGTTGCAGACCATGTACACCCCTTCGTGGCAATGGTTTTCTCTGGTGGAAGTTGCATCTTTTAGCAGAATAATGCACCCTGCCACACTGCAAAAATTGTTCAGGAATGGTTTGAGGAACTTGACAGAGTTCAAGGTGTTGCCTCGGCCTCCAAATGTGCTGGACCAACACATCTGCTCCATGGAGGCCCTACCTTGCAACTTGCAAGACTTGAAGTATCTGCTGCCAATGTCTAGGTGCCAGAAACAAGGTACCAAGTTGGTACTGAAATTGAAAAATGTGACATTACCTGCGTTTCCCTCTATTTTGAGCGCTGTTGAACGGATTTTTAAACTCCTGATTGGCCATTGTGTTCACGCGCTCAACATGTATGTCTATGATTATCCAATTGTGACTCACTCAACATATGTCTATGATTGGCCATTGTGTTCACGTGCTCAACATGCATCTATGATTGGCTATTGTGTTCACGCGCTCAACATGTCTATGATTATCCATTGTTGACTCACTCAATATATTTCTCTAATTGGCCATTGTGTTCACGTGCTCAACATGCATCTATGATTGGCCATTGTGTTCACACGCTCAACATATGTCTCTGATTGGCTATTGTGTTCACACGCTCAACATGTGTGTCTATGATTGGCCATTGTGTTCACACGCTCAACATATGTCTCTGATTGGCTATTGTGTTCACACGCTCAACATGTGTGTCTATGATTGGCCATTGTGTTCACGCGCTCAACATATGTCTCTGATTGGCTACAATGATCAACACTGACATCTTTGACGCTCTTCATCGAGACACAGATACACACGGGAGCGTTTAAAAGCAGGCGTCTATCAGCGGATCCCTAATATATCCACTGATAGACGGATCCGCTGATAGATGCCTGCTTTCAAACGCTCCCGTGTGTATCTGTGTCTCGATGAAGAGCGTAAAAGACTTGAAGCGTTTTTGACTTCACTCTTTTTGAAGCGTTGATCATTGTAGCCAATGTTGAGCGCCTCAACACAATTGCCAATCACAGACATATATGTTGAGCATGTGAACGCAATGGCCAATCAGAGACATGTATGAGCACGTGAACCAGAGGTGTTTAAGAATCCGTTCAACAGCAATCACATTTTTAAAATGTCAGTACCGACTTGACAAAATGACAACTCTAGTACAATTTAAATAATATTGTTGAAATGTAATGAAGAATTTTTAAACTCCATTGGCATTCAGTCAAAATTCAAACATTGTTTTCGTCCATTCCTTTTTTTCTATTTTGTTAGTGGTGAAAGTTTCCTGCCCACAGTATCGCACACACTCGAGTAGTGGATCTGTGTTGTTGAAGGCATGTCGGCTGTGGTGCCAGTATTGACTCAGGTGAGATCAGATCTAAACCTAAGAGGCATTAGACCGAGATGCAGTGATATAGATTGAAGCGTGAGAGTGAAATGGAGATGGAGATGTGGTGATGAGCTGAGAGTGGCTTCCTGACAGCAATGACTGGCTACTGATCTCAGTCATCCTGCTCCGGTATTGATATCCCTTCTGACTGACTGAGGAGACGTCATCTCTCTCTCTCTCTCTCTCTATTTATCTCTCTATCTCTATCTCTCTCTCTCTCACTCAGTGTTTTTCACTGTTTTGCTTATTGTTTTAGGCTAAAGCCGTTGTTTGACATGTTAAAAACAATTTGTAATTGTTTTAATGAAGTGTTTTCTGTGCAGACTTTAATTTGTGGTTTTAAATATGTGAGAAGTAGAAGTGGTGAATGTCAGCTGTTGAACTTTGTACTTGGAACAGCAAAAATGGCCATATACATTAGTAGGAGAAATCATATGAACTAAGGAATGATAGTGGTGTGGTACGGGTGTTTAAAGTAATGGTGAAATCTAGAATTGTTGTTGATTTTCGATTTTATAAAGTAATGAATAATTTATTGAAGTTTGAATCTATATGGTGTTACAGAGAAGCCTTATGTTCAGTTGTAAACGGAGAGTTGTTTTGTTTTAAGTTTGTAAAAAAATAATTAACTGTGAAAAAATGTTTTAATGGTTAGTATTTTCTATTGTAATAAAAGTAATTTTGAAAAATCAAAAAAATCTCTCCCTCCTCAGCCTTCCCACATCAGCCTCTGGTCAAAGTTCAGAAGCATTCAGCATCCCAGCCGTATGTTGGGGTAATATCTGCCAAATGGGAATCTAATGAGAGCCAAGACCGATTAATATCTCTTTCCTCGGCCCATTCCTGAAACTAGCCGACATATTGTAGCGGTGCGCAGGTGTTTTATGACAGGGGAACTCTTTTTAGGTGACACATACAAGAAAAGGTAGTATTTTCATTGGCACCGTTTCCAGAATTAACAAATATTTAAAATTAATGTCTCTAACAATTGTCATGTGGTGTAGCCTAACTAACTATCAAGAGAAAGGGTAAAATATTTATATGCATATGTTACACTATTATTTTCAAATAAGTTTTTTAATTTTTCAGGCTAAAAATGTTTAGTTTTTGTTATTAATTCACAAGTCTAGGGGAGTAATGCCACATGATATTTTACATCGAACCTTTCCTTGTCATAAAATGGCCGAATTATCTGATATTTTAAGCGACTTACTGACTTTGACATTTTTTCCTCTGTGTTTCTGCATAATGGTTTGATTTGGGGGAGAAGTTCGTCAAATATGAATTAGGCAGTGAAGCTTTTTATCACATTTTTTTTTTTATTTAAAAAATAATTGTATTCTTTTAGTAACTTTTTGCTGAAATCAAGACAGTTGTATTACCTTACTAGTAAAAAAAAAAAATCAAATCATCATTTTCTGAATTAGAAACATTCTGTTTATAAGATTGTTTTTTTTAAATAATATTTTTCTTGCATATGAAATGCATTTTATGACATTATTACCCAGGCGACTAAATGAGCGTCATTTCATCAACCCTAATGTAGAATTTTCAATTCTTTGGAGAAATGTAATTATGGTCGTTGATTTGCATTTGTAGCAAATGCGTGCTAGTACCCACTTTAAGACTGATTCAACAGGGGAATATTATGACAGGCAGCAGAATGCGTGTGTGTGGTGTGTGTGTGTGTGTGCGCGCGCATCTCCTTAGGCCAGTGCTGTGCCATCACTAAACTGTCCTCCCCCAGATGCTATTTATAGTAAGAGTCTACCTCAGAGACATCTGCAAAGAAGAAATGCATCTATAATTAAACTGAGCTTCTCTCTCACGCTCTTACACACACTGTCCTTCACTTCCCCTCCTTTATCCTTTTATCTCGCTATTTATATTGCTTTTACTTTTCTTCAAATAGTATTTCTGTTCCCTTACCTCAGACCCGTGTTATTCTCTGTCCATACACCTACAGATACCATAGTGTGTCCATGTTTGGATGGGGCACTACTGTGGGAGTTCTGGCCAGTTCACGTGGCGTTCCTTGAAGTACCTTTGAGTACATTTAAAATGCCACAGTATATAAATACGGTATTTAAACAGTACTATTGTTTATATTGAATTTGAAATGCTGTACCATACTATCACCACAGTACTCTTTTGGTAAGGTTTGTGTTAAGTTTGCCGCAGGGTTATTAAAGTTTGCTCAAATAAACGTTAATTTAAATATTACATTTGAAATATTAATGTTAAATATTAAAATGATTAAATTAATTAGATTTAGCTAATTTCCAAAGAAACATTTCTCATTTTTGTTTAGTTTAACTTGATGTTCTAAAATAACTAAAAGAAAATTGAAATAAAAATGAATAAAAACGGTAGACATATTTAAACAACTAAGAAAAAATGCACAAATGCAAAAAGGAAAAAGTTATTAATTATTCATATTTTTTCAGTAATACTAAAATAACACCGGTCTATCCTGCTTTAAAAAAAAGTGTTTTATTTTTTTCTTCCATTTTCAACTCTTTCTGTTATGTAATTTTAAATGCATGTCCACGTTGAATCTGAAAATCAAACACGCATTCATAAAGTTCTACAAATACTCTGCCTCTTTCATGTACATTTTATTATAGATTTTTGCTAGTTTAATAATGCTTTCAGCAACCAATACTGTTAGTGTTTAGCTCTAAATAAATTTGAACCCATTTAACAGGATTATGCAGATTTTCTCTAAAATTCAGCCCAGAAAACACAGTCATGAGATTCTGTCTTGGCCTGTCTATATACTTTTTATACTGTTTTAAAGAAGAAGAAAAAATTAGCATTAACATCTAGGTGAACATGTTGACTTCTCTTGAGTCTTTAACGCTTGTTTCAGTCTCTGTGCTGTAGACTGTGTCCCTCAGGCTGTAGTTTAGTCATTACTACAGTAGGTTGTTCTCTGAACGTGTGAGAGATGGAGTCGTCATGTCCCTACAATTGTTGTGCTTAATTTGTAAGAATGGCCAAAAACAGTTACATTTTTAATAATTCAACAATCCATTTAGTTTCAATATCTGGGCAAATTTCACAATTTTATATATATATATATATATATATATATATATATATATATATATATATATATATATATATATATATATATATATATATATATATATATATATATATATATATATATATATATATATATATATATATATATATATAAATTTTTTTTTTTTTTTTTTTTTTTTTTTTTTTATATCACTCCCAAGTTTTTGGTAGCCTATTTTAATGCAAAATAAAATAAGTAATTTTAAGTATATTTATTTGTTGTAGTTTTGTACTGCTTCTACTTGTTTCTGCACATCATGATTGTGACTACATCTCATTAAACTAATTATACAGACTTTTTGCATTAAAGTAATTCGTAGAATTGAGAATCAATTTCACGAGAGATCACGATTATCCCATGATTTTAATAGTCAACTAAAAAAATAACATGCAATTTACTAGGTTCAAAAGGACAAACTGTTAATTGCTGCAGTCGGTCTAAAAATATTGGCTTAGTTAATTTGAATGAATTATTAAAAACAATGGTTAAAATGAATCATTCAGTGATTTACTCAGACTTGACCTGTTTCATAACTGAATGAATCAGTGTTTTTGAACGCATCTCTTAAAATGAATGATTCAATGACAAATGCATTTTATTAGCAGTCGCCACCTACTGGTGTAACGATGTAACATACAACTTTTTATTTTAAGGGTCACGTTACTTTCAAAAGGTGACTTACTCTATTTTGATCGCTTCCATAGACATCAGTGTTTTTATCCGAACTATAAACTTTTATCCCAGTACTTCTGTGATAATCTAAATTAATGTAACACTGTGGTTGAAAATTTTGTGAAGCTGTTTCATAACTATACATGACAACTGTTGTCATTTAGGAATAAGATCGGGTGGGTGTTTGAATCGAGACCCCGATCTTTTAACTATTTATCCTGCAGGTCTAGCTTGAATTGTGAATTGTTGTATATGTCCAAAAACAGTCTGGTTTTCAATTGCAAACAAATCATGATTGATTAATATTTACATTATATACATATTTAGCTAATATTTCCACCTCAAAGCCACACCAGTGGTTGAGCCAACGTCCGGTCCAGACATCCACTCCCATCTATTGTTTTGAAGAAAGTTACAATAGCAGAATCCATAAATTTGTGTAAATATTCTTCCCTTTGCTTTGAGGTGAAATATGACCTGACCATTTCTGGGTGCCAATCACCCTTTACACGATTCTCCCAGATTAACCACCATTCATTATTTCTCCACTTCCACTTGTTGACAACGAGCAGATATGTTTGGCCTTTCTCTAAAGCATTCAGCTGTTGCATTCCTCATTTTACAATTGCCCCTCCCCCCATCCTCCCTTCTTTTCTGACATTTGCTACAATGCATGGGAGTGCAAACTGCCAGAACTAGTTTAATCCACACTGTTGTGCTACTAGTTTCAGACCCCCAAGCCATCATGCGAGCGTGTGAACCTCTGAACTTGTCAAAAACACAGGCTCTTCCCTGCTTATTCCTCAGCTCCGATTGGACGCTGGAGTAACTGACGCTTTGCTCCGTTTATGATTCAGAATGTTTGTGAATCCGCTCTTTTTACGACGTTTATCACACGCTCATAAATAAAATGTGATGCTTTCCAGATGACGCGCTCTTAAATGTTCAGTGTTTGTGCTGACCACCGGTTGCTCCAAGTGGGCTTGTTATGTGACGTTACATGGAAAGAGTCATGGGAACAAATTCCCAATACTTTATAGGTTTGGGAAAGAAATTGCCGTGTTTGAAAGTGTCTGTCTTCTCTCTGCAGGTCTTATATTACTCTTTTATCTGGTCTTCTATGGCTTCCTGGCTGGGATGTTTAGTCTCACCATGTGGGTGATGCTACAGACGCTGGAGGATCACACTCCCAGATACAGGGACCGAGTGGCCAATCCAGGTAACAATCCCACAGCATTAAGGTACTATTCTTTGTTAAGCCCCTTTGGAAAAATATGTATTATGCAAAGCGGTACCAATCAATAGATATTGTAAACTTTTAACCGATTCTCATTTTTATGAACCGATATTGATTCTTAAACCGCAGGAATCGATCTTTTAGTCTATGCTGTTTTCAGTTGTATTTTGCCTCCCATCCAACAAACCGCAATAAGCTTTGTCCTTTGTTACTTTTGATGTGTCCATTTTATAATGAAATTCAAACGATAAATACCGTTCTGCGCTCTTTAATGTGGCGTGACTCCTGTTGCACCTCAGTTCCAATGAAGCGCATGTGAACCGATCATCTCTTCCTCTTTACTACTAGTTACAGCATGAAATAAACATGAATGGACATTAGAAGGAATGCTGACAACTTTCCAAAATGCAATATGTCTCCATGTAGTCAATCAATCAGTGTGTCAACCACAGAAAGATGTCAATAAAACAGCGTTGGAAGCTTGTTTCCGCCACTGAATAAAAAAAAATAATTGCGACTTTTTATCTCACTATTGTGAGATATAAAGTCGCAATTATGAGAAATAGTCGCAATTGCGAGAAAAAAAGACAGAATTGCGACTTTTTATCTCAAAATTCTGACCTTTTTTTTCTCGCAATTCTGACTTTATATCTCGCAATTCTGACTTTATATCTCGCAATTCTGACTTTATATCTCGCAATTATGACTTTATATCTCGCAATTATGACTTTATATCTCGCAATTATGACTTTATATCTCGCAATTATGACTTTATAACACATAATTGCAAGTTTATATTTCGAAATTCTGACATATTTTCTCAGAATTGTGAGATATAAACTCGCAATTGCGAGTTATCAGGCCAATTCTAAGGGGGAAAAAATACTATTTTTTTCCCCTCAGAATAGTTTCTCACAATTCTGACTTTATAACACGCAATTGCGACTTTATATCAATCAATTCTGACTTTATATCTCGCAATTCTGACTTTAAAACCTGCAATTGCGACTTTATATCAATCAATTCTGACTTGATATCTCGCAATTCTGACTTTATAACACGCAATTCTGAGAAATAAAGACAGAATTGCGAGATGTAAACTCGCAATTGTGAGATGTAAAGTCGCAATTGTGAGATGTAAAGTCGCAATTGTGAGATGTAAAGTCGCAATTGTGAGATGTAAAGTCGCAATTGTGAGATGTAAAGTCGCAATTGTGAGATGTAAAGTCGCAATTGTGAGATGTAAAGTCGCAATTGTGAGATGTAAAGTCGCAATTGTGAGATGTAAAGTCGCAATTGTGAGATGTAAAGTCGCAATTGTGAGATGTAAAGTCGCAATTGTGAGATGTAAAGTCGCAATTGTGAGATGTAAAGTCGCAATTGTGAGATGTAAAGTCGCAATTGTGAGATGTAAAGTCGCAATTGTGAGATGTAAAGTCGCAATTGTGAGATGTAAAGTCGCAATTGTGAGATGTAAAGTCGCAATTGTGAGATGTAAAGTCGCAATTGTGAGATGTAAAGTCGCAATTACCTTTATTCTTAAACAAGCTTCCATACATATAAAACGTAACATTGCATTTATTTCAAAAAAGCCCTTTTCCCTTGAGAAAAATCACCATGTACTGTACCTGATAAACCCAAAATCTATATTTATTTTTTTATATATATATTATTTATCGAAATCGGTATTGAATCGCGAGCGTGTGATTTGAAATGCACTTATTCTGCTGAAATAAAAGGCAAGCAGGACTGTAGTTATGCTATTCTGAACATCGCCATACACAAAAAATGGCTTGGTTTTTTTTTAATAATGCTGTGCAGTTTAATTAGAAGTATAAATGATATGTAACCTTTATAACCGGTTGGTTGTACATTAAGTTTTATTGGGGAATGTAGAGGGCTTCCAAATCCGTTCTATTGCGTAAAACCGTAGATGACGAAGACACTAGACTGTATCTACTTGTGTATACACCTGCATTTTAATCTCTTAAAGCAAATCTGTGTATCACAGCAAGCCTCACATGTAAAACGGTCTATCACACCATGTTTGATCATTTTGCAATGCTGCACATTTCTGTGAAACTCCTTTTTTTTTTTTTTTTTTTTTTTTTTTTTTTTTTTTGTGTGTGTGTGTATATACTGTACTAAGATATGGTCAGACTCTCTCTCTCATACTTGAAATATTTCAGAGTGGATTAATAACACATTCAAAGACTTTAAGACTTATTGATCTTCTCACGTAGTTACTGGTTCTGAAATGACTTGAGATTTATAAATCCTTCTATATACACAATTTTTGACATTGAGTGTAACGGAACAGACCGAATTTGCATTCGAGGTGCCATTTAGCTGGTGCGATTTATTCAGTGCTATTTTTACCATTACCTCCATTACAGTCAGAACACACAAACCAGTCTCAGCAGTGTTTCACACATCATCCATTAGCCTCCCACACACACTCTCTCTCTCTCTTTCACACACACACGCACACACATACGGTCGTACACTGTACAGCCCCCACACACTTGTGTACAGTGGTTGCGATGAGAGCGCTCCAAATCCATCCTCGCTCTCAATTATGAGCGCTGTTAAACCGGCAAGTGAGACACTCTCTCTCGCTCGCTATCATTCATCCTTCTCCAAGTGTCAATTTATTCCTCCCACTGATCTTTTTTTTTTTCTCCCCCCACCTTTCACGAGATCTTTTAGTAACTGAATGTTCTCGGTACAGACACAGTTGGACATCATTTCAGACAAGTTGCAGTTAGTGTCTCCAATCATCAGTGCATTTAATGTTCCAAGCAAGATTTTGAGTGCTAATGATCACAAATGCGCATTGATTACGAATCGGAGGTGTTCTGATACAATAATGACATACACTTCCCAATGAGCACACATACAGTCAGATGTCTTTTGGAGGTTTGTATCATTTTGAAAGCATATTATTCTGTCATTTTTTTTTATATGGACATATTTTTAAGACATAAAAGTCTTAAATTCCCACATGGAATTTAGATTTCAAGGAGTAGCGGAAATAATTAAAACCAAAGGTCTTAAACTCCCTTCTAAAATGTGTTAGTGAATATCATTATTTGTAATTGTTTTCTAGAAATTGGCATTAACTGGAAAACGTATTTGAAAAGTCATGGAGGTAAAAAGGGAAAGGAATCCGACTAGTATTGCAGATGTGTCAACACACTAAGAATGCACATATTGAATCAATGTTTTGGGCACATATATGTGCTATAATCTGCATTAAATTTGTATGATGTTTATCTGCATGGCATATTTTGTCCTTAGGGCTGATGATTAGGCCGAGGTCCTTGGAAATTGGATTTAACCGATCCATTCCCCAGCAATACAACAAGTATGTGCAGCACCTGGAGTCGTTCCTGCAGCGTGAGTATCAACGCTCTAAGTACCTTACCTCTCTACATATTTGCCTTGTAAAGGTATAAAGTGATACAGAATCCTAACCAGATAAATCAGAGGATACTTTAACCCCCTAATCCCCCCCCCCCCCCCCCCCTCCCACCCCAGATCCTCTGAGACTCAGACCAGTACCAGACTGCCCAAAACCCAAACCAGTACCAGACCTTCCAAGACCGTGACCATTATCAGGCCTCTCCAATACCTAGACCATTTAAGACCCAGACCAAACTAGATCTCATAACACCTAAAACCAGAGCAAAACTAGACCTAGGTCCTGTTCCAGCTAGTTCAAGAACCAGGCTGTCCATTTTAATGGTTTGACGTGGTTCCTGCACTAAGCAGGTCAGTCTTCTCTAAGAAGCTGTTCAGAGCCACTAGTCTTGTGAAGATGAGAGACGACTCCAACTCTGTTCAGAACCAGCAAACATGATCCATATGGCAGGCAATGGGTGGATAAAATAAATGTTTGAAACAAATCATATAAGGAGGATATTGTTAATACAGCCACATTTTAGATAAAATAATGACATGTTTACTTACATGGGTGTTTTTGTTACACTATTGCTCATCAAGGTCATATTGGGACAAGCAACCGCTACACTTAGGTAATCAGGAGGAGGTGGTGCAGTCAGATATTTTGCAAGACAATAAGAGGACTTAAAATCCACCATAATATAAAAGGTCTATTAGGAAGTGGCCTAAATAGTGAAATGTTTTCAATTTCTTTTGATTTGCTTCTCAATACATAAATCTCTCAGATAATGTCCCCCTTGTGTAGCCTCTGTTTGGATGGTTTGAATGTGATCTTCTTAATACTCCCACTGCTGATGGTTAAATGTGCTTGAATTTGCACAAATTGTTCTCAGCTGTATGCGATCACCACCACACTTGAGAACGTAGAACTTAAAGGGTGCATCCGGAAACGTTGGTAGCGGACTTGTCGTCAGGCAATGTTTGCGCATGAAGGTGCCTCACGAAACCGATTTCGGACAGACTTCTGAGGCAGAATAACAGTTTAATGATCTACAACAAAATAGAGCAAACTTTGGTGATAACGAAGCAAATATTTAATTACCACAATAGTCATTTCTCGCTAGAATTTTTTTAGCTCAACTGTAACAGAATTCAAAGCGCAGTATTGTGGGATATCAAAGGCAGTGAAGGATACATCTATGCTGCCTTCAAAAATCAATCAGATGACGGTATCTCAGGAGGCAGGAAATGAAGCTAACATTGGATTTGGACGTGCCTTGATGCCTTCATACCTTGCTCCGAAAGGGGCGTTTTTTCGTTCCATTGACTTCCTCAAACGCAAGCTCATGCAAAAAGTTTTGCATTTTGCTGCATTCAAAAGTTCAAGTTTGGTGAACTGAGCTGCGAATTCGCATCACGTGAAGACGTGTGACCAGTAAAAGATCGACATCACGGCGAGACCTTTTGGCTGAATTAATTCAACAATATTTTTGCAGTAAAGTCGAGTAGATTTAAAAAAAGGTTCATAAATAAGACTCTGCAGACCGTGACGTCATATCACGACCGTTGCAGTGTCCGAAGAAATTTCGCATGCTCGTAATCTAGTGTGGCCGAAGGCATCCTTTTTCAGCTTTCGGACATGCAGCCAAAGTCTTTCTTAAATAGATCACTAATGATCAGATACAGCAGTCATGAGTGACTCATTTAAGGACCCCATGCAATCAAAATTGGAGTCTTGTGGCTTTTAGTCAATTAGTTTTAAGGTCATCTAGATGTTAAAGTGTCTCTACTCTGGGAAAATGGACCAGAAATATAAATGACATCATCTCCTGCTCAGAGGCATTTAGACATTCTTGTCCGATAAAACACTTGTCCATCCCTAAATACACCTACCACTGATTAGCAATAGCAAATCATGGTTCAGTGGTTTGTCTGATGCTATGTATAATTCGCTTGCTTGCTTCTTGGAAAAGTGCAAAGATCACCTCTCGCAATTCCAACTTGTATACTCTTTTGGAAATCCACAACTGTGATTTTTAGTCAAGATGAGCAGCACCCAACTCAGTGGATAATGACAAACATCACATTAATTTGAGAACTAAAAGTCAATAAGTTCCTCCATTACATTGTTACAACCTGTTTCGAAAATATGTGCAGAAACGGGTGTGTAAAACATGCCCTGCATTCGAATATGCCTACTTCCCTACTATATAGTGTAGGCAGGGTAAATGAGTAGTAGGTTTGACATGAGTATTCATAGAAGTTTATAGTATTTAGAAAACCATAGGCGAAAAGTACCCGGATGACCTCCTCCTTCTGGCGAGATTCTGAACTGTGGAACATTTTACTATCCCTTAAGACCAAAGGAGAGGAGTTGTGAAGGGCCGTAGGTCACATGACAAAGCCAACATGGCGGATGTAGTATGTCTGGATTTCATTACCATATAGAACATGCCTTTAACAGTCATAAAGTTATTTCCTCATCAAATGTAGCGTCTACTGGGTGCTAAAGACAACCAATTATTTTTCTTATGCCGTTTTCCCTCCTGTTGGAGTTGATCTCAAGTAGAAATGTCCCAATTCTGACCTTGATTTTAAACTAAAACTATTAGCTATTTAAAGAGCAGTACAGCTTTTGATATGTCCTTCCTCCACTGGACATATCAAACAGGAATGTTGCACTTCTCGAACCATTTTGGGGGCTTTTATTTAAGCTCTTATTTGGAGCATTCAAAGACTACCAAATTGGCCACACTTGTAGACAAGAAAAAATGTCTCCCAACCACACAAGTGTATCAAACTACTGCTGACGATTTTCAGCTCAACACCTTTATCTCACTATCTGTTCTCTCTCGTTTGTTACTTCAGAGTACAATGACTCCCTGCAGGATAGGAACGAGATCTGTACCAAGGGGGACTACTTTGAGCAAGGTGATGATGTTGCTGTGGAGAAGAAGGCCTGCCAGTTCAAGAGAAGTTCTCTACGACAGTGCTCTGGACTGGCTGATAGCACTTTTGGTTATTCAGAGGGCCAGCCATGCATCCTAGTCAAGATGAATCGAGTGAGTCGCATGTTTTTACGCGCTCCCCAGTAAAAGGTACCTACTTTTGAAACCGCAGGCTAGCTGTTAGCATATGTGATGCGATCTGGGAAAACCCATCACATGGTGACATTTTACCTATTACAGTATTTTGATACCATATTAAAGCTGGTTTCAAGCCCTTTCCAAATCTGTTATTTCTTTCATCGTTTGTCGGTAAGAAAAGTTATGGTTATCTGAAGTCGGCTGAAAACTTGCGTGCCGTTGAGGTTTACACAGGACTGGCGGGAAATGCGCATTGATATGCCTTTATTCTAGATGTTGAGTGGTTTATTTTGATATGTGAACTGTCTTTGTAATGGAGAGTGGGCTTCTTTTTTTTTTTTTTTTATCTCTGCCGTTCGTGTTCTTAAAGAGAAAGACAGTCTTTTCTTTTCAGCTTGCCACTATAAATCGCTATTTTTCCGCACTAAACTAGTGAATTTTGCCAAGATATATTCAGAGATGATAGACAAGATGTTATAGAATTTATGAAAAACCCAATTTTGACCAAAAAACTGACATTCAACCTATTTTTAGACCTTACTGAAAACGTACCAGCGCGACATCCGACGGGTTTTCCCAGATCGCATCACATATGTACTCCAGACAAATTGAGCCATGGTGCTCATGCATGGTAGCCTGGTTAAAACCAGACCATTCTCAGTTGTAACTGAGTTATGGTCTGGCAAAGCGTCATAGACAAATCATTTCCAGAGGGGCGTCACCAACGGACGTCGCGGATAGACCTAAACCCAATCAGAGCGATGGAGATGACGTATGCAGAGCGGCGGAGAAACATCTCCGAGTGTTGTTCTTTGCTCGGTTTTTAACAAAAAGGAAACGTTCAAATCGCTTAAAACAGACGCGATAGCTGATTCAAACGAGTGATGTTCGACGGCGGCATCCATCTTTGTAATGTAGGCTACAAAATCTGCTTCAAAATCCCAGCGCTGTCGTCATCGTGTAAAGCCCGCCCCAACGTCTCTGATTGGTGCCTCGATTTCGACGGATTGGAAATGGGCTTGAATGAGCTCTTTGCCAGACTAACTTTCAGAGCAAATCTAAATTTGCCGGAAGTTGTCTGGGTTTTCCCAGGCTACATGCATGGACAACTTCCAGATAGGCCTTTGTTGAATTTCTGAGATGCAATTACAACACAACATTCACCTTTGAAAGATGAGAGACCAGGCTTGTTTATAAATGTCTGCGTTTCATTTGTTCGTCAACTGAAGCGTTATGCTGTTGTGGAATTAGTCGGATCGTTATCTAAGGATGTTTGTTCAGTGTATATGTTCCTTATCCTTTGCAGGTGATTGGGCTTAGGCCAAAAGGAGACCCACGTATCAACTGCGCAGCCAAGGTAATCCCCACATCACACATTGTGTTCTAGCTTAAATGTGTACAATGTTAGGTGTAACGTGATTTCACCAAGTACAACATGTTCGTGGATCAACATTCCAATCAACCAATCAGATTTGAGGGACAAGTTTACAGTTTGTCAAGTTTAGGCTTACAACCAGGGTTATGTGCTTCTACATCAGTGTCATTCACCTATCATTTCCCTCTGGTTTTAGGGAGAAGTTATGGGTCGGGTTAGATTTAGGGGTAGGGATATGGATGAGGCTTAATTTTTCAGACAGAAAAGTTGTTCCATGATCAACAAAATAAGTTGACCCAGGAACATGTCTTATTTGGCAGAATCACAGTGGTGACGACGTCAGGATGAGTGTATCATGATGGTGCGAGTCTGAATTATTGTGCTTGTTTCCATCTTGGGTTTTCACACATCTGTTTGTATCTGGTCTCTCTCCACGCTGCCTATAGGGCCAGCAGTATTAATGGTGGGTAAGATGTCGGGCCCTCCCTCCCTCCCCCCATTGTTTCTCCAAGGCCCTTGTCCCGGGCCTTTTCCATCTCTTTGCTGCCTCTCTCCTGTACTGCTTTGTCTATGGTGCTTTTAACTGCCCTCTTTCTAGAAATGATGTATACCTTCAGATCTCCCAGCCATTGAGAATGAAATGCGTAGTGTCTTGGTAGAACAACCTTAGCGGTGGGTCCTTCCTCACCATAGGCCCCCCTGTTTATTCCTGATATTAACATCGGATTCGAATAATTCAATCACAAGATTTCTGTATATATCTAGCATTAACATGCAAATTGTGGAATGCCTTTAAACTAAGGGTGTGCGTCATTGCGTGTTCATTTTCGGGCATAGTGAAGACATTTCCAATCTGTCAGTTGGTTTCTTTTAGCGTTAACTTAGCAGGCAACCCTTTTTCGGTGGAAGGGTAGCATGTTAGGTGGTCTTGCTTGGCCATACTTTGGACCAGGGGTGTCCCATCATGCTCCACGAGAGTTCAGCTCCTGCCTGGGAGTTTCTAGTGATCCTAAAGCCCTTGATTAGATGTTTCAGGGATGCTTATTTGATCAACTCTACTGAAAGGTGGTCCTCCAGTAGGATTAGACACCCCTGGTCCAAGGTATGGCTACGCAACGAGCATATTAAGGACTATTAGCAGAAGGTCTGCTACTCTTGACATCGTATTCTGGTCAGAAAGGACCAACTTGTATAAGGAAGGGAGCAACTTATGACATGTAAATGAACAAACAGTTTGTTTTACATTGACAATATCCTGTCTACTTGCTACTAAGTGCTCACACCAAACTCAAAAAATCCTGTGATTTAGTTCAGATTTGATGCAGTGAACCAGGCAAAATCATCACTACTCACCGTGATAGCCTGTTACCTTGTAAACATGACGGCTCTTTAGGGTTGTTCAGGCCACATTAATGTTTACGCTTACAAGTGCTTATTTAGCACTTATTTTTGGATCACCATATCAGGTGTAAACAGTTGCTATTAGGAATCTACCACACATAAGTGAAACGTGTTTGGGTCAAATTCATGGTTTCAACAGGTATTCCAATTGATTTTATTGACATAGTAATATATTTTTTTCCCCCCTTGCAAAACATTGCCTTTTGACCTCAGAAACCTCTTACGAATTCTTACGAACACGTCCACAAACATCTAACCGATATCAGGCACGAGTTATGCAATGTTGGACCCATTTCAAACACTTGTTTGCTTCCTTGGCGTAGTTCTTCGCTGCAGATGTGAGCCGTTCCTATCAGACCTGCCATGTTTTTGACTCGACTCCCGTGAGAACCTCTTTACTGGCCTTATCACTTAGTCATTCTTGTCCCTCATGACTTCTCTGAGAGCTCTCACCCGTGTGAGCCTTGAAGGTATACAGCGGACGCAAGGAAGTGCTCTCCGCTCCTTCAGGAACTCGCTGTCCTCTTAACGCTTTTGCAAAATTCTGCTGATGGATTCTGCTGTTTCTCTCTTGCCATTACTTACTAAACTAACTTCCACAAATAGTCCTTGCAATGTTTCAGTGGGACTTTCACACAAGAAAGTGGCGTTTTTGGTGTTAACTTTTCCAGTGATAATACCACATCTGTTCGCGCACAAGCAACTGTTTGGTGTTTTTTTTACACATTTTGATACCACCCCTTATCAAAATTGCATTAAAACAGCTATTGTGGAAATCTAGTGAATGCACAGTAGTGGTCATTCATAAATTGTAGACCGATTATTCTTACATAAATCGTATCGAACGGGAGTAAAGTGAACTTCTGTAACATTTTCTAGTTTGCGTTATATTTCCAGCAAAGACGGTTTGTGTGAAAGCAACGAATGAAACGCTGCACTTTTTGAGCTTTTGAGCTTGATTCTTAATAATTACATTCT
Source organism: Rhinichthys klamathensis goyatoka (assembly GCF_029890125.1). NCBI lineage: Eukaryota > Metazoa > Chordata > Actinopteri > Cypriniformes > Leuciscidae > Rhinichthys > Rhinichthys klamathensis. The sequence goes on from NW_026606720.1 coordinate 1,564,447, forward strand.
TTATTTGAATTTGATTATTAAATCATGAATCATGGTCCTGTAGTCTTTTGATGCTTTAAAACGACTGACTTAAACGCCTTCTTTTAGTGTTTTTATGATCTTCTTTTTGGTTGGACTTCCGCTGTCTGCAAGCATGCGTCACTTTGACCTTTCTCTAGATACACAGCCATTTCAAAAGCTTCCAGCATATCATCTCATTCGGTTCACCTAATGAAAGATGGACCGGTTACTGAATGCACATTAGGATCAGAACCTTACAACTGTTCCTGAAACAGTTTGTTGCTTCCTGCTACTGCTGGATATAGACTGTGATGGACTGCGAACAGAGTTGTGGATTCATGCGTTCATATACAGTACATGATGCAAAATCCTGTCTGTATTGTATGAAAGGCTGTTCTCTGTGTGTGTGTGTAACATGCTTTATGAAATATCTGATGTCTTTGTGCATTTGAAGGGGGTGTTATTTTTCCTCGTCATCAGTTTGAGTGATGTGAGGGCAGTCTGTTGCTACTGGCAACTGCTCAAGAGTCACATGACACGTATTGTCCGTGAAGTGCAGCAGTGTGATCTCACGCTTTGCCGTGGTGTCTCCAGGTGCAGAGAGAAACCCCCCTGCAGATGCAGTATTTCCCCCCCGAGGGCGTGCTGGACAAGAGCTACTACCCCTATTACGGCAAGAAACTGCATGTGAGTACAATGCAGCAAGATCACAGTGTTTAAATGTGGAGATGCACAATATAGTGGTGACTGTCGTCAGAATAATGTGAAAATATGACGTATATTAAAATATATTTTATATATTTAGCATATTTAAAAAAATATATTATTTGTGAATTTTATGTATGAAAATGAATTATTTGATGTATAGAAAATGTATACATCTTTCATCTAAAATAAATATTTAAAATGCGTTTTAAAATGTAATATATGAAATATAGACGTATAAAAAATATGTAATGTACAATTAATTTTTAATGAACTGGTCTGATTGCGCCTTTAATGTGAGACGTAAAAAAATTTGTTTTATGTATTAAACATTAAAATATACTTACAATATTTATTTTAAAATATTCTTGTGTAGAAATGTGTGTATATATTTTTAATATTATATACATGTATATTTTATATGTAGAAATGTATATAATTGTCATATTTATATTTAATTTTTTGTTTAAATTGGAAAAATGTATTCTTTGTATAGTTGATATAGGAAATATATATTTAAAAGTATTTAAATTTTAAAGTGGAATTTATGTAGGCCTATATTCTATGTACAGAAAATAAATAAAATAAACAATTAAAATAAAATATTTTTTTAATGATTGGTATTTTGATTTGTGCTGTTAATGGGAGAAGTCATTTTTAAGTATTAAACCCAAATATTTAAAAAAGAAAAAAAAATGATACACATTTTACACATATCAGACTAAATTCTTATATTTATATTTTTGTTTATTTATTAGGATTACCCCCTTGAGATGTACAGTCTCATTTCCAAGGGGGTCCTAACACACAACGCAACACAATCACAACGCAATAACAGAAACAAAACAAAAAATACAATCATCAATCCATAAACAAACAACAAAACAATACTGAAAAATATTACACCACCAAGTTACCAGAATAGTCAATAATAAATGCACAACAAAATATAATGATCAGTGAATACAAGTGTAAATGAACATCAAGTATATAACAATAAATTAAAAAAAAAAACAATAAAAAAAATCGTAAAATAAGATGACAAAGATTGTTTAAACAACTGAAATGATGTATAATGTCTGCAGGGAAATTATTCCAGTCTATTTGGGCTTTAAATGTATGAGGAACAAGGAAATGCGTCTGGGAAGAATGCCTAACTTGGCGATTTAAAGAAAAAGGTACAAAGTATTGTTTTGGATGACTGGGATAATTAAAGTAATGATATGGACGTCTTCTATGACCACTGGAGTGCATCATGCATTATACAGGGAGTAAGAAAAGAAAATCCCAAAATGATTCTGCAAAGATTATTATACGCCGTGTTAAGCCAAACGAGATCTAATTTGATGGCGTTTGAAGAACAACATCACAATAGTCAAGGGTCGGAAAATAATATTGAGAAACAAGTTTTCTACGAACACTGTATTAGATATTTAATCGCATCTTCTTTGCGTGATCGGACACAAGAACAAGTTCTGGATCTGTTCAAGTTCTAGGAAAGTTTGTCTAGAATATAAAAAATATATATTCGTTTGTCTAAAAAATATATATATTATTGGTGTCCATATTTAAAGCAACACTAAGTAAGATTTTTTTACCTTAAAATAATGTTTCCAAAATGGTTTCAGTGGTTCATTAAGTCGTAACAGGGTGAAAGGCACTTCTGGATTCGCTTTGCGGTCCTATATCTGCTATAACCACGCTGTGTAAGATTGCCAGATCGGGTCGCGTTTCTGTAGTTCTAATGAGACATAAGAAAACTACAAATTTGACTTGCTTTACGACAAACGTTACAATAGTCGTTATTTTGTTTTTCCTCGTTTCTGATGTCACAATACATCATACTTTCATGAAATCATGCATCATACTCTACCTTGTCAGTGAACATCATTCATTCCAAAGCCGGTGCTGGATAAACAGAGGCGCGCGACAGTAGGCTAAATTATTTACAACGCGGTAATGGACAATTCCGCTTCCAGCCTGTAGGGTGACCGCAGAGGAAAAGTTACTTGGTGTTGCTTTAATTATTGCGGAGTTTCTTACCATAATCATTTCTCTAACTTTTGTGGTTTCCTCCCCAGGCGAGCTATGTCCAGCCCGTTGTAGCCGTGAAGCTTCTGCTGGCTGAGGAAGACTACAACTCTGAGCTCGTCATCGAGTGCAAGGTGGAGGGATCCGACCTGATCAACAACGACGAGCGCGACAAGTTCATGGGCCGGGTCACCTTCCGGATCAACGTGTCCAAGTAGCCTGGGCCAACCCCGGAGACGCACGATGTCAGTTCCTCTCACTCAAACCCCGTCCCTTCTCATGTTTATCACGCACACCTCGTCCCCTATGTGGCGTCCTGCGAGTTCAAATCAGGGTCGTAGTACGAATGCTCGTCTAGGGTCCGGTTTGAAACCCGTCCTGGATCACAGTGTAGTTCAATGCATGCAGACCTTCACTGGCCCTGCGTCACGGATGGGTCAGGGTTGGGAGAGTGTGTATGTGTGATGTTATTTAAGGTTTTAGGACTTAATTCTCATCAGAACCACCCTTTTATTCAAAAACACCCCACTGGAAATGAAATGCAAAGGTAAAAAAAACAAAAAAAACATTGATTCTCCTCCGACGCCTCCCCGTAAGAGAGAACGTAGTGTCATCGTGTAGTAAGTTTAGGGACCTGTAAATAGATGCATCAACACATGCTGTGCTCCCCTCATAGTACTGTTTAGCCTGCCATGTGTGTGTGTGTGTGATGTGAAGCCTCTATGTACATATTTAATGGATTTTAAACACTGTTTCCTCCGTCATCGCTCTCACTTTGTCTGACTGCTGTAAGAAATCAAGAGTATGAAATTATATAATAGCTGTAATTTAAGATTATTGAGAAATTTAAAAAAAATTAAGGAGGGGGGGAGGGGGAAGGGAAGACACCAAAAAAACAACAACATCTATATCAAACCTTGTTTGAAACCCCGTCCACCATCTGAGGGAAGTGATTTTTTTTTTAAACCTCTGCAGAAACTGTTCTTTGTGCAGACGCCTTACGATCTGTATGAATTTAAAAATCTTGAAATAAAAGTGATTTTAAACAAAGGTTTGTTTTGGCTGTATCGAGTGTTTTCTTCATAGAGCTGCTGAATGGGCCTACGTGTGAGTTGTTGAAATTCATAACCGCAAATAATTAACTTAATGTATGTTTAACTTGAAAATAATTTGAAATGTTAGAATGCAAGTCAAGATGATAAAAGTTGTCAAATTAATCCTGCTATCATTGAGTGAAAAAATGTATAATTGAAAAAATGCCATTTTTGATATTTAGCATTCTTTGAATAATAGAAAGCAAAAAGTGTTTTTTTGTAAGAAAGTTTTTGTAATAGGTCTTTACTGTCACTTGCAGAATTAAAGTATTTCTTATTGACCCTAAACTTGATCAGTAGTGTATAACTGTTCACATTTCATAAATATGAAATGTTAAAATGCATTTCATGAGATGGCAACCTTTTCAGAATAATCCTGCTACCAATGAGAAACCGATTATTTGTCAATATGTTCTCTTAAAAGCAATAGAAATAAATCAGTTTAAATGTTTAATCCTTCACAACTGTCATATAGTCTGATGTATACATCACAAAACTGGTTCAATGAAGTGGTGTTCGCCATACATGATCCTGTTTATCACACTAATATTTCTCTGTACTGCTTAAATTCAGACGAATTGGCCACAAATTCGCCAAAACGTAGAATAGCTACAAATTATCATGAGACTGTAAAGTTATTACTGTCACCTGTTTAAAAACGATAGTGACAGAAACGCGTTGTAAGTTTGCCCTCTAGCGGCTGTCATGCGCATTACATGATTCTGTGAGAAGGGTTTTCTCGAAACAAAACGGGAATGGGGATTTTAAATACAGTGCATTGCAAAAGTATCTGTACCCCTTCGTTCCCCCCTGAAATTAAATCGTTTCCATTTACTGAAATAAAGTGTCCAGAATCAAGCCCTCGAGACCACAAGATCTGTACAATATTTAGATCAAAGGGGTTCAAACAAACAGGCAGAAATGCATGAAATATTTAATGAATGTAACTGTATAAAAACAACAACAACAACAACAACAGTGGCATAAGCGAGATGTTACTGCTGGTAACATCATGAGAAAAGTTAGGCTGGGCTACGCACCTCAACACTTTGTGACCTGACCTGAACAACCGTCCAGCATGTGACTGCGGTGTGTGTCGACACTTCGGAGAGTTAATGAGTGTCTCTTCGTTGGCTTTCAGGCCTCAAATCTGCCCTGCTCTTGATAACAGAAGCATTAACACTCAGGGTCAAGAGCAGAAATCGGGGCTTGAGAGGAGAAGTGACATGGCCAAGTGGCTGGAGAGTGTGTTGATGAATGAGCTTTTGCCCTGCAGGAACCTGTGGCTGACCTGTGGATTGCTATGAGAAAGCTGGTCCTGCTCAGCACAGATGTAGAACCATCATGTGAATTCTTTCTTGAAGTTTTGGACCACAGTTTGATGTGATAAACATTCATCACGACTCATCAAGCTTTACCAGCCATTAGAAAAAACATCTGAACTAACAGTTGTTTGTTTCTTTAGGAACCATTGGGCAATCTGAACTGATTCCCAAAAGGGTTAGTTCACCCAAAATATTAACATTCTGTCAGTAATTACTCACCCTCATGTCTTTCCAAACCTGTAGGACTTTCGTTCATCTTCAGAACACAAATGAAGATCTTTCTGAGAGCTTTCTGTCCCTCCATTGACAGTCTAGGCAACTGACGCTTCAAAAAGTTGATAAAGAGATCGTAAAATTAATCCATATGAATTGAGTGGCTTAGTCCAAAATGTTCTGAAGAGATTTGATTGCTTTAGCAATCCAAAAATTTGCAGCTGGTTCCTTTGAGATTTTTCAATGGGGTTTTTGATTTATGTGTTTAAAAAAAAGCCTGTGGTAAACATAACTTGACCCATGCTTTGACTTTTTGTCATTTTTGTTATTGAACAAAACGTCAATGTATAGTCAAGTCATCTTTTTGTCGATTTTAGAGATGTTCCCTCCTTGTACAGTGGCGGTGCAGTCAGGATTTGTTGAGTCTCAACCAACCAGTTCTGAACAGCAGAGCCCTGTATTAGAACATGAAGAGTGCACAATTGCACCTTAAGTTTGTTTTGAGCCTTTTTAGGATTACTTATTTTTATACATGGTTGTTTCTTTAAAGTTCCCCTGTGGTGAAATTCAAGCTTTTAATGTCTTTGTGGTGTTTTTAATTTGCTTTAAGTCAAACCATGTGTAAATTCATAAGTCGACAGCATTGCTGAGTATTTTCTCCTTAAAACTGCAGTGAACCAAAGACCGTCTCAAAAACACGGTTTGAAATCGCTGGTGTTTCTGACGTCACAAACTACCTTGTAACCAATCAAATCAACGTGTGATCGTCAACCAGTGGATCTCTGAGTGAGTGAGTGAGTGGAGGCGGGGCTCATTTGCATATTCATAGAACCGCGTATACTAAATGAGGCAAGGGTGTAGAGTTACATTCAAGCTATTTTAAGGCATGAAGATTTTTTTTCAAGAAGAAAACGTTTAAATATGTCATATTGGTGATCAAAGATGAGTTTTAAGGGATAAAACTATTGACTATGGCCATGGGGGACTGTCACGTCTGTCAGAGTGCCGACGATGGCCACCAGAGGGCACTCCTCCCGTCTCCTTAATCTTATAATGAACTGCATTTCCCATGATTCATTGCCTGGTTATGTTACGTTTCATTCCACCTGTGTGTGATTATTTTGTAATCAAGTGTGCAACTCCAAGCAGTAGACACTTAACACAGACACTTTCATGTCCCATGGATTGAATCCTTTAAAAACAGATTCAAATTTATATAGGCCTAGATACTAAAGGACACATTCAAACTGTATTGGACCATGCATTCATAATTTATTTTTGCTACTTTTCAAATAGGCCTTTTTTATTGTTTACCATTGTTCCAGACACAGACTTTCATTAAAAAAAAAAATAATAATATTATTATCACATTCCATCTCTTTCCATGTTCTCCACTTTCTATCCTGTAAAGGCAAACTGTCAAAATGTGTCACTTTCTTGTAGTCAAACATGTCCATAGTCAAAGTAGCTATGTTTCCATACAAAGTTGCCAATTTAACTTATGCACAAAATTGGAATATCGCATAAAACATTTGCGAATAAAGCAGCGTTTCCATCCAGCAGTTTTTTTATGCGATATCCCAAAATGCGCCTAAAAATAGGTGGATGGAAATGATGATCTTCCTCTGTCAGGACACCTGTGTGAAACTGAGGAGATCTTCACATCCACTGAACTCTCTGCTGCACCAGTTGCTCAAAACTTATTAAATAACACAAAATGTCTCAGACAATTTGACAATCTGCTCACAGCTCTCGCATGGAAGCATAAGATGCAATTTGAATGACAGCCTTGAAGTGTGTCCAAGAAAGTATTGCTTTAGAGAGTAGCTTAAAAAAATATGAAATGGCAGGATTTAAAGGAGTAGTTCACTTTCAAAGGAAAATCACCCCATGATTTACTCACCCTCAAGTCATCCTAGGTGTATATGACTTTCCTTTCTCAGACGAATACAATCGGAGTTATATTAAAAAAATATCCTTGCTCTTCCAAGATTTATTATGGCAGTGGATTGCAACCAACAGATTGAAGCTCAAAAACGTGGATCTATCCGTCATAAACGAACTTCACACGGCTCCGGAGGGGTTAATAAACGCCTTCTGAAGCAAAATGATTAGTTTGTGTAAGAAAAATATTCATATTTAATACGTTACAAAGTAAAATTGTAGCTTCCGGCCAAACGGCCATACGCAGTCTCTACTTGTGCCTTGTGATGTAGGAAGTCGTGTAGTGCGTCATGGCGTAGCGTAAATACAGCAGTACGTCACATTACTCGCATAAGTTGCGTTTTACACTTAAGTGCAATCCGTATGTTTGTTTGGCCGGAAGCTAGTTATTTTACTTTATAAAGTTTTAAATATGAATATTCTTCTTACACAAACTCATTGTCATTCAAACGTCATTCAGAAGGCCTTTATTAACCCCTCCGGAGCCGCGTAAAGTTCGTTTATGACGGATAGATGCACGTTTTTGAGCTTCAATATGTTGTTGCAATCCACTGCCGTTATAAATCTTGGAAGAGCCAGGATATTTTTTAATATAAGTCTGATTGTATTCGTCTGAGAGAAGAAAGTCATATACACCTAGGATGGCTTGAGGGTGAGTAAATCATGGGCTAATTTTCATTTGAAAGTGAACTATTCCTTTAATTTGACTGACATGCCAATATTAATTCAGGCATTACAACTCAAATCAATATTGGTTTGTTGATTCTGCTCATATACAGACGAAATAAAAAAGCATGAAACTGTTCATATTGACAGAAAAATAAGCAAACAGGAAGGTATTATTGATACCTGAGGGCAAATTCTTTACCCTGTTGGAAAGCACAGTGGGCCCTAAACCCGAATGCGGACTGCATTATTGGGTCGTTTGAACGAGGCTTTCAGCAGTTCACGGTTAGTGCTGCCATCACTACTCACCCGCAGTGGTCAGGAGTCTCTCTGGACTGTGAGAGAGAACAGATCACTTTCTATGTGCAGACAGAAGGATAAGTTTGGATTTATCTTCTCGTATCAAGCTGAGCTGCAGGGCAAAGTGTCTGTTTGATGTGTGCTGGCATGAGTATAGTACCAACTCTCTCTGCCACTGTTACTTACTGAGAGCTTTCAGGCCTCCAACAGCATGGTCATTTACAGTTTAAGATCAAACCCCTTTGGTGCCTTCAATGCTAATCTTATGCTGTCCTCTTTTCTGTTGATTTCAATGTAAAACACGCAAGACCTCCCCATTATAATTATGCAATCCCTTCTAAATTAAATTAGAATCCTGCATGTTATGTAATAGTTGGCTTGGCATGCAGAATGACTGCCTTTGTTTAATGTGACTGTATAAGAAGCAATGAAGCTGATACTGCGTTCATGCCATGCCGTGACTAATTACAAGACGACAACACGTGACGTTCTGATCTGCAACACAACGGCAAAATGTCGGAGGTCTCAGAAATGACCAGTTTACAAGTTATAATTACGAGCCCTACAAAGACGAACGCTTTTTACAAGTTGGAATCTCGTAATTACGACATGGCGTGGACGGACCTTTATTCTTAGGAAATGTACATTTCTACATAGTAAAATCATGATGATTGTTCAAGCCATGATGGAACGATCATGTTTATAAGTTACGAGTCGTGAACGGCTCTTCTTTAAGCCCTGAGTTTACGAGTTGTCAGTGAGAAATATGGCGGAATATCACACTTACAGGTATTTAATTTAGCAGAGACATTGTCAGAATTTTTTTATTTACAACAAAATCCTGCGCAAAATATAATAGCATTGTAATACACCAATGTATGCAACGATAAAGATAACAGTGGCTTAATAAATGTATTATTATGAAAGACACACCTGAAGAACATTCTTTCTTCATTTTCTAGAAGTGGAGTTTAACAACTGTTCTGTAAAGGGAACTAAAGTTTCATGGTGACACACGGACTGTTTTGAAGGTGACACATATGTTCCTAGTAAACGTTCATGATAAGCATACGCCAGCTCTCAGTGTCTTTATTCAGTGCATACACCCGGCACATTTAACGTAACATGGTGTCAGAAGAAAAACGGAAAGGAGGACAGTAGAAAGACCAAAGACGAACTAAACCTGTGAAGAAAAACAACGTCCCGAAAAAGGAAGGAAGATGGACGGAGAAATAACGGCGCCACACCTAGCGCTGCCAGGCAAGTTCAACTTCTCCAATGCTAATGAATGGCCGAGATGGATTAAGCGCTTCGAACGCTACAGAATAGCGTCAGGATTGGATAAACAATCGTCAGAGTTTCAAGTGAATGCCTTCATGTATGCAGCTGGCGACGATGCCGAAGATATTTTAAAAGTTTTACCCCTCACGGACGAACAGAAGAAGTCCTATGACGCGGTTACAGAGGCTTTCACGGCGCACTGTGTTGTCACAAAAAGGGACACTTTGCAAAGAAATGCAGATCGACTGGTGGGGTCCATGACATCTCAGAGGCACATATTGGGAGCAAACACGAGGAGGATTTTGCTTTCCTAGGAGAAGTGGGCTCCGAGGGAGAGGATGAGTGGATAGAGACAGTGCAGTTAAATGGAGATGCAACTGTTGTCAAACTGGATACTGGAGCAAGTGTTACAGCAATTCCAAGCTGCAGCTACTCCATCAAAAAGCATGGGACACTGCAACCGCCACTTAAAGTGCTGTATGGACCAGGAAACTACAAATTGGAAGTAAAAGGACGCTTTAAAGGGGAGCTGAGTCACGAAAAGGTAACAATAGAACAAGACAGTTATGTTGTTAAAGATTTGACTAAGGCGCTACTGGGCCTTCCTGCTATAAAAGCACTCAAGCTAATAAGGCGTGTTCACAAAGTACAAGCCCGACAAGAGGATTTTAAGGCTCAGTACCCTACAGTGTTTTCAGGCTTGGGAAAATTAAAGGAGCCCTACAAAATAGAGCTGGAGCCAGGTGCGGTCCCGTATGCTCTGTCATCCCCACGCCGCGTGCCTCTACCACTGCGAGACAAGGTGCAGGCGGAGCTAAAGCGTATGGAGGACATGGGTGTGGTTTCAAAAGTGACCCAGCCCACACCCTGGTGCGCAGGCATGGTTGTGGCGCCAAAAGCTCAGCCAGGAAAGATTCGGCTGTGCGTGGACCTGACGCACCTGAACAAGTGGGTGCGGAGAGAGAGACATATCCTCCCAGCAGTAGACCACACACTAGCCATGCTGGCCGGGGCAAAAGTGTTCACGAAGCTGGACGCAACCTCCGGTTTCTGGCAGATCCCATTGTCGGAGGAAAGCCAGCTCCTCACTACATTCATCACCCCATTCGGGCGATATGCATTCAATCGCCTACCATTTGGCATCTCATCAGCCCCGGAGCACTTCCAGCGCCGCATGTCGCAGATGTTGGAGGGGTGCGACGGACTGGTGTGTCATGCGGACGACATAGTCGTGTATGGAGAGGACATACAACAGCACAATGAGAGACTGCACCAGGTGCTGAAGAGACTGAGAGATGAAGGACTCACGCTGAACGAAAAATGTGAGTTTACAAAAGATAATATCATGTTTGTGGGTCATCGTGTCACAGCAGGTGGCGTGACACCTGATCCAGATAAGGTCAGAGCCATCATGGAGATGCCCGAACCAAAGGGAGTGGAAGACGTGAGGGGAGTGATGGGGATGGTGAACTATTTGGGCAAGTTTTTACCCCACTTTGCGTCATACACCAGACCAATTAAAGACCTGCTCTGTGAGAAGAACGAGTGGTGCTGGGGAGCGCCACAGAGGGAGGCGTTCCAGAGACTTAAAATAGAACTGAGCTCACCACGGGTGCTGGCCTCGTACTCAACCACAGCAGAGACGTGTGTGTCGGCAGACGCCTCATCCTTTGGCCTGGGGGCTGTTCTCAGTCAACAAAAGAGTGATGGAATGTGGAGGCCCATCATGTTCATCTCCAGGGGCCTGTCCGAGGCCAAAAAACATTATGCACAGATCGAAAAGGAGGCTTTGGCTGCGACGTGGGCATGCGAAAGGTTGATGCCTTATCTCCTGGGACTGAAGTTCAGGTTAGAGACAGACCATAAACCTCTAGTGCCACTCCTGAGTACCAAGGCGCTAGATGAACTCCCTCCCAGGGTGCTGAGATTCAGACTGAGACTGATGAAGTTCACGTTTGACATTGTGCATGTGCCAGGCAAGAGTTTAATAACAGCAGACACATTATCAAGAGCCCCTGTAGGACACACACTCACACAGGAGGAAAAAGAAAACGAGGCGGAGGTTAAAGTTTTTGTGGATGCTGTCATCCAAAGCCTCCCCGCCACTGAAACAAGACTGAAGGTAATACAAGTGTTGTGGCAAAAATTCATCTCAAACAAACATCACTGCGTAAGAGACACTCAGAGTCAAATTATATAAAATAGAAGTATTTATTCTTGCAAGAATAGGAGCAGTCTAATACACAGTTGTTACCCTGTGCAGAAGAGTGACACACCCCCAGACAGACTGAACTAGCTTTTATCTTAGTTTCAAGGCCTTCTTCCCCCCAGAGCCTTCCTCCCAGTAGTTTTCCATAGACGTCACTAGTTGGCCCACTAAGCTCCCCTGCACCAAATTCCCCATGACATTAGACAAGAGATCCTCAACAACCTCCATAGTGGCCATCAAGGTTTTGTCAAGTGCAGAGCGAGAGCACAACAGTCCGTCTGGTGGCCAGAACTGTCCGTACACATCAGTTAGCTGGTGGAGAACTGTAACACATGCTCACAGCACAGGGCAGAGCACCGAGAGCCTTTGCTGACCACCCCAGTACAGGAGAGACCCTGGCAAAGAGTTGGTACAGACTTATTTTTCTGGGAGAAGAAGACTTATCACCTTATAGTGGACTATTTTTCACGTTACATTGAAGTTGCCCACCTCCATATTGCCTCAGCCAACACAGTAATTGCAGCTCTGAAAGAAGCATTTAACCGCCACGGGATACCAGACACAGTTGTGTCTGATAATGGACCACAATACAGCTGTGAGAACGGGTTTACACACATCACGAGTAGCCCAAGATACCCGCAAGCAAATGGAGAGGCAGAGCGTGCGGTGGCTACCATAAAATGACTTTGGAAAGGAGGAGGTGAGAAACTAAAAGCTTTGATGGCGTATCGAGCCACACCCCTGGAGTGTGGTTACTCCCCTGCACAACTCCTTATGGGCAGACAGCTACGCACAACGATACCTCAGCTTCCAGTATCCCTGCTCCCCTGCTGGCCAAACATCAGAGGGTTCAAGAAGGGTGAAAAACGGCGGAAAGAAAAACAACAACTCCGCTACAACCTGCGCCATAGAGCCCGCCCCCTGCTGCCTTTGCAGCCGGGACAAAATGTGTGGCTCCCAAGAGAGGAGAGACAAGGGACAGTCGTTCAGCAGGCTACAACACCCAGATCTTACATTATTCACACAGATGAAGGACAGATCAGGAGAAAGCGAAAACACCTACGTACTGTGCACCAACCACAACCTCAGGTGCTGCTGGATAAGAATGGTACAACTAAGGAGTCAGACAACCAGGTCGCACACCAACATGAGAGCACTGACACAGACAATCACAAACAGACAGTCACATCCAAATTCTATAAATGTTCTGTTGTGAAAGGTTTTGTTTGATAAGAATTTCCTGATAAGTGAGTATTGCTTTCAAGGGCTTTAGACAGTTGTCAGAGGGGGGATTCTTACTTCAGAGGGGAGGTGTTCTGTAAAGGGAACTAAAGTTTCATGGTGACACACGGACTGTTTTGAAGGTGACACATATGTTCCTAGTAAACGTTCATGATAAGCATATGCCAGCTCTCAGTGTCTTTATTCAGTGCATACACCCGGCACATTTAACGTAACAGCAACCTTGCTGTATTTTTGTGTAGATAATTAAGAGAAGGTAGGCTACACTGCCATCTTGCTTCGACGAAAGTGTCTTGAACGCACCTGACATCTTACGATTTCCTAAATACGAACTTCCCAGGACTTGAATGCAACAATCTTAATATACAGTACAGTGCAGATATGATATCCCCCTTGCTGAGTACTATTTATAAAAGTGTTCACGTAATCAAGGACAAATAATGTTTACTTACAGTGCCCTTGGAACAGTTTCGCAAAGCTTGAAAAAGACTTTCGCAAAAAAGACTTTCTGAGTAAAATGTTAGCAGAGCTAGAGTGTGCAAAACTTGTTTGTTATTATCATAGACTGTAAAAAATAGGTTATTATTAGTCAGTTGAAAAGTCTAATCACTGAGAAAGGTAATCGCTCACCTCAACTGCACGATTTAAGGTATAACTCACAACGAACAAAGTTCCGACAAGTTACAAAGTTTGTTCAAACATCTATCCCTACGTATGAGCGCTAGGCTAGTCTAAATGTAAATGTCCACATTAGCACAGCTTGCTCATTATTTAGTTCACAAACAGCTAGTCGTTTGCAGCTCAAATGATTTTGCCTTTATAAATAACAATAAAGTTAAATATAGTCAATAAAGTGAAATCTATAGGCCTAATTCAAATACTTGGAATTATAGCCTACGTAAAAGACTCATCTTCAGCTCATTGTGAGAGGTTGGTAATGTAACTCCTCTGGTTACCACAAGGTGGTGATGCATTAGCAGTTATATGAGCAGGACCCGAATATAGATGGGTTATACAAGTGCACATTATTATTTAATAGAAACTGAAGCTTTATAGATTCATAATCACTTCAAAATCATTAAATTGAGCTTCCTCCAGTTTGTTGAGATGGTTAACTTGATGCTCCGTAGAATACGGAGCATCAAGAAACCAACGCATTTAGATTAAAGCGTTTAAGGTCCCCTATTGTGACAGGTGATTTCAGCATTAATGAATAAACAGGTGTTCTGTCTTGGTCTTTATGATGAAAGGCGCCCGTATTTAATTTGCAAGACTATATTTACAACTCTTTCAGCCAGGTTTTTTTTTTCCTATTAAATAATACAGATCTTTTAATACAAGAGCAGCTGAATAATTGACAGGACAGCAATTTGCTTGCCGCATGTTTTTGGTATTAAGCCAGTGAGTGCAAAGATGCGTTTCACCTTCAAGTTATTTATAGGTGGACAAAATAATTTGAAGGTGTGATCTAGGGCAAAGCTTACGGTGTAACAACTAAAGGTGCCTCAAATGTTCTATTGTGTACCTTATTAAACTTTATGCCTAAATATCTTATGAAGGACCAATGCTTGTCTTAATAGTTTACATTCATCTTAATACAATTGAGACATTAATATCACTAATAAAATGTTGAAATTCACATGTAAATCAGGGATTTTCAAACAAAACACTTTGGTAATGAAACCAAAGAAATAATATTTGTTACAGTAGCTCCCCCCTCCTGGAAGGCACATCCTCACGCTGATAATAGTCCAAACTGAAGAGGGAGGGAGGGAGGGCAGGGGCTCTGGAGGTGGACGAGGGGCCGGCGAAGGGCAGGAGACAAGAGGCGATGGTGGCGGGAGAAACCAAGGTGCACTGTAAAAAGTAATACCTAGATCTAACTTATAAAAAGTGAGGCAAGTGGCTGCATTGGATGTTTTATGTTGATTCAACTTGCAGCCTTTTTTAAGTATATTGAACACTTTAACATTACTTTATACAAACGCAACAAAATCAAGTTGAGTTAACTAATAGTACTAGTATTACTCAGTTAGATAAACCTACTTTTATTGGTACAGGTAACTTATTTATGAGTTGCTACAAGTAACCTGTACTCATTTTAATTAGGTTTTATGAACTTTGTTTTATTAGTAAAATTAACTTAATCATATGTGAATAAACATTTTAATTTTTTTTTTTTAATTGTCAATAACAATTACAAATTCAATTGAAGAAGAAAAAGATGAGAAGATAGATTGAAAACAATATATAATTTATTCAATGTCAACCAGTGTCACTTTTAACAGTGACTACAAAACAGCAAATAAATGTGGCCGCACATGTACACTCTAATATAAAACAAACACTGTAGAAGTGTATTTTCAACCTGTTCTGAACAGTACAGTGAAATATCCAAACTGCCCAATCTGAAATGTTTGGATCAAGGTAAATGTGAGCCATAACATCACATTGTATCACACTGGAACTGCAATGTCAAAAATGACATGATGATGGTTTAGGACGCACAGGGTCCAATCCTACAAAAAGCCTCTGATATATCTCAAGTATACACCAGTTTTGAGGGATACTTGAGGTCGAGAGCATAGGTAAGTTCAAACAGGAGGCAGCATGCTTTCGACAGGTTTGGCACACCTCTGACCACGGGCTGTCCTTATATGATAATCCCAATCGTGTCGGGGTGATGGCACATGTAAATTTTCAGTGGGCAACTGCCAAGCTCAGCGTGCACCTCTGTTTCAGCCCGACTCTATTGGTGGAGACAAAAAAGAAACAAGAGTTTGGTCAGACAAATAGGAAATGAGATGAATATTAGCAGACTGGTAGAAGAGATAAGACACAAAGTCCAAATTGTACTTTTGTTGCTAAAGGTGGTGGATACAAGATGGATACTGTGACTAGAACATGTGACCAGAGTGAAGTCTACCATGACAATGCCATAGAGTGTGGGTACTAAAATATCATGATCTACTCTAGCATGAGTGTTGTATTTTTCTGGTTCAAAGGATGCATTACAATAAACCAATTGCAATTGTCCTTGCCTGTACCTGATTGGTCATCACATTACTGTTAATTAAGCTACAGTTTAAATATCTTTCAAGAGCAAACGTAATCACCCCATATCATCACAATATTAATAAACCCACTAAGCAAAATTATGTCCAAAAGACATCTTTTCAACGTCTTTGTCACAAAGACGTATATTGAAAAGACGTCCACTGAGGAGCCAGAATGAAAGTTTTTACGACTTTTTTGAGGTGTTCTGTAATGAACGTTCACGGAAGCTCCTTTCAAGGTTGAAAACTAGTTCAGATGTGGACAATTTTCAACATCATTTAAGGTCTCATTTGGACAATTTATACTTATTCTAGACCAAATAAACACTCTCAGGATATATTAAATTAAAACTCACATTTATTTCAATGTAATTTCCATGTGTAATTGCAAAGCAATTAACAGACAGTGAAGTTTCTTTTCATGATTTTTGGACAAACACGCACTGACACCTTTAGACAGTTTAGCATCTGTAATTTATACATATTTGGATCGTGAGAGAAATCAGATTCGAACCAGGGACCTTAGGCTGCCTGCCCTAAGTAGACTGTGTTTGTCCAAAAATCATGAAATCATTACTGTCTACTTAGGGCAGGCAGCTTAAGGTCCCTGGTTCGAATCTGATTTCTCTCACGATCCAAATATGTATAAATTACAGATGCTAAACTGTCTAAAGTTGTCAGTGTGTGTTTGTCCAAAAATCATGAAATCATTACTCTGTTTGTGAGTTGCTTTGCAATTAGAAATTACGTTGAAATAAACATGAGTTTCAATTTAATGCATCCTGAAAGTGTTTATTTGGTCCAGAAACAGTTTAAATTGTCTAAATGAGACATTAAATTACATAAAATATGTCCACATCTGAACTAGTTTTTAACCTTGTATGGAGGTTCCCTGAACGTCTATTGGACTTACAGAACACGTATAATCTGATCAAATTGTAATTGAATCTATTCTGAAGTTTGTCTTACCTGGATGTGAAGCTCGAAGACCCCAGGTAACAAAAGTGCTTGGGTATCTAAAGACCGGGAAAATGTTAGATGTTAGAAATAAGGTTAAAAAATCAGTTGTAAATGTAACTTCTTTAAGTAATAGATTAGAAATAGTTTAAAAATCTAGACCAAAAATATGTCATTAATTGACTATGCAGCATTAAAATAACGTGGATCAAATCTCTAAAATCAGACAGACTACTAAACATACATCTCTACAGTCTAATCTGTGCATCTGCTTTAGTAATGCAAAAGTATAATAACATAATCTCTGAGTCCTGTCAGACAAACACACAAAACAAAGTGTTGTCCATAAAACATCACATCTTACTTTCCCTTATTTGCCCGCACAACTATTGCCTGAAGGCTCGAAATTGCGACCGTTTCGATCGCATTTGATCCCGAAATTTAATCTGTGCAATCTAACAATATAACTGAGGGCATTTGTGCAAATAATTATTACATACGTAACTTGTATGTGTTTTTAAACGCTGCTGTTGTCTGCCGATCGACCACACTGTGCAGCCATCTTAGCTTACCATGTGTGCAGGATAGCTAGCTATACAATTTGCAAACCTAACCTCAGCTCCCTAGTGGAGTAAGCGATTTTGCGTGACTTTAGTTTACATCACCAGTCATTCGGCTAAATTTGCTCAACTTACCGTGTTAATCAGACCCTGAAATTCAGATCCGCTGCAGCGACCAAACAGTTGAAGTGCCGAGGCAGATATTGCATCTGTCTGGAGTCCCCGCCAGTGAAAAAGGGATAATGCCAACTTATAAAATTTAAAATATTTACGTTTGATGAACACACCTGTCACATCGTCAGCTGCTCAAATAAATTGTGCATTGTCAACTCACTTTTATAACATTTATTGTACACAACAACCACATACAAATAACTACCCAAATAAATTGCATGGGTTTTATTTAAAATATATTGTTATATAAAAACTGATATATTTTAAGTAAAGAGGAAGTATTTTGATACTTTTTTTGTATAAAACCAATAAAATAAACTAGATTACAAATATTTAAAATATATAAAACCTACTTTGTGGGTGTAGCACTTTTTACAGTGTGGCGATGATGGTGGGTGGAGCCAGGGAGGCAAAGGCGGTGTGACTGAGGACCAAGGCAGGGCCGGAGAGAAGGCGGAGCCCGATGGAGCCGAAGGAGTGGATGGATGAGGCGTAGCTGAAGGCCCGGAAATCCATGGCACAGGCAGATCGACGTCAGAGCAAAGTGGCGCCAGAGGGACGAGGGAGCCCGGTGGAGCCATAAGGACGATGGTCCCAGGTGGGACAGAGGGAGGGAGGAGCCAAAGTGAAGCCGTCTGGTCGACAGATCTACAAAACAGAGTGGAGTTAGAGGAGAAGTCGAGGGGCTGAAGGGAACCAGTGAAAGCGGGGCTGACGGACTGGCTGATTTTAGAAGAGGCGGGAGAGGGAGGCTGGGTGGGAACTCTGGAGACACAGGAGACTTTGAACTGAACGGGACCAGCATGGGCGGGAGATTAATAGAAGCATCCTCTTTCAAATAAAAAAAAATACAAAGGTCAGCTTCAGCTCACCCTCAGTGGTGTGAGTGTGGGCAGGGTCTTCCTCCATTCCCTCGTGCTCCATGAGTAATCCTCGTAATCCCACGGCGGCACATGATGTGGCCGGCTCACACACGTGGTCAGACAAATTGTGAGGCGATGGCTCCGGGTCGATGGCTTGCTCAGTCCTTGTTTCTGACACTGGCTCGTTCTTAATGGCAGGCTAGGGCTCTCCGTCTGCAGGGGCTCCGGCGTCATGTCCGATGGCTGGCTGGGCTCTGGGTCCGAAGTAGAGCTGGTGATGTCCTCCGCTGGGCAGATGGTGAACGCCGATCCGATGTTCGCCAGCACCGACTCCACAAACGCAGCTAAACCTCCCCGAGGACCATCCACTGGCAGACGGGCCTTGGACCGCTCATGCTGGCTGGAATAATACAAAACACACAAGCGAGAGGTTAGGGAAGTTGGTGAGAAACTTTCCTTGTGTGGTCCTCGAGGCTTTATTCCTCCTGCTCGAGGCAGAGCAGCTGGACGGCTTGTAAATCCATAGCGAAACAAAAAGAAAAAGACAGCAAAAACTTGTCTAGGTCCAGTATTCTGTCACATATGGCTGAAGTAAAGTGCACGAAGCCGAGGAATCAAACAAGAACAGTCTTTAATAAATCCCAAAACAGAACACTCAGGTAATCGCAGGAGAAGAATGTAACATAAGCACATTAACATTGATGATACCAGACACATGAACTTGGGAAACTCAGGGCTTAAATGCACGGGGAGCGTAATTAACATGAACAGAAACAGGTTGGGGATAATTAATAACCAAGGAAACTAACTATGAACACACACAGGTGAACAGGGAAACCAAAATACCATGGTAATAAAACAGAACAGAACTGACTTGCAGATAATATAATATTTATGAAATAAAAAGGCTGTTTAAGTCTACTTGAAGAGTGTACACTTTCATGACTGTGTTTCACACTTTTAAAAAGTAGATTTTGTAATAATTTCAAATTAAATGTCTTAAATTTTAACTTTTTGTCAAGCTTTAAATAAATACACTTATTTTTGTGTTGACGTACTAAAACATGTAAAGTACTTTTTATTTGATTAATTTTAGTGTTTAGTCAGTGTTGTTTGATATAACATTTAAAGTAATATATTTTATGTGCCAAACTGCAATATCCTCATTACAAATGTGTAATTACAAATATTTTAACATTGAAGTATAGTGACATTTAACTAGATTACCTTTATTGCTTTCCAGTATGACAAATACACCAGCCTGTTCTCACGTAAATGCGTCTCTATAGCACGCATTGTGTATTATCGTGCAATTTATACGCGAAAATGAGTTTTTACGTGCATATGATACGCAGTTTTCGCGTGCATTTGATACGCAGTTCATTTGCGTGTAATACACACGCACCCCACACCACTAATTCTACCCAAACGTATAATACACACGCACCCCACACCACTACTAAACCTACCCTAACCAACCCATGCGTATCCTATTCACGTAAAAACTCATTTTCGCATATCAATTACACGATAAACACACTGCGTGCTATAGAGACGCATTTAGTGTGATCGGGTTGAATACACACATAAAAAAACTGGAAGTATGCAGTTTCATCCCCTGAAATCCGTCCCAACAGCTTAACAGGGAATCTGGATAAGGCCAACACAGTTTTGAAGATGTATTTGTAATATACTTTCTCATTATATAGCCTAAATATGGTTCATTTTGAACCTAAACATATTGCAACACACAATGACATATAGTGTTGCTTTAACCTCATCAGTTCTACAGTATCCTGAAGCCTTTTAACCTTTTCCCAACCTTAAGCACGAAACCCTCCAAATCTCCAACCCTAATCCTAAACCCTTAACCCCATCCATTTTCCTAGTCTAAACTCTCACTTCCAATCCAATTCCCAACGCTATAGAGGAAAACCACATTAGCAGTCCTAACCGCTTTTCCTATCCGTAAAATCTGGCTGATTGATAGGAATGTTGATCTGGGAACATGTCCAAAATCACAATAAGAATGAGGGTATTCTGTTTATTTCACATCAAGGATTTCATAAATAAATAAGTGCTCTAAATACGGGCTGTTTACTACATCAAATGGCCACATTTTAAACAACACAAAGCAACTAATAGAGCAG
Source organism: Rhinichthys klamathensis goyatoka (assembly GCF_029890125.1). Lineage (NCBI taxonomy): Eukaryota > Metazoa > Chordata > Actinopteri > Cypriniformes > Leuciscidae > Rhinichthys > Rhinichthys klamathensis. Next base: position 1,585,217 of record NW_026606720.1, read on the forward strand.
TTCAGTACAACTCAGTGGAATGATAAAAATAAGTCCGTAAGTTGAGAAAACACTCTTGTTTTCCCCCCCAGACGCTGCTGTCAGCCCACCATCCTCCCACACCACACTCGTTCTCGCCACGGGAAAAAGGGATTTCTGGCCTCCAACTGGCTGGAAACGGTTGCCATGGCAATACTATGACAACGCCTTAGTCCATCTCATTATTGATGCGATGACCACATCAGAACATGAGACTCTTATGGCACAATGGTATCCTGCCAACGCAGAACGTATCGCGGTCTGTGAATGCTCAGTCATGCAAACGTGAAGCTTTTACATAATGCTTTAAAAACACAGCACTAAGATACAAAACACTTGGTGTCTGTTTGCCTGGCTTTGTTTGGTCATCTATGGGATGTGTCCATTATTCTGACAGCATATAGCACCTAGAAGTCCTTTTAAGATCGGTGTTTTGTTTGTTAGTCAGGTAATGATGCCAACGCCACCTCATAAAAAACAAGCTGGAATGAAATGCTCTATAACATGAATATATGACATTCTTTTTTTCTTCAGAAGTGAAAATACTGTGCATCACAACACAGTAACAGGCTAAATAAACATATATAATATGCATTTGTGTGGATTTTGGACCAGTGAATTTCAGAATGCTGCTGAATGGCTGACAACGTGTCTTCTCATTTGTTTTGAATGGTTAGGACAAAAACTCATTGGAGAGACGAAGGTTATAACATTTAATAAACTGTAACCGTTGGTTAAACCATTGTTAATTTAATGGGTGTAAAAAACGTGTGTTATTGTACTTTATTACAATACTAAAGGATTATTTTGGAGGATTTGTAGGTACACTTTACCCTGAAATGTTAATTAATGCATTAATTAACAAGCATGTACTAACGTGTAGTTAAGATAGTATATTCATGCAGGAATTCATATGACTCATGTCATAGTTAAGGTTAGTTCCTCATTAGTACATGTCTTAACTCACCATTAGTTCATAGTAAAGTAATTATTAATTCAGGTATTAGTACATGATTATTCATGTACTATTATTGTAAAGTGTTTCCGATTTGTATTTTGTTCAAGTGCAGTTTATATTGAATACTTCCAAATAAAAACACACCTTAAAAATGTATTTAATTTTTTTTTTTTTTTTTTTGCAGTGGTGTTTCATGGTTTGACAGTCAGTTAAAATCCATACAGGGTTTTCAGTTTTTTTTATTCATTTTTTATTTTGTGATTTAACTGAGCAATAGAGTGCAACAATATGGCTCTGGGAGTAAAAATGCCATTTAAAAAAAATCCATAAAAACAGATTTATAAACCTTTTAAGAGAGACCTTTTGTGAGCTCTGAGGTTAAGAGATAGAAGCTATACAGTCTGTCAATATGACTTATTGTTTAACAGCGAAATCGATTGGTCCATTGTAACTTTCCACTACAGTGCAAATGAGAATAAAATACGTTTTTTTCAGCAATATTGATCTAAATATTTGTGTTTTGATGGCCATTATTTAATGTTGTAAATCTTAAAACAATTAGTGTTTTAAATGACCATTATAAAACGTTAAACACAATACAATAAGTATTAAATTTAAAGTTAAAATTGTACTTTTTTACTTTAACTCAAGTATGTTTTTGGCTATATACTTGGACTTTTAATTGAGTCAAATTTTCGCTCAGTATCCCTTTCACTATAAATTTTTGCGAGTGTTTTACACCCCTGATAACAAGAAGCACCGGGGATGTAAAGTCAAGGCTGCTGGTGTTATTTATGCATGCTATGCCCTGTCCTGACACACACCTCTATTGTGGTTGAACAGCATGTTATTAGTCTTCCATTATATGCCACTATCTGAAACAAGATTGCGTCTTGCACGGCTGCACTTTCATTCCGGTGAGAGAATCCTGGACACATGCGGTACAGTTTGGGAATACCAACTTGCAAAGAGTTTTAGAGTTGGCAGTTTAATAGCCTGTTGAAAAGACCAGCGTATGAGGCGTTTTGGATCCTGGGATTCTTCTTAACTGCAGTGGTCAACATTTGAAGTGGATCAAAACCTTTCATCAAAGTTATGCATGATTTTTGAACAATACCCGTTATTGTCTTAGAACAACTTTGATTAACTTTTATGATCCACTTCAAATGTTGAACAATGTAGTAACACTCAAGGTGTGATCACATTTGATTGGCGAAATTTAGTGGGCAAAATGGTGTCGGGGGCCATTTTGGAACACAGCCATAATGAAAATTAGACAGCTAATTTACCAATCATATCTTTGAGAACAGGGAATTGTTTACTCTCAAAACCATATAGTGCTTTATACAATACAGATAGTTTCAAATCAGCTTTGAAGTGATGAACAGGAAATTCAGTGATGCAATCAGAGTTCAACTCTTCTGTGAAACAGTGAAGTCGTCATCCAGGAAGGTGTCAGAGAAGTCAATATTGGTGAATATTAAGTGAATCTGAACGAATATCATGTATGAATAAGTCCTATCCTTCACATATCATTCAGCCTGATTTGTAAAATGGCAAACTTTCCTATTTTGATTAAACGTTTCCTTCAGCGTGTTTTGAACCCTAGAACATTCCTCTAAGAATGTGACAAGGCCACATGCAGAGCTTGTTCATTTCACCCAATGGCAAGATCTGACCTTCTAGCAGAAAGGAGGGAGGAGGTGAACAGAAATCTGTTGGAGGCGGACACAAAAACATCATTGAGCAGGAGGCCAAGAGAGACAGCCAGAAATAAGCAGGAGAGATTGTGAAGGCGAACAGAAATGAAGTCTAAACTAGAACTAACTTGGAAGAGGAACAAGAAATGTGTCAAACTGCAGTGCTTTTCACTTCACAGCGCCCCAAGCTTTCTCCAGAGAAACTCTTCTGCGGTGTGTCGTTTGGAAAATGAATAGTCAATCACACTTTGCACTAAACAGAAATGAAATAGAAAGGAGAGAATGTAAGTGTATAAGCGGTTGCGTCAGATCATTGGGTTTCTGGCAGGCCTTGATGTTGTTCAAGGTGAGAGATGAGAATGGCAGCAGACGGGGGAATCTGCAGACGTATCTGCCCGCTGACCTTGCTTTCCCATTTGGCCAAAGTTGAGAACTGAGTTATACTATAGCATGGGGAACTTCATGAAAACCCCTCCCAAGAGTTACAGCCTTCAGCTATTGATCACAGAGAGCATTTAGACTGAGATAAAGACTTCACTGTTGCTGCTTCTCCTTGACAGGAGGTGTTTATTTTCATGGTCCAATTTCGAAAAACATGAAAAATGTTCAAAGTGACTTATAAATGAAGGAACGGTTCTGTCATCATTTACTCACTCTCGTGTCAATCTAAACTTTTTGTCCTTGGAAAACAAAATGCGAAAAATTGGACTTTTCCATTAATTACATAAACTTTCATTTTTCACAAACGCATTGCTTTAGAACACTTGGCATATGTATTTATACACTCTGAAGACCAGTTCACACCAAGGACGATAACTTTAAAGATAACGATAAAGATAATAATAGTCCTAAAAATCGTTCTCTATAATAAAGAACAGCAGAGTTCACACCACACGGCACAGAGAAACGATATCGTTTAAATCACTTTCAGAACGATTTTGTCCAACCGATGAACGATAAAAACATTGACAGCCAATCAGAATCCACTCTACTGTAACGAGCTCGAGCATTTAAAGTGACAGATGACAAAACTAAAGGGCATGCTTATAATAAACAGAACAATATCTTTATCGTTATTGTTAGTTATCGTTCTTGTGAACGGGCCTTAAGCCTCTAAGAGCCCTGTCATACACCCGGCGCAATGCAGATCCAGGCGCGACACAAGTGGGGTTTTTTTTTTTGCTAGTTTCAGGCCGACGCAGTTATCATTTTCACGGTTTAATAATTAAATCGAAGACCTTTCTGTCTCTATTGACAGCCTACGCAACTACCACTTTCAAGCCTCAGAAAGGTGCGTTCGTATGGTTGCATTGTTCTCATGCCATTTTCAAAGAGTGGTAGACAATAAAGGATGGATCCAGACAACGGTGAAACTCAGTTGGTGGATACACTTGAGAAACCTCAGTCTCTGTATCTTCATCTTGTGTAAAAGCTAATCAGTCTAATCTGATTTCTGATATTGGGCCAACTTTACTGCAGTTTCCATTTCATTTAAACGATGCAGGGGTTGGTTGGGCTCCAAGATGCGGAGATATTTGCGTTCATTCCTAGACAAGAGAGAGAGAGAGAGAGAGAGAGAGAGAGAGAGAGAGAGAGAGAGAGAGAGAGAGAGAGAGAGAGAGCGGCTCAAATCTGTTACATAACCCTACGCAGGCTCAAGTCATTTAAAACATATGTTTTCAATCAGCTTCGAGATCCAGCGCTGAGCTATGTCTGTTTCTTCACGTGGGAACCCATCGATCAGGCTCTCATAACCCCGGGGCCAGTGTTAAAGTTGATGTGAAACAGAAGTTGCGATTGTGACGCATATCCGAGTGAAACGGCTTCTCGAACAAGAAACAAATGCAGGGCGGGACTTGATTTTGTCCATGGGGAATTGATTGGATGGTTGTGGTTTGCTATTGGTGGATCTCATGTGAGTGACAGGTTGCCCCGCCCTCACACCAGTAAACACATCACCAGAGAAGAGAAGAGATGAGCTGCAAGAGAGAGGGGAAGTTATTTTGATTAAAGATTACGAGGCACATGGATAAAAATAATATATATATATTATTTGTACGGAATATATGGATAAATCATTAATGAATACTGCATTAATAGTGGTGACTTTAAGATTCTGTCTCTAAAGTGTTGCAATCATTTATTATGTTTTTATGTCTGGGAAACTTGAGCATTTAGTTTTCTGTGATGTTTTAAACAATGTTCTGTGAAATCTGCATGCTCATGTAAAATGATTTAGAGTGATTTATCAGTTGTGGGTTGAAAATGCTAAACACATCATTTATATTTTGCACCATATGCCATCGATTTCCAGCAAAATAATATCCATGTATTATTTTGGTATTTTATATGTTGTATTTATGCATTTTTAATATGTCGTTTTAGATACACTCTTAAACTATAGATAGATAGATAGATAGATAGATAGATAGATAGATAGATAGATAGATAGATAGATAGATAGATAGATAGATAGATAGATAGATAGATAGATAGATAGATAGATGGATGGATGGATGGATGGATGGATGGATGGATGGATGGATGGATGGATGAATGGATGGATAGATCAATAGATCTATAGATCGATGAATGAAATATTTTTAAATCAGAAGCTAAATGGTTTTACACAATCGACTTTATAAATTCGAACAACTTAAAAAAAACACAAAATTCTTTATAAAACTATTTAGCACCATAAACCAGTGGAGAATCTAATGTAACGTCAAGACGTTTTAATCTCCAAAGAACCATATGGCAACTCAAGAACTATATACAGGTAAAAAGGTGTTTTTTTAAGAGTACATGAAGAGGCTATTAGCGCTGATCTCTCTTGATGCTTATGACAGCGTCAGCATCACCTCCATCCATACAGATGCGGCAGGAGATCGAGATCGGAGCCGGCGCGCATGAGAGCGAAAGGGGCGGGGGAATGAGAGAGAGAGAGAGAGAGAGAGAGAGAGAGAGAGAGAGAGAGAGAGAGAGAGAGAGCGCACAGGCTGATCTCTATCTATCTCCCACAGATCTTTCTATGTTTTAAAACACAGAGCATAGGACTTGCTGGTCGTTGACGGTGGCACAGCAACCCATAATGCGCGCCGTCTTCTGAAAACGTACAGCGGAAGGGTAAACGTCTGTTTGTTTAATATCTAATAGCGCCTGCGAATGGATGAACGGTGGTTTTAACTCTCACGGGTCATGTTTGTTTCAGGCGCGAGGGATGATGGCTTAGTCGCGTGCGGAGCGCCGATGCTGCACGATGAGTGTAGCGCTGCAAGATTTACGAAATAACGTGAGTCGCACTGATGCCCTTTTTTTTTTATCACATCACAACATCTGCAAGCCGTGTCATTGGGCGAATTGATCGGAGCTGCTTTAAATTGATTCTTGGCACGTAAAAAGGCAAATTGTGCACATTTGGAGATGCACCACATCATGATTATCGCGCGTCTGTTTTTTTATGTTTACACTTCGGTTGCGCAATGACTGATGTAACGAAACTCATGACAAATGCTGTTCTACTCTTGTATAACGCAACAAACTGTTTATTTTTAACCAACGTTTTATTGTATTTGTGTTTCCTGGTTTCCACACTCGTTTCCGCGTTTCATTGAGCACGAATTCGCATCTTTTTTTTATGGAAATAAACAGTTGATGTACGTCAACATGTTCGTGAGACTGAAATGTGACATCGCTATAATAGCGCTGCTCTCTATCACAAACAAACTATTTCTTGAAACGCGTGTAGATTCCCTGAAACCATTTAACTATTCCCCGAAGACAACACGACACGCCGAACTCGTTGGTTTTCTAGAATAACACAGATTCCTTTTTACTGTAGAACAGCTGCTTCCCAACTCCAGACGAACTGGTTTTTATCCTTTGACTCTTTGTTTGTTCGAGGTTTCGCTCGTTTGTTTACAGGGAGTGGCTTCGAGAGCATCTTGAGTTGCACAGCGCTTTATAGACTGGCGTACGCTACCATGGCAACTGGGGGGTCGCGCGAGGATAGTTGTACTGTAACAGGTAGGACTGTGCCATTCTCGCGCGAGCTCTCCTTTAGTACATTTTTTTTTTCATTTTTAAATTAGAGTCATGTCGTTTGAGTAATGGTTGTTAGTTAGATATGATACAAACAAAACATGAACTATTTTGAAATTGTGAGTGGTGCTCGTGCAAAACTCTGTAGGACCATATTACACGGACACTGCAAAATGGTCAGATAACCTGAAATGCATATGTACACTTAATACTACAGAATCAATCTGAATATGTTAGGTTGAAGGCATTGACATTGAGGGAGACTAGTTTTATTCTGGTCTGCTCGTCAATGTCGAAATTATTTAGATGGCCAATCAAATCAAAGAGCGCCAATTCCAATTCCAGTCAGTTTAACGTTGAACTGAGAGTGATGTAAGATGCAAATAGGGAAACATTTTAAAATATGTCAAATGTTTTGCGAAAGAAATGTTAAAAGGCCGACAGTAACATCCAGTGATGCAAACTACTCGACTTTTTTCTCAAATATGGCTGTTTTGAATTGAAAATATAGTGATTCATGTAATCGGTTTTCGACATTTTAGGTATGCAAATAAAGCGTGAAAGACATGGTAACGGCCTTGGGTTACCTACACAAACAAATGTAATTTTAAGCTCAGATAGAAGTAAGTACATAAAGCCCCCCTGTGGTGAAAATCAAGTTTTTAATGTTGTTTATATGTCTATGTTGTGTTTTTTATATGCTTTAAGACAAACCATGTACAAATTCATAAGTCAACACCATTGCTGAGTATTTTCTCCTTAAAACTGCAGTGAATCAAAGACAGTCTCAAAAACACGTTTGAAATCGCTGGTGTTTCTGACGTCACAAACATATCGTGATAGTCAACGAGTGGATTTCTGAGCTGCTGTGAGTGAGTGGAGGCGGGGCTAATTTGCATATTCATAGTACCTTGTATACTAAATGAGGTAAGGGTGTAAAGTTACATTCAAGCTATTTTAAGGCATGAAGATTTTTTTGTCAAGGAAAAGAAACGTTTAAATATGTAATTTTGGTGATCAAAGATGAGTTTTAAGGGATACAATTATGGATTACAGGGTGACTTTAAGTTTGTGTGTGCATTGTGTGTGCCTGCCAGCAAGGTGCTGTACAGTAACGGTGGTGTTTTAAGTGGTTGTCACACATTGTTATTTGGTTGCTAGGCTTATCTGATAGTTGCTATGGTGTTGCCAAGTTGTTGCTTAGTGGATCCTTACTAGCTCAAGTTCTTATCTTATCTTATTTAACCTTTATTTAACCAGGCAAGCCACTTAAGAACGAATTCTTATTTACAACAGCCTGGCAGGAGAATAATCTCCCCGGAGGACATACAGACAGACACTGTACAAATACAATAAATCAAAATATAAAACAAAGAAAAAGGGATTAGTGAAAGCATTTACAAATAGTAACCGAAAGCTCCCTAATAATATGTTAAAAGCAGAGATTGAATACGTCTCCATTTTCAGTGATTTTGTAACACATTCCAATCATTTGGTGCAGCAAAGCTGAAAGCAGAACAGCCTTAAACGCTTTTCTTATAAAACACAGATAAGCCTATACAGTGAATATACACTAATGTATACATTTCAGTTAATTCAATTTAAAAACCATCTAAAGGTGTGGGAACCCACTATTCTGGTCCCTGGATATGGTTCGGATCTCTTAAAGACTACTGGAATTTTATGCTTAATTTGTCGCCTGTCAAGTAAAAATCGTACGTCTAATCACAGCACACCCCCGCCTTAAACAGCCCACATGATTTCAGGTGTCACTCATGTCTGTAGCTTAAATAGTGTGGGGGACTCGCTGAAGCGTTAAACCTAAGGAAAAGGGGTTTTGAAGAACTTAGCAATCACCACTAATAAGTGCAACTAATTTCTGTAAATTGAATGTACCTCGAGCAGATGTGAAGGCACACTGTTCCCTCATTAGGGAGGAGTGCTCTGAGGTCATGATGGAGCTGCTTTAATTAGCCCGGTTCAATCTGCTGTAAATCAATTAATGCTTGCAGAACGAGAGCCATTTCCACTACTTTGTTATCCGGATCTGCAAGATTATTTATTTGTGGACTGATGCATGTCGTACACTGTGTCCGCACACGGTGTACTAATGTTATATAAAAAATGATAAATGACTTCACCACTGTTCCTGTCAAGATAAGCCACTAGTATTACTCCTGAACATACTAAATGTACGGCATATACCGTTTTTATTTTAGTGAATGATGGCGTTGTGTATTATTGCGGGCTTTTTGACCAAATGCTTTTATTCCTCTTTTCTTTAAGTCACTTTGGTTAAGTATCTGTTAAATGTAAAATGTAAATGTCTGTGAAATGCTTAAATGGATATTTCAGTTTCAATTAAGTATAAAAATTGAGCAAATAATTTGAAAATGATGCAGTTTGTAGATTGGTTCACAGAGTTCAGTATATTTGAATGGTATACTGGAGATAGACATGTCCATCAGTCCTGCGATTTCAGTTAACGGGATAGTTCCAACACAATTTCATGGCAATTCGTAACTATTTTAATTTCTGGCGAATTGGTGGCGAATTGGTATGTTTTCGTAGCCTGGCAAGCCAGACCTACATCAAGATGTTAGGTCTGGGAACTCACAATTGGCATACCTCAATCCGAGGGGCGGGATAAACGGTTGTCTTTCAATATCCCTCGGCACGCAGCGCTACAACCAACCAGAGCAACGAACGGCTGTGGCTGTGCCATGCGTTTTCCCACCAGCGGAGCTAGTTGATATATTAAACTTTTGCCGTATCCGATCGTCAAAACTCCGAACACATCTTCCTTTTTTAAGAATGACTTAAGTGACGTTCTCTTAACTCCAAGTCCTCCAGAGTCGCGGCCAAATCCGATTCGAAAGACCGCTGTTCGCCAGCAGCATCTTCTTTGTTTTCAAGTAACATTAGCAGGGAAATCACCTATGGAAATCACGCGGAACGTCACATCTCTGCCGTCATTGTTAAGCCCGCCCACCAACTCTATACACGATGTGATTGGCCTGACCAGAGTTTGGTTTTTCCAGCTCGAAAAGCCAACGGAGAGTTGCTAGACCACACTTTGCTGCAAAATAATTTTTTCTGCCGCTAGGGTGCGTCTAGATTTCTAGGCTAATGTTTTCGTATTTTATTCATAGAATTTCATATAATCTGCGTTTCCACGAGTTACTAATACGTCAGCACGTTTTACTAATTCGTTCCCTTGTTTTAAGTCAATCATGTGCACAATATAATAATTTGTTCACTTCTTTTAAGTAAATCTTGTGCGCAATATATTAATTTGTTCCCTTGTTATAGTTTCAAAACGAGGGAACAAAGTAGTAAGTGTATTGTAAGACCCAAACCGTATAAATGTATACCAATTCACAACCATTTTGCCAAATCGTAAAATAGTTACGTTTTCTCATAAGTTCGGGTTTCATAGTTCACCCAAAAATGTACATTTCATTAATCATTTACTCATCCTCATGTTTTTCCAAACCTCTATGACTATCTTTCTTCCACTAAATGTTTCCACTGTTTTTGCCCATATAATGAAAGTAAGATATTTTGGTAATACATCTAATTGTTTTGGACCCCATTGACTTTCATTGTTTGAACAAAAAATGCGGAGACATTTTTCAAAATATCATCTTTTGTGTTCTACAGAAAAAAAGAAAGTCATACAGGTTTCGATTGACATAGAGTGAGTAAAGAATGAGAGAATTTTCATTTTTGGGTGGATTGTCCCTTCAAGATGTTTTTGGCAGATAGGAATGAATACATCAGTTTTTAGGATGTGGAAAGATCCGAGACAGTCTAAAATTATAAAATGTTTTATTAACAAAGTTCAGGAGGAGCATGTTCAGATAATCAACACGAGAGGAGGCTTATAGAGCCGACTTACCGCTGTTCCACGATAGTTTTTCCAGGGGGGGGGGGGTTTGGGGGAAGAGTGATCTGGATTCAGGCCAAATCCCAAGCTCGGAGCCCTCTCTTTGGACAGCACGCCAAATGCACATATTTAATACTATATCTGATTGTATGCAAGTGTGGTTTCGTGAAACAAGAATATGGCAAATTACATTTCTAAAAGCACTTACCCACCGCTCTCTGACATTCATATTGGATGCTACTACGTCGGAGTGCATTGCATCAAAACTTTCTCCAAATTTGCACTGTTGCAGTGTGCAAGGTCGCTGATAGCTTACTTCTTTATCTTATCTTCTACTTCCTCTGTGCTTCTGCACTTTGTGAATCATGGGAATAGTACCAGCGTCAGTTTTTTGGTGGTTTTTGCACATTTAAATAGCAATGCTATTGTTTAGTAATTAAGGCTTGCTGTACACTTCTGTCCAAGCTTTACTGATGTTTGGTATGGCCAGAGACGCACTGGCTTGTGTCGACAGTTATTGGATTATTTGGTTGTGTAGATAAATATGTTATGTAACCAGCATCATCCTGTTTGCATGTTTATGCTTCATGCACACTATCTCCATCAACGCTCTCTGAAAATTAACCCATGCTTATCTGGAATAGTGTTGTCTTTATCCCAACAGGGTACCATTTTAGGCTTAGCACTGCATACTGTGGTATGGTAGTAGTAATACAACGATTTTTTGAGCAGCAGTTGCCCTTTCGGTCTAATCTAGGAGCGGCTTGTCAAATCCCGATCCAAACTGTAACCATCGTTGGAGAGAACACAGCACTGGCTCCAGATCAGAAAGACAGGGAGACTCCAGGGTGTGGCTTGCTGTGGGAAAGGCTGGTTGTTAAGCTCTCTGGAGGTGGAGTGCACTCTCTAGTCACCCCCTGCGTGACCCCTGAAGCACTGCTCAGGGCTCGAGAGCACTGGTACATCCTGCCATTGGGTGTGTGAGAGCAGGGAGATGGCCACACTTTCCTGTCTACGCCAAGACTCCATCTGTACCGGTGTGTGTGTGTGTTCAGGGTCCAAGTTAAGGTCAGCAATCTAGCAATCCACCTTCTCAGTTACCATCTGATGTTCCTTAGAGAAGGTCTTTTTGAACAGTGTTTCCTTGGACTCTGGAACATTTGGTTTTCTCTTATACAAAGTCACAATACCGGACTTCTAGGCTAGAGGTCGACCTCTATTTTTTAAATGGCAAATGTCGATATCTTAATAGCCAATGGCCAACATAATGGTAATAATATAATTTATTGCCAATAAATCAGACACACATACAATTTTGGAACTTGAACTTTTATTGTTGCAACAGGCTCATTGTAAAAATGTTCCTCTATCTACTGTATACTGTATATATACTGTATGTATGTATGTATACAGTACAGTATACTGTAGATAGAGGAACATTTTAATGTTCAAGTTCTAATCTTTCATTCAAGTAAAATAATTGAAAGTGGGGGGAAAATCACATTATGAAATAAACGTTTTCCTCCAAAACACGCTGGCCACAATTATTGGCACCCCTAGAATTTTTTATCAGTAAAATATCTCTGAAGTATATTCCCATTAATATTTACACTTTTTTTTAGCACACCAGGGTGACTAGGAACAGGAAATTGTCCAGCCATGACTTCTTGTTTCACAGGAGTATTAATATGAAGAAACACAAAGGCCAAATTCCCTTAATCATCCATCACAATGAGTAAAACCACAGAATATAGTTCTGAGGTGCAGCAAAATATTGTTGAGCTTCACAAAATAAAAAGTGGCTGTAAAAAAATAGCTACAACATTGAAAATCCCCATTTCCACCACCAAGGCAATAATTAAGAAGTTCCAATCAACTAAAGATGTTACGAATCTGCCAGGAAGAGGACATTTGTTTATATCATCCTAATGCCTGGCGAGGAGGAGAGTTTGAGGGGCCAAAGGCTCTCCAAGGATCACAGATGGAGAATTGCAGAGATTATTTAAGTCTTGGGGTCAGAAAGCCTTAAAAAAAAAAGACATCACCACATGTTGTTTGGGAGGGTTTCAAGAAAAATCCCCAGCTCTCATCCAATAACAAACTGCAGCATATTCAGTTTTCAGACACGACTGGGACTTCAAACGGGACCGGATTCTATGGTCAGATGAAACTAAAAAAAGAGCTTTTTGACAGCAAACCCACCAGATGACGGTGGTTGGGAGATTGGAGAAGTTTTTCCACCTCGCTTACCAAATCTCTTACACCGCCTTCACACTGGCAGTTGAAATCAGCTCCGATACGGCTCCGAAACGACCGGAAGTCATTCATTTCCTATGGAGATCCGCAGACCGCATGCGAATGGGTCCGAAACAAGGGGGTAATCCACCAGCCGGAAACTGAAGCCTCCCGGGGGCCGCCATTGGCTAGCAAGCCTTCACCTGCTGTTAGCATCCCATTGACTCCCATTCATTTTTGCGTCACTTTGACAGCGAATAACTTTACATCTGAGGCGTTTAAAGACTCCATTTGTCCATTGTTTATTTCTAAAGAAACACGACAATGTATAAAAGGCTCCATTACCTTGTATCTTACGTTATGGCCCCGTAGAAGCAGTTTTTGTAAAAATAGGCTAACTATTGCGTCATAACACGCGACTCTCTGTCGCACAGTAGAGAAAAATTACCGTATAGACAGAAGGAGAAGCTTGCGCACAATCGGGGGGACGTGGAGGCATAAAGTCAAGGGAGAAGCCCATAGAGAGTCATAAAGTTGCTCCTGCTGCGAGCTCATACACAGCTAATACTCATGATCTCTGGCTCTGAAAGATTCGGAAGGGAATGATCCAGATTCCTCTTGGCACAGCAACTAGAAGACGTACAACTGTGAGACAGTTGCTCACGTCACATCTACGTCGTCAAGCTCAGTTTGAGCCTGCGCAGTCGCTCAGCCATTAGGAAGTGAGTGCTTCTATTTGACTTCACTCTTCTCCGTTGAAGTCTATGGGGTCGCTGTGTCCATTTCTTTTACTGTGTATGGTCCGAAACGGGTCCGACTGAGTGCGCTGAGAAGAAAATCATGTCCGTCGGTCATCCGATGCGTTCAAAAAATTGAACTCTTGCGGAAAGCTACGGACGGTTCCTATCCGGCAATTCCAGCGGAAGTTAGCGTTGCTATGATACTGATAAACAAACCTGAATTCTTAACTTTTAATAAAATAAATAATGATTTTATAACGATAAGTTGTCATGTAATTTTTTTTATTTTCATGATTTTCTAACGTTATTAGGGCAGTTAATACAATTAAATTGTAGGCAGACATCGAACTATTGACATTATACCACTATTATCACATTTTTTAGCCGACCTGACATGTCAACGTCCTGAGCAATTATGCAGCAGCCTTCCTATTAATATCTCTATAACCCTCATCAGAGAGATCATACAGAACTGACAGAATCAACCTTTCTAATCTCTCCGTAATTTTTTTTGTTCTACCCGCTTCCGACGCTTTTCACTGTGTAGTACGACGTCCGTTGGGGGCGTATTGCGTATTACGGAGCTGATTTCAACTGCCAGTGTGAAGGCGGCGTTACGGTGCGCCGGTGGATACGAAATGTTACGAATGCCTGCGCGCATTTTACTTTCGCTTTTGAATTTGCGCCAATTCGTGGGCGGCAATTGCTTGTGGTCTTATCAATATTATATTGCTTATTATTCTTAATGGAAAACACAACAACAAAACAGTACAATGACAAACTCGCTTAAATAGGCTATTTCACATTTGGCTTTGAAACCAAATCTTCTGCCATCGTCTTGTGCGAGGTGAAATGGGCAAAGTGAGGTAAAATCAGACTCCTGCTGCTGATCTGAGCTGTGACTCTCGTTCGGCTCATGCTAAATTGAGCAGACGCCTTCAGTTTTTGTTGTAGTGTCTGTTCTCTAACTGAACTGAATTATTTGTATTACTATAAAAAAAATCAAAACAACGGCGGCGATGTAACCGGTGTTGCGGCAAAACCTTACAGGTTCAGATCTTTTAAAATCTGTTGTTATTTGCTATTATTTGCATGACCTTTAGTAGCCTAAGCATTAACTAGCATTCAAAAAAGAATTATTGAAAAGTTGGAAACTTTATTTTTTAAATAGTCTTGATGATGTCGTTTCAGAAGCGGAGCATGGTATTTGATTTTAATACAATTTTATGAAAACACGTATATGCGTATTATTAACCTTCATGTTCTTTTAAGATTGACTTTCCATTTGTTTTGCTTCCCAGAGGCCCTAGTGATGGGTGTATGTAGATAATGATAGTAATTGTGCAATTAACCTCTTATGTTCCCTTCGGATTCTTTTAATTTGTTCCTCTAACCTAATCAAAATTCACTTGAGAGACATTACTGAAGCTTTAATCTTGTGTTGTTTCAGAAAGTAGACTTCAGAAAAACAACTATTATCAAATATAGTGGTCTTGCTTCTGCTTCTGTAGAAAAATTAATTGAAAAAAAAAACTGTCAAAAGTGTTTCTTGCTTATACATCAATCGGTGTGAAAATTCATTGCATTTATTTATGCTTATCTAGCGCCTCTGAGCCTCCAGACATAAGTAATGTAAAGGCCGTTTGAAGTGTGTTATCAAGTTGATATTTCGTTTACAAACAGTTCTCATAAGATTAGGAAAACTCATGAAGTATTAACCAGACACTTCAATGTTAATTATGTTTTTCTCAGCTATTAAAACAGAATATGAAGGTTAAGAGAGTAAAAAGACTTGCTATTGATTTCTAGGGACTGTCTGTCCTGACTGTCATGTCTCTTTCATCTTTTCAAACCAGCTACTTTATCATCAGCGTTTGTCCTTCAGCTTTGCCCCCTGTTGTCTTTACCCTCTTTGCTCACTTTATACCTTCCCTTAACTTTCTTTTTTATTTCTCTGTGTCCCTATTATTCCTCCATGTTGCCATTATTGGCTTGTTTAACATTCTGCCAGCTCTGCACTGCAGTACCTGAAACCTGGCATGAAAATGACAAAGGAGAGAGAGAGAGAGAGAGAGAGAGAGAGAGAGAGAGAGAGAGAGAGAGAGAGAGAGAGAGAGAGAGGAGAGAGAGAGAGAAGACGAGGTTTAGCTTTGCCTGCTGCGATCTCTCTTTGTCAACTGTGAAGAACTCAATTCCTCTTTCTCTTAATCACATCCTTCCGTAGTAAATTTACAGCTTGTCTAGATCACTTACAGATTGCGTATTAGATCTAAACAATATTATTATGATTTGTTCTCTATATTTTTAGCTTATTCTTTTAGAGACTACATTTTGTCTTGTTGTGCAGTTGCATAAACTGCTACATTTAAATTTTGATTTGTTTGACAGGCCTATAATATAAACAAGATAAATTCATACGAGGATCTATAGGACATTAATATTTATTTTCAATATTAATCTTTAATTAATTACACTTTTTTCTTTACTTCAGTTTTATGCTTTTAAACAAAAAAAAAATGTTTGGCAAAAAATGAAGAATGAAAAAAAAAATTTAATTAAAGGGATAGTTCACTTTGAAATAAATTTTTGGTATGTTTTAGCTTACCTCAAGGGCATCCAAGATGTAGGTGTCTTTGTGTCCGCAGTAGTTTCAATTTTGATATTTTTTAGGTCAAACCGTTCTTGTCTGTCAGTCATATAATGCAGGTCTATGGTCACCACCTCAAAGAGCATGCACAGAGAAGTCCAAATTAAACATGATTTAATGACTCATGATTTACATTTACATGATGTAAATGTAAGTACATTGATGGCCTAAGACACGAAACGAGCGGTTTGTGTGAGAAAACGAACAGTATTTATATAGTTTTTACCTCTTGTAACGCACAGACCGAAGTGCCGGCGCCCTCAGATCACTTGGACGTGGCTGTGTTTACAAGAGGTAAAAACGATATAATTACTGTTCGTTTTCTCACACAAACCGCTCGTTTCGTATCTTAGGCCATCAATGTGTACTTACATTTACGAGTCATTAAATCATGCTTAATTTGGACTTCTCTGTGCATGCTCTTTGAGGTGGTGACCATAGACCTGCATTATATGACTGACAGACAAGAACGGTTTGACCTAAAAATATCAAAATTTAAACTACTGCGGAAACAAAGACACCTACATCTTGGATGCCCTTGAGGTAAGCTAAAACATACCAAAAATTTATTTCAAAGTGAACTATCCCTTTAAACATATATTCTGATATGTGAAGCACTTATTGCTGCATGCAATGTATATGAAAGGCGCCATATGAATAAAATTGTATTCTTTAAACTTTTACACATTTTTCTTATTATTCTCCGAAAGGAAGTATCTTACACATTGTTTCCTCTCAAGTAGATTTAACTTGTTGTTTTGATAGTGTTTAGATTTGTACTGGACTACTAAAAAAAAAAAGTGTTTTGCGGTGTAAGCTTTCTGTGCGCAAACACACCTGCATGAAAGCTTAGACAACAGGAGGGAAGCTATTTGAAGTCTGTCAGGGTTGCACAGGCAGAACTCCACAGGAAGACAGGAAGTAAGCAGTTAATAGATGACGATATGCTGTGAAGAACAGCTCTACAGCAGAGTGTGACGTTCGGACGGCTCCCTCCCATGATTCCTGTGGTGCATTACCACTCCAGCTCGGAGGAAAGCTGTATGTGTTTGCATAATTTGCTTATTATGAGTCCTAAATGTTCCTTTCAAATGTGCGTTGGTCAACAGTTTGTGTTTTAAAAAAAAAAGAATCATTGAAAAAAAGAAAAAAAGAAAGAAAAAAAAATCATTGTTTGATCCTCATGCTCAACTGAATCTGTTGGTAATCTGTTTCAAAGAAAAAGAGCACAGTATCATTGCAAACCAATCGCAACTCTTTGCACTCTCTCCACTGTCTTTTCTTTTCCTTCCTTCCTTCTGTTTTTCCTCCGTTCCTCCCTTCTTCCTCTCACAGTCTGCGTGCGGTGAGTGAGGTAACCTTGATGCCCAGATGGGTGACGTCATTCGGGCACCCTGGGGAATTTGCACTCTCTCTTTCTCAGAAACACACAAAAACACACACACTGAGTGTGGTTCTTTTCGTTTAATCGATGACACGCTCAAACCGAGGGTGGCATAGCAAACGGAAAGGAGAATGTACATTCTCATAAGCAGATGCCTTTATTACCATTAATGGCTGCATTCACACTGCTGTTGAACATGGCTTAAATGTAATTTTTCCATGTGTGAACAGCAAAGATCATATTGAATCTGATATTTTCAGGTCAGATCTGAACCACTTTCAAATGTGGAAATACATTTAATATACTCTTGGCATGTTGGAATATATATATATATATATATATATATATATATATATTTTAATTACCTCTAATTTAATTTAATATAAAACATCAGATTTAATACAAACCATTCTGACTGAAACTTCACTAGCTGCTGCAGTTTGGACGGTCCCAGTACTGAGCCTTGTGGTACACCATGCTGAACTTGTGATTCATCTTTATTTATTATTTGACTATAATAGTAAAGTATATATATAGTCAGATAAATAAGATTTAAACCATGCTAATGCCATTCCACTAATGCCAACATAATTTTTGAGCAATATTGTGATCAATAGTATCAAAGGCAGCATTAAGGTCAAGTAATACTACAATAGATATACAACCATGATCAGATGATAAGAGCAAGTCATTTATACTCTTATCTAACTCTGATGAGAGCAGTTTGGGCCTTATATGGTCTAAATCCTGGTATGGTTTTCCTCACAGATGCCATTTCTCTTCAGATAGTATTTGGTTGATTTACTATTTCACTAGCAGCACTCAAGCTGCATGAACAACACAGGTTGGTTTGAATCTGGATGACAATGTTCTTCATGATGTACAAAGGTGTTCACATGATCAGTGTAACAAATATGCTTATTTTATTGGTGTAATTATTAATTAAACAGAAAAGTGCAAAATGGTTTAAGACTTGGTTTAAACAGTGACAATATATATTAAAATGTGTAATGAAGACCAATCAGAAGGTTCTTCTAATTCGATATGATTTTTATCATTTATGAAATTATATTACAAGTCGTTTTAAATGATATTTTAAATCAGAATTAGGCAACAATGATAGTATATTTTTAAGTTTCTTTTTATCTTTCCACTTTTTTCATTCAATAAGTCAAATTGACCCAAGCTCTACAGTCAAACATGAAATTAATAATTACCATGTTTATTTCCTTAATAAAAATTCCGAGATTTTTGTGAATGATTCACCAGTGCATGGTATTCCAAAAATGTTTGTCTGCATAATAACTTGTTCCGCCTGTGATACAACTGATGTCACCAATCTCGCTTACTTCTCGACTCCTCCCTTCAAACAACCTGCCTCCGTCCTATTATAAAACACCCGCTATTATGATCTAATCAATTCCTTGCAGATAAAATTAAACCCAGCCCTGCATTCTTCAACATTTGACATTCCTGTTAGTCCTGTTAAATGAGTTGTAGATGGCATTTCACTTTGACTTGATTGTCAAAAACAAAATTTCATTAAAAAAGCTGCTATCAGCAGGTCTACATACAGTGTGCGTATTGGTTTACAGTGGAAGGGGGGGCTCGTGTGAAGTGCGCTCAAGTGTCTAACTACTTCAGGGCACGTTGGGCTGCCGGCACAGAACAGAATGGCCTTTTGTACCACAACAGTACGACTCTCTGTCCTTGTACCCTTTAACCGGCCACAATGGAAGCCCCCTCTAACGGCGCAGAAGTGTTAGCACACTCTGAGCGGGCAGCCTGAATGAAGTCCCTATGAATGAGCGGTCAGAGGACTGTGGGAATAGGGGGTGGTGGGACGATTTTGAATGGGAGTTACTGTGGAGCGAGGAAAGGAAGGGTTGCGGTTTGTTTTTACGGGGTATGCCTCGAACTCTGTGGATACTCTAAATAGCTTGGTGTAAATGTATGTTACTGTATAAACTGCGAGATGGTGGAGTCCATGTTATTTTTGTCCATGTTATTTCCTTTTTCTCACTCTTTTAAAAGAAGAGTTCACCCCAAATTAAAATTCTGTCATAAGTTACTCACCCTCGTGTCATTTCCAAGTCGTATGACTTTTTTCTTCTTTGAAACACTAATGGAGATGTTGAAACCAATGATTCAGAAACATAGTATACATTTAGATTTAAAGTGCATGAGTCATACATTTTCCGATGCTTTTATGGTGTTATTTTTACCTTTTAGGAGCTTGATAGCTAATAGTCTCCAACCGTTTGGATTGTATAGAAAAGGGCAAAATGACATTCTGCTAAACATATCATTTTGTGTTCAACTTTAAAAAGAAAATCATACAGGTTTGAAATTATACATAGATGAATGATACCTCAAACCATGTGGCTTGTTTCTTGTCTAAACAATCAGACTTTTTGACTCGGGGGATGAACATTTTTGCAAGCAAGATTTGAATTTGAGTTGCCTACATAAGCCCCATGGCTCAAATTGTGAATAAATTATTGCAACATTTTCGTTTTTTGGGCTAAAACTATCCCTATTTTGGGGCATTTTAGTGGGCAAACATCATTACATTAAAGGGATAGCTCACCCAAAAATTCTGTCATCATTTACTCACCCTCACGTTGATTTAAACCTGTATGAATTTCTTTCTTCTGCTGAACACTAAAGAAATTATTGTGAAGAATGTCAGTTCATTGATAAACATTAAAAACATTACAAGGTAAAAAAAGTAAAAGTAAAAAATATACAAGGATGATTCAGTCACAAAAAGATCTACAACATGCATTTTCAAAATAGCGTGAATTTTCATATCATGCCGACTTCTCTCACAAAAGTATTGTGTTCCCTCGCAAAAATTTTGGTTTTCTCGCTAAAGTTTGTTCTTACGCAGAACTATTGTGTTTCCTTTCCTCCCACCTCATATTATTTCCATCTCAAACGTTCTGAGAGTGAATGCAAAGTTTCTCGGGGTAACACAAAAGAGAAATTTTACCTCCCATCTTTAATTTTTTAACATCACCTTCAAATTGTTGCCTGGCAGAAGATAGTTAAGTTAATGCAGTTAATGTTAATGTTGCAAGCAAGACTCAAACGTATGTTTCCCATAGGAGCACCAGGGCTCAATGTGTCAGCATGTCACATTAGGCCAAAGCTCCTATTTTGACTTCTCTCTTTCACTGGGTGTTACATTCATTTATAAGGAACTTTCCTCTATTTCATAATAATGTGGAATGAAACAAGCAGCCGCCCCAGGCATTTTTCATAGACGAAACTGTTTACTTTTCCCACTATCTTCATCCCTTCAGAGAACTCCCCTGTTGATTCTCTCTCATCCCCTTTTTTGTGTCTCAAACCCCCTCCTACCCTCACAGACCCTCCTGACTGTGATTTCCAAACTCCCCTGCATGTGTTGTTTGTCTGTGCGTTCATTCTTCCCTCCCGCCCCTGTCTGAAAGCGTTCTGCTCGCTGTTTACGGTCTCTCTTCGACGGAGGCCACCGCCAGAGTAAGAGACGAGAAGAGGAAATGAGAGGGGGAAGGCAGTGTCTTTCATGTGTTTGTGGCGTGTGAGGTACGGTACAGTGCTTGTTCTCGGCGTGTTGAATGAGGGATTGATTTATTGGTTTGTTTTCCCGCTGCCGTTGCTGACTTAACAGAGATGGTGAGAATATATGCACATGTAAAGCTATATGTGTTTACTACGGGCTGTTTCATTATGTCTAGCGGCAGTGTTTCTGCCCACTTTTTGCTCAGATAGATTTAGACTGTAGAACAAATAGCTGTATTTGAACTTTGTGTGAATTGCGTTTATCTCCATTTGCACTTTATGTAAACAAGATGCTATTTTTTAGCTATCTACATTTGGTGCACAGCATGTACATCAATATACGCTTAGTCTAAAATAGCATCTGGGTCAATGAACCAGAAAAAAAATTAAAGAGCTGTCAAGTTCTTAGAAATGTAATATCTGTCAAAGTTTTCAGTTGTAAAGATGCTAAAATGTCAAGTGGTGTAACCAACAAGTAAAAAGTTCTACTTTTCATTACACAAATTAAACTTTCTCAAACAATTAATGTATTACAATGTTTTGGAGCTCTGCACATGACAAAAACAGGGTATATATATATATATATATATATATATATATATATATATATATATATCGTGGCCATGATTTTACTAAAATGTGAAAACAAATTCTTAATTCTTAATTTGACTTTTGTTTTCTCATTTTAGTAAATCATGGCCACGTTGTACTAATTCATTCCCTTGTTTTGATTAAACTAGAGAACGAGGGAGACAAATTAATTACACCATGGCCATGATTGTAGAAAAACAAGGGACTGATTGTATCATATCATATGCACGATTAACTTAAAGACGAGGGAACAAGTTAGTAAAACGTGCTGACGTAGTAGTAAGTTGTGGGAACGAAATTGTTAATTCGTGGAAAGATATGCATATTTTTTTGTTGTTTTTCTTTCCCATGGGAAGGCTTGGGTTAGTGGCTTGAACAACAATCATGCATCCAAACATTTCCCTCTGATTGTAGCTGTATGGTCAATGGTAATGTTTAGGAATGTATTCCACAGGAACTTGTTTCAAGAGAACAAAAGAAGGATGTTGAATCTGTCTTGCCGAGTAAAAACAGTCACTGTTTTGATACAAGAACGAGTCTGAGATATGTCTAAAGAGATAAGTAGTGGTTTGCTCAGTCTGCATTAACAGGTGTGTGTGTGTGTGTGTGTGTGTTGTGGTTGTTTGTGTACATGTGTGAGTTATTGAGTGGGTCTCGCTGTCGGAGTGTGGAGAGAGGTCATGAATTGAAGAAAAAGAGGAAAAGGAGATTGCTGAACCCTGACTTCCGTTTCGTGTCACCACTGAGAGCTCGGGCCAGCAGTCTCTCTCTCTCTCTCTCTCTCTCTCTCTCTCTCTCTCTCTCTCTCTCTCTCTCTCTCTCTCTCTCTCTCTCTCTCTCTCTCTCTCTCTCTCTCTCTCTCTCTCTCTCTCTCTCTCTCTCTCTCTCTCACACACACACCCTTGTTTTGCCCTCTCACCCACTCGTATTCGCTCTATTAGACTGTAAGCCATTGGTAGGTTGACTTCCTGAAAAATTGTGACTCTGTGGTTTAAAAAAAAACATATTTCTGTTTTTTGAGCGGTCCAGTGGTGTGAGTTTGGGGCGGGACAATCTGTTGATCGGCCGAGGAGTTGGAAGGTTTTGGTTTTAGTATTTCTTAAGAATTTCAAACAGGTTATTTCATACATAGAGCCATTGTTGACAATGCTTTTGACAGAGCATAGCTGAAATTAATTTTATTGGATTGATTAGATTGAACCTTTTAGCTGATTTATTTAGAACAATGTAAAAACAACCACATAGACACACACCAAAAACCACTTGGAACACATTAACAACCACCTATACATCACACAAGTGGGGGAGAGTTTTGCACAGACAGGCATTATCCATATTTTGGTATGGAAAAATCTGTCTGTGTGTGTGTGTTTGTGTGTGTGTTTGATTGTACTTGGTATCATTAGTGGCACAGAAATCAGGCATAGGGATACTTAATGGCACAGTTCACCCAAAAATTAAAATAATTACTCACCCTCCAAACCCATAAGATTTTTGTTCATCTTTGAAACACAATACTTTTAATGAACGGAATGAAGGGAGTATTTATTTACACTTAGTGGCTATTTCCATGAACCCTGTTCACCTTTATCTGATTGAGACAAAGTTACAAAAGAAACTCATCTGATAACAGGATCAGTGGCGTGGGGCTTAACGCTTTATCTTTTGTTCCGACTGACCTGAGTTTGAATCCACCATTTTCCGAACTTATTCTTCTCTCTTTTCCCCGGCGCATCAGCTAGGAGAGGCGTTCATTTTAAATAATAGTTAAGAAGATATTAGAAAAGTGGGTAAAAAGCACCAAACGTGCTGGGGTATGGTTATCTTATGGCTTCAGTGACAGGGTAATGTCCCAATAAGGCAACATCCACTTATGATTTTAATAAATATAATTATATACACTGAATATTATTCCATTTTATAATATGCTACAATACCCTGAGGTGCAAATAGGGCAAAATAGCCTGAAGAAGCATGAAGAACACAAAAGCAAAAAGGCACTTGATCGATGATGTCTGTGAGTTAGGGCTGTGCAATTAATCCTAATTGATTTTCAATTTCGATTTTGGCTTCCAACGATTACGAAAACAAGATAATCGAGTCTTTATTGTGTCTTTCCTTCACAGCGGTGCACTTTCGTTTCTCCCTAAAAGCCTTAGCTTAACATCCAAATCAGCCAAAGAAGTGAGCGTTGTAAAATGCAGTCTGCTGTTGCTAAACTAAACTGCGGGACGTATTTGAAATTAAACAGTGTTAAAAAAGCCCATTAAGCTGCAAAAGAGACACTGTTTCCCCGGGGGCTTTCTTTGTGTGCACTCCGAGTCGGAGTCGAACGCGGAAAAGCAAATGGGCTTTGTGTGTAACATTAGATCTTAAAGTGACAGCAGCCTAATAAATCTGCTGCAGTCTGTCATTAATGATAATCAAACAACTGATGACAAAGGAAAATCACTCACTGATCTTGACTGAATAACATAGCTTTAATAAGGATGAATCTAGGTGTAATGTGTACTGTAAGACCATGCAGTGTTATATGTAAGCCAAGGGATAATGTACATCCAGTCAGGGTTAAAAACCGGCTGGAAAATGTACATTATCCCACTTATTACATGGCTACTTGCCACATTATTTTACATCTGATTATTAAATCTGAATACCACTCTGAAACTTAAAACACTGTTTATTTAATTTGTATTTTTGTTCTGTTTAGTTTGTAATTAGGCTAGTTTCTTTGTTCTTATTGTATTGCTGACTGTTTACTTTTTCTTAGTTAACCTAGTATTATACCTACTACTGTCATTTTTCTGAAGTATCGACAATTGTGAAATTTCACTGATATTTAAAATGACTCAAATCATGAACTAAGACTTTGATCACATCGCCGATCAACAATCGTGTTAAATAATCGTAATTACAATATTGACCAAAAATAACCGTGATTATGATTTTTGCCATAATCGAGCAGCCCTGCTGTGAGTTCACTTCTCTGTAGAGCACTGGCCTATAATTACAGATCTGGTGTCATCCTATTTATCAGAGCTTTCCCAGCTGCTCAATATCCACTTTCGGCGAGGCAATGTTTTTCCGTGCGCAAGTGTGTTTTGTTTGTGTAATCCACACCCTGCGAGGAATTCCACTTCCTCAAATGATCAGGCAAGGTCACTTAGGCCCTGACATTTGCTGTTAAGATTTTACAGATTGTGTGTGTGTGTGTGTGTGTGTGTGTGAGAGTGTGCGTCACACCTCAAAGCCCCGATCAAACTGGAAAGTGCCACTCACTTCCTCTAAAAAACAACAGTGTCAGTGGGAGAATCTTTTTTGTAGAACTGAGCCCATTATCCTTACCAAACTTTGCCAAAATTGTGTAGCCGTACAAACATTTTTTTATAAGAAAAATCGCAATTCGATTCCTCCCTAAATCATGCAGCCGTATTTTTTGCTTGAACAATATTTGTGGTCATCATTCGTCTGCGAGTGCACTCATATTTGAGCAAGTCAGACAATGTAGATTGTGTGTGTAATTATGTATGTGTATGTGATTATTTGTACTTGGACCTCACCCACGTCTGCTGGCGACAGAATGTCTGAGCACCTTCATTTGGACGACTGCAGACCGATGATGGCCTGGCTCTCGGACTTGCGCTGTTTCCCACCCTTTCTGTTCACCCTTCTTCTGTATTCTTCTCACTTGGATCGAGTAATGCCCATGCTGGCTGTTCAAAGCAGGCTTTGTTACCTCATCTTTCCTTCGGATGGTCTCTGAGGGCTGATTAAAACGTGTGTGGCCCCGCTAGTCTCTTAACAACCGTTCAGAGAGTTTCTCCCTTCAAGGCGGCTTTGGCTTGGCTTGGGTGGGTTTCTTGGGGCAGGAGTGTGAGGGTATTTCTAGCTCTCAGGGGCAGAGGTTGGGCTATGCCAGCCTTCCCCCCACCGAGCTGTTTCCTTTCAAAAACACTCCTCAGGAAACCACTTCAAACAATCACATTCCGCACAGAGAAAGGTCCGCACCACTCCTGGAACTTGGGAAAACCTCTCCCTTCCCCTCGAAAGGCTACTCTTTTTCTCCGTCTCGCTCTCATGAGCGAGTCTCCATCTCGCCGTAGGTTTCTTGTTGGCCGTCAACTTGCACATACGGGCAATTGTTTTCTCTTAGAATTACATCAACCTTTTTTTTTTGCTATTGTATCTTTAAGTAATATTATATGTAAATGAGTTCTGTTATGATTAGTTCATCTCCCGCATCTCGTACAATCAGAGCATTTTCTGATTGGCTTACATGCACTGGCCTTGGTTTCCATAAAATATACAGTATATGGACGAAAGTATTGGGACACGCTTCTTAATTTGATTGAATTCAGTCAGACCCATTGCCACAGGTGTATCAAATCAAGCATCTAGCCATGCAGTCTGCATTCACCAACATTTGTGGGTCGTCCTGAAGAGCTCGGTGACGTGGTACTGTGATAGAATGCCACCTTTCCAATAAGTCAGTTCATAGAATTTCATCCCTGCTAGGTATTTCACACTTAACATTAAGTTTTATTATTGGAAAGTAAAGCGTTTTTGGAACTGAAGCAACTCAATCACTAGCGAAAGACTACGTAAAGTCACAGAGCGGGGTCACCGAGTGCTGAAGTACGTAAAAGTCGCCAACGCTGATACCGTAGCTGAAATCTTCCACTGACAACAAAAACTGTGTGGCGGGAGCTTCATGGATTGGGTTTCCATGGCCGAGCAGCTGCATGCAAGCCTCACATAACCGAGTGCAATGCCAAGCGTCGGCTGGAGTGTGTAAAGCGTGGCGCCACTGGACTCTGGAGCAGTGGATACGTGTTCTGTGGAGTGGCCAATCACGCTTCTCTGTCTGGCAGTCTGATGGGCGAGAGCGTTCCCTGCCTGACTGCACTGTGCCGACTGTAACGTTTGGTGGAGGAGGGATTTTGGTGTGGGGCTGTTTTTCAGGGGTTGGGCTCGGCCCTTTACTTCCAGTGAGGGGAAATTGTAACGCTTCAGAAAAAGGAGGGACCAACCCCGTATTTAGAATGCCATTACAGTCCCTGTTGCTGTAATGATCAGGTGTATCAATACTTTTGACCATATAGTGTACATCAGGGATGGGCAACTTCGGTCCTGGAGGGCCACTGTCCTACAGAGTTTAGCTCCAACCCTGAAAAAATCACATGCCTGTAACTTTCTAGTAATCCTGAAGACCTCAATTAGCTTGTTCAGGTGTGTTTGATTAGGGTTGAAGCTAAACTCTGTAGGACAGTGGCCCTCCAGGACCGAAGTTGCCCATCCATGATGTACATATTGGATATTTAATTGTGCATGGTCATATTCCCTTAGAAAGATTTGCCGTCATCTAATGCTCACTGAAATTTAATATTTAAAATAACTAATGAGTATGTTAATATTAATATATTAAGTGGTTAAATCTCAACTCGATTGGTAGATTTTAAAAAAATTGTAAAAACTATATTATATTTTCTTCCCTATTGTTGGGTATTATTATTGGGTAATGGATATCTGAGTCAAACGGCTTCTCGAACATCAACAAATGTAGGGTGGGACTAGTTTTTGTTCATGGGGATTTGATTGTATGGTTGTGGTTGTTAGAGAAGGGAGGACCCAGGCACAGAATGAGCGGGGAGTGATATTTATTAATAAAGACAAAACACAGGCAGGAACACAGTCCAGCGTTGTAACGGGAAACAAGGAGGCGGAAGAAGAGCAGCACATGGCAAACACAAACAAAGACAAAGCCATGTGCTGACACACAACACACACACATAGAGACATGAAACAAAGATAACACAGACAGAACCCTGACAGTGGTTTGCTATTGGTGGATTCTCATGTGAGTGACAGGTTGCCCCGCCCTCACGCCAGTAAACGCATCATAGAGGAGGGAGGGGAAGTTATTTTGATTAAAGGTTATGAGGGCACAAAAATATTGATGTGCACAGATAAATAATTTATAATAATTACTGCATTATTCCATAAAAAATAAGAATTGTCAATTTTGATAACATGGTGACTTTAAAATATGATAAACATTAACATCAGAATTTTCTGTAAAGGTAAGTCTCTAATTGGTTGTTTTAATATTATATATTTTTTATAATGTATGTTTTTATATTTTTTATATTTATTTACGTATATTACTGTGAAATGTAGTCTTTAGCAAATATTTAAATGAATATCCCTTTTTCATAAAATACATTATAATCTTGTGATGCCTAAATGTACTTGGATTGTTTATATTATATACATTTTAAATGGATTGATTTAATTTTTTAATTTTTAATATCATTTTTTAATTATATTAAAATTAAATTAAATTATTATATATATTTTCACTAAAAGGCACCTGTTTTAGTGATATCTGAGCACATGCAGATTTATTTCACATGTGAAATTGGAACCAGCTTTGATGTCGGATTGAATTATTCAAGGACCTTGAATATAAACCCCAGCCTCTGTTTCATAACACTGGAATATGTTTAGATAATATATCATGTTCACCTTTAAAAGTATCATGGCTGACGTAGAGAGACCTTCACTTTTCCTCCATTGCGTCAAGGCTTTAAAAAGGCCTTCGTAAATAACAATTATAGCTTGTTTCATGACCTCAATGTGCATGTACTATAAGTGTTCTCTATTATTATCTCCATATTGCTGTTTATTGTTTGTGTGTCATTGTGTTTCCTTGTGATGGTGCGCAAATGGCCTCTCGCTCTTTGAGTCCCGGTGACCCCACACGACCTCACAGCTGTTCGTGCTTAAGGCTTCTGATTGGAGAGTTCTTTATACAGTCAAACAGCCCGTGAAAGGATATAGAACATATTGATTTAATTAGTGATAGTTCACTTGATGGACGCTTTGTTGCCATGGCGATGGGATGGGCAGTGAGATCAGTGTGTGATGGCTTTTAAACAGAGCTTTGACCTTTGAGCCATCACCGTATCTTCCACACATATACACACGTGACAAGGCAGGTTTTGAGTCCCTCAGTGTTGTTGGTTTGTTTCACCTCTGTTGTTTTGTCTGAATTTGTTAATTTATTAAAAAATACATAAACTGTACAATTGATAAAAAACGCAGTGACGCAGTGTTGTGAGTGTTAACTAAAACTAAAACATTTTTGTTAAATGAAATAGTGCTGAAATAAAATAAAATATATAGATATTAAATGAAAGGTTTAAATTGGAGTACTAACTAACTAAACCGCTAAAATAAAGCTAAATATAAACGTAAAAAAAAAAAAAAAAAAGCACATAACAAAATTACTTAAAACTATTGCTGTGAAATCGATTAATCGCAATTAATTGTGATTAATCTCAGCTAACATAGAAGTTTGTGTGTGTATATACACTCACCTAAAGGATTATTAGGAACACCATACTAATACTGTGTTTGACCTCCTTTCGCCTTCAGAACTGCCTTAATTCTACGTGGCATTGATTCAACAAGGTGCTGAAAGCATTCTTTAGAAATGTTGGCCCATATTAATAGGATAGCATCTTGCAGTTGATGGAGATTTGTGGGATGCACATCCAGGGCACGAAGCTCCCGTTCCACCACATCCCAAAGATGCTCTATTGGGTTGAGATCTGGTGACTATGGGGGCCATTTTAGTACAGTGAACTCATTGTCATGTTCAAGAAACCAATTTGAAATGATTCAAGCTTTGTGACATGGTGCAATCCTGTTATATCCTGCTGGAAGTAGCCATCAGAGGATGGGTACATGGTGGCCATAAAGGGATGGACATGGTCAGAAACAATGCTCAGGTAGGCCGTGGCATTTAAACGATGCCCAATTGGCACTAAGGGGCCTAAAGTGTGCCAAGAAAACATCCCCCACACCATTACACCACCACCACCAGCCTGCACAGTGGTAACAAAGCATGATGGATCCATGTTCTCATTCTGTTTACGCCAAATTCTGACTCTACCATCTGAATGTCTCAACAGAAATCGAGACTCATCAGACCAGGCAACATTTTTCCAGTCCAACTCTTGTAAATTGTAGCCTCTTTTTCCTATTTGTAGTGGAGATGAGTGGTACCCGGTGGGGTCTTCTGCTGTTGTAGCCCATCCGCCTCAAGGTTGTGCGTGTTGTGGCTTCACAAATGCTTTGCTGCATACCTCGGTTGTAACGAGTGGTTATTTCAGTCAAAGTTGCTCGTCTATCAGCTTGAATCAGTCGGCCCATTCTTCTCTGACCTCTAGCATCAACAAGGCATTTTCGCCCACAGGACTGCCGCATACTGGATGTTTCTCCCTTTTCACACCATTCTTTGTAAACCCTAGAAATGGTTGTGCGTGAAAATCCCAGTAACTGAGCAGATTGAGAAATACTCAGACCGGCCCGTCTGGCACCAACAACCATGCCACGCTCAAAATTGCCTAAATCACCTTTCTTTCCCATTCAGACATTCAGTTTGGAGTTCAGGAGATTGTCTTGACCAGGACCACACCCCTAAATGCATTGAAGCAACTGCCATGTGATTGGTTGATTAGATAATTGCATTAATGAGAAATTGAGCAGGTGTTCCTAATAATCCTTTAGGTGAGTGTATATATCTCTGGTCTCTGAATTTTTTATGACTGTCTTTTTCAGGTTGTAAAATGTCATCTGATACAACTTCCACAAAATGATAAG
The DNA here is from genome assembly GCF_029890125.1 of Rhinichthys klamathensis goyatoka. NCBI lineage: Eukaryota > Metazoa > Chordata > Actinopteri > Cypriniformes > Leuciscidae > Rhinichthys > Rhinichthys klamathensis. Next base: position 1,615,636 of record NW_026606720.1, read on the forward strand.
ATATTTATGAAGAGTTTATTATGGTAGCACATTATTTTACAGTCCTGTTCCCCATGTACATACCATGTACTTATAGCAATTACAATAACTGGGTACTAACTAGGTACTAACCCTGAACCTAAACTTAAACCCAACCTGAACCCACATTAGCCCGTATGATTAGACGAGTGGGACATGGAACAGATGAAGAGGAATATTTGGCCAGATTTTAGCATGTCATTGTAGCAATGTGTGTTATGCCACTTTCAAGCCCTCCTGAAAAGTCATAAATATGACATGATGTGCATTCAAGTCGTCGGACGCGTTGAGCAATTCCATATTTCCTCAGTCTTTTTAACTTATTGTTCAATAACAAGAAGTTTCTTCGTGCCAATGCATCAGAAACAAATGCAGATGTTTGGCGTCTGGTTTCACATGGTTACCATCCCACATTATCCCATATCCTCACAACATCCATCAGTGGTTCGGTCCACAACTGCTGTTTACTGTAACTTCAGTGACTTTTTAACAACTTCCCCATATGCGTGTGTTTCACTGTTACCCGTGTAGCCGAGGTAGGAGTCTCCTTTTCGGAAGTGAGGTTTATCTGTTCCTCATTCCCAGCAGCTTTCCCTCTCCCACGGTAGCGACCTGCCCTTTCTGGGTCATGTTAACAAAACATTGGCTTTCCTCCCCCCCCATTCTCCAGTCGATGGTTTATTCCAGTCCTTCCACAGCAGTGGCACCAGTTCACTTCTGCTTTTGCATTGCTGGTGTGTCTTACTCTGCGTTGATGAACGGTAAGTCCATCAATGGTTTTGTCTGGGCTGCTGTATAATGTTGGTGACGTTCTGTATATGTTATTATATAAGACTATGGCTCTGTTCAGTATGGAATATACTGTGCAAAACTGCACTTTGTACTGCACATGCTTTGCATGTTTAATGCCACATCCTGCTATCTTCTTCTGATTATTTTGCATTTTGACTGTAATTTTAACTTCTGGCTGTCCAGTCAAATAATGAGTCAAGAAAGAGATGCTAATATATCCCTGATGTTTGATATCTTAAACCAGCTTAAGCTGATTGTCAGGTCTTAGCTTCTCTTCCAGCTGGGTCTGGCGGGTCTGTTGGCTGGTTTTAGATGGATTTTGCACAATTTTCAGTTGGTCAAGCTGGTAGATCAGCTATTACTAGGTTGAATAGGCTGACAGACCATATTTAAATAAAATATATAAAAAACACGCCAATAATTCATCTTAGGCTGGTTTAAGGCTGTTAGGGATGATGGGTGGTGTAACAAATGTCAGTTGAAACCTGATCCATGTTGCCCCATGATATGATATCATATGACATGATAAATCACAACTTTTCCCATTCCTTTTTTTTCATAAAAACGGGTTTAAACTTTTCAAAACCCTAAGGCCTTGTTTGGTTTCACACACCGGGCTTAGATTAAGCCAGTATGCAGTGTATCCAGTAGGTTCAGTACATTTTGCCAATAAAATGTCAAATATATATAGCCTAGTTAGTAGTTATGCTATTCCCAACATAGCCTTAGAGACTAAAATACTGAATTTCACATGACTCCACGTCATGAATGTGTCAGCTGGAGTTCAAAGAAGAACTTCAGTACTAGTATGCATGGGTAGTTTCCACACCAAGGTGTCCAACATTGTTTTCCCTTCCTCTAAGGCTATGTCTACACAAATTCTGGCCTTACGTTCACACCGAGATGGTGTTTTTGGATACATTTGAAAACTTGTAGTGTAGACTGTGAAAACCAAAGTACTTGAAAAAGATGCCACATGATGTTTAGTCATAAAAACACGCCAATAAATCATCTTAGGCTGGTTTAAGGATGTTAGGGATGATGGGTGGTGTAACAAATGTCATAGTTGAAACCTGATGATCCATGTTGCCCCAGAATAACATGATAAATCACAACTTTTCCCATTCCTTTTTTTCCTTCATAAAAAGGGGTTTAAACTTTTCAAAACCCTAAGGCCTGGTTTCACAGACAGGGCTTAGATTAAGCCAGGATTAGGTCTTAGTGCAGTTAGGAAATATAGCTTCTATAAACGTGCCTTAGAAGAAAAAAAACATAACTAATGTGCATCTTGAGACAAAACAATGGCACTGACATATTTTAAGATATGTTAGTACAAGTTGCTTTCAGTTGAAACAGCTTAAACATGCATTTTAGTCTGGGAATAGCTTAAGCCTTGTCTGTGTCTTGTCTTTTACCAGGGGTAAAAGTTTGTATATTTTAAATGAGGGGCTGGACAGTATGCAGTGTATACAGTAGGTTACATGACACCGTTTTCAACTAAACACAGAACACCTTTTATGAGTTTTGAACGTTCATTTACTCAACAACAGTGTTTTGGGGGCCTCAAAACGCAAGCTTTTGAAAAAAAATTCAGTTTTTGAAAACAATGGCATTATGCGCATGTGTTTTACCTGTTCAGTCTATAGGCAAGTAGTGTTTCTTTACAAAGTGAAATTGGCAACCACTGGGCTTTAGTCGTTTTCACGGATCCGTGTGAACAAGAGAGCGTTTTGCCAACGTTGCCGCCTGTATGCGAAAAACATGAAGGAAAAACGTTTCCGTTTTTTGGTGCATCATTGTGGTGTAAGACTTTGAATAACAGATCTCCAGTGCGACCCTACTGAACTCCACAGAATGTTGTAGTTCACACACGGCCGTCATTGGGATTTGTGTGTGGAATGTGAAGGATTCTGTATACTGAGTTGAAAATCTCCAACATTGATAGCGGTAATTTCTTTAATGAGCAGCAAACAAAGTAGAACAAACTCCTCTCTCGCAGTTGTTTACATGCCAGTGATTATCTCATGCCAACCCCTGTTCTAGATTATTCATCACAATGGAAATTAACGGTCAGGTGTATTGCATTGCATTGTTGGGGGATACAGTATGCAGTGTGTATAGGTTCAGAACATTTTGCCAATAAAATGTCAAATATATATAGTTATGCTATTCCCAACATAGCCTTAGAGACTAAAATACTGAATTTCACATGACTCCACGTCATGAATGTGTCAGCTGGAGTTCAAAGAAGAACTTCAGTACTAGTATGCATGGGTAGTTTCCACACCAAGGTGTCCAACATTGTTTTTCCTTCCTCTAAGGCTATGTCTACACTCATTTTGGCTTCTCAGTTCACACTGAGATGGTGTTTTTGGATACATTTGAAAACTTGTTGTGTAGACTGAGAAAACCAAGGTACTTGAAAAGAATGCCACATGATGTTTAGTCATGTGACACGCATTGTGCCCATAGATATCTTAAACCGGCATGTGTTTGCTATGTGCTTTTCACTCTTCAGTGTTAAACATAAATGATGTATCAATCTTCATATTACATTACTCCAAAGATGGCAGAAAATGTCCTCGCAATTACAGTCCTGTGGCAAAACATGAGGGCAGTCGCGGTTTAGACTGTATGGGATTGGCGACTGAGTGCAACTTGGACTTTCCAGTAATTCGTGGGATATTCTGCTAATGAAATTTACATTTACATTTAGCTGACGCTTTTATCCAAAGCAACTTACAATTGCTATATATGTCAGGGGTCGCACGCCTCTGGAGCAACTAGGGGTTAAGTGTCTTGCTCAGGGACACATTGGTGTCTCGCAGTGGATTCAAACCCGGGTCTCTCACACCAAAGGCATGTGTCTTATCCACTGCGCCATCACCACCCTAATGATCATGTAAGAATAACAGCAAGCATCTCTGTGAGCTTTTATTATGTTTTACGCATGTGCAGTAAAATATTTTTTTGAGTTTTGATGAGAAACTTTTGGGAAACTCTTGAAAACACTAGTATGAACTGTTTTCAAATGTATTCAGATGAATGTAGACGTAGCCTAAGAAGCATTCACCCAGGAATCATGTCCTCAGGAGGGAGTTCTTGTGGATATGACTTCTTAAAACGGCATCCATCTCCCAAACCACGGTCATTGCATTGCAAAGTAGTATGGGAACTTATGACAAACAACTAAAGTGTCAATTGACCTCTTATGGGGGAAAAAATGATGCGAAACTATCAAGCCAGTCATTAGCAGATCAAGATGCATGTTTGTGTAGGCTTAGCATGTGTGCATGCATTTGTTTCACATCACCATGTCCATGAGTCAGTGTTTTCGTCTTTGTAATATCATTTACGGTTTCCTGTAAAAGCCCATTGAGGAATAGCTTACTGAAACTCCAAATCTGGCTGTGAAGATGCAACATTTATTTAACTTAGACACTAACAGCCAAGATGATTGAGTGTGGCGTTCCGGTTGAACTTTAAAGCATGTTGCAAAGGGCTCCAATTGCTTTCTTGTGTCTTACTTGCTCTGGTGTGTGTGTCTGTGTGTGTGTGCAAAACCTTCAATACAATCATCTGTGCTTTTAGACGAGGGCTTTTAGCAGATGTAAAGTGTGTTAAAATATGTTGGCCTTAGAAAGAAATCTTTTTTTTCTCTTGTCTGTTCAAATTCTACTGATATACTTCGATAGGGAAACACTTTACAATAAGGTTCATTCGTTAACATTACTTAATGTATTATGAACTAACCATGAGCAATACATTTGTTACTGTATTTGTTAATCTTTGTTAATGTTAGTTAATAAAAATACAGCTGTTCATTGTTTGTTCATGTTAGTCCACAGTGCATTAACTAATGTTAACAAGATTTGAATATAGTTTTAGTAAATGTGGAAATTAACATTAACAAAGATTAATAAATGCTGTATACGTGCAGTTCATTATTAGTTCATGTTAACTAATTTAGTTAACTAATGTTAACTAACGAACCTTATTGTAAAGTGTGACCATATTTTGTTTTTTATATTGACTCCTTGAGTGAAAAATGGCATAAAATGTGTTCATTTAATGTAAGTTTCGTGTGTTTCATTTGCAACAATATCCATAGGAATGAAAAATACAAACCAGTATCACCATTGAGATTTCCTCCTGAGAAAAATACAATAGTCTCGCATTGTTTCTTTTAAAGTTGACACTTAAATGTAACGATTGAGAACTCCATTAAGTCTCCAAAGAGCAAACTTTGAGCAATACAGTTTTCCTATGGGTACAAATGTGTCTCCAGAAGTTACGTATATAAATTTGCCAAACCTCCATGGACATCTTCAGTTGATAAAGCAATTCATAAAACAAACAAAATGTGTTATTCTAGAAATGCACAAAGGGTCAGGTTTTGGATTATTCAGTAGCATTTAATATAAAACATTAATGAAATATATATTTTTATATGTATATGAAAGGTAGAGGTATGCCCTCATTAAGTCAATGTGTGTGAGAGAGATTCTCTAGCTGTCTTGTTTAGTCTGCTCTTGTAGAGAAAGCTGGGTGGGAGTTTTTGCTTTAGGCCAGTGCGTCTGCAGTCTTCATGGCTGTCAGTGCCGGCAGTGAGATATCAATAGACAGCATGAATAAGGTTACATTTAACTAAGAGTTTCTGTTCTCTGCAGGGTAATGCTTATAACACTGAGACTAATGCAGCAAAGTGCAACCTTTGTGTGTAGATTAGCCACCTCTTCAATTGTGAACAGTGGGAGTTGTGTTTGTGTGTGTGCAAATGTGTGTTTGTATAAATTCCTGTCCAATATGTCCAAGACGGGGGTGAGGAAACAAGGGATACCTCCCAACCCAACATTCATCTCCATTTCACACTCTCTTGCCTTCAGACTCAAGGCCTTTAAATTTTGTTCTGTAGATTCTGTTGGAACAAATATAAAGAAAGTAAATATAGGGTCAGTTTGGATTTCATGTTGCATCTTTCTCAAAAGTGGCTGTGTGAAAAATCTCAACATATAAATCACACATTTCTTCCTGTTCTACCAGTGCCTGGTTGTTGCGAAAAGGAGTATTTTAACTTTCCCTGTCTGCTGCTGTTCACATCACATCTGATCTTCTTTTTTTCATGTTTGCTGTAAATTGACCTTAATTGCTAACCATGGTAATATTTCAACACATTTATACATACTTTGTCTCTCCCTTCCAGATGTCTAACTACAAGCGTGCGACGTTTGAGGAGGAGGACGGGACAGACATCCCTGCTGATGGAGCCATCTCTCCTGACAGTGTGGAGGTGAGTTTGGGTCAGGGCTCAGTGTGGATGAGCATTTTATGTTTTTTCTTTCAGACTTTTTTTATCCGATGCCACATACAAATAAATAAAGCAACCATTTAAGCTGTTAGTTTTTACAGAAAATATGAGAAGTATTACTGTTGCACAATTCCCATGAAAAGTAGAAGATCAGAAATGACGCTAAAACACGGCAAAAGAGAGAATAGTGAATCGCTGGGTAGTTGTGATGTTCTCTGTGAAGTTCCAACGCAGTCTCATCCTTTGGCGTCATATAGGTGACGCCATATGACATTTCGTCGAAATCTTACGCACATGGCATCCTTTAGCGTCAATATAACACGCACTGTTATGGGTAGGTTTAGGTCTGGGGTAGGGTACGGTTATGACGCCTTGAGATCTGCGTCTCATATTCATGCTAAACGATGCCATGTGCGTCGGATTTAGACGAGCGTCACCTGTATGACGCCTTGGGTTCTGAGTCTCATATTGATGCTAAAGGATAGCCTGGTTAAAACCAGACCATTCTCAGTTGTAACTGAGTTATGGTCTGGCAAAGCGTCATAGACAAATCATTTCCAGAGGGGCTTCACCAACGGACGTCGCGGATAGACCAAGCGGCAACACTCTAATCTGAAAAATGAAGCCTACCCGGAAGTGCGAAAAACTGCAATACATCGAAAATCCGCTAGAGGGAGGTCCCAAAAGGGAGCAAATCTCCATAGACCCGCATGTTAAAATGTCAGTTTTGACAGCATAAATTCATGTTTTTACAAGTTGGTCCCATGGACTTTTATTGTATTTTTCGATAGGTTCCGAGTGCCTGACAACTGTGAGGGGGGTGAATTTTTTTCTAACTCGGTAGTTTAGATCGTATTTAGATATAAAATGTATGACAAATTAGCGCGTGATTGACAGCTGATAACGGGCTGCGCCGAGTGGAATTCCTGAAATTTGACGTCTCGGCCATGATCTGACACAACACATCATACCACCTCTGTATCCTTTCTGAACATTTGTATTTGAAATATCGTAAGATTTTCCAAGATGGCACCGCCCATACCCCCCATAACAGCCTCAAAACCGTTCTTCAGGAAGTCTATGGGTGACGTCACAGACGCTTTGTCCATATTTTTTACAGTCTATGGGATAGACCTAAACCCAATCAGATCGATGAAGGAGATGACGTATGCAGAGCAGCAGAAACATCTCCGAGTGTTGTTCTTTGCTCGGTTTTTAACAAAAGGGAAACGTTCAAATCGCTTAAAACAGACGCGATAGCTGATTCAAACGAGTGATGTTCGACGGCGGCATCCATCTTTGTAATGTAGGCTACAAAATCTGCTTCAAAATCCCAGCGCTGTCCTCATCGTGTAAAGCCCGCCCCAACGTTTCTGATTGGTGCCGCGATTTCGGAGTTTGAATGAGCTCTTTGCCAGACTAACTTTCAGAGCAAATCTAAATTTGCCGGAAGTTGTCTGGGTTTTCCCAGGCTAGCTAAAGGATGCCATGTGCGTAAGATTTCAACGAAATGTACAAAGCGTCACATGTATGACGCCAAAGGATGAGAACGGGCTGGAAGTTCAGCTGTTTCCTGGCTGACTTGGGATGCTTTTACCGCTGAAAAATCATGCTGACAGTCATGTTGTGGTGAATTGCTGGGCTAGCAGGAAAGAAACACTGTAATGAGTTGGTGGTGAAGTTATTTTTTCTATGCTGAGTTATCGAGGCAAGCCGAAATACACACAGACACTGTAGGAACACCAGATACATAAAACATAGGAAAATACACTCCTTACTAACCGTTACAAAACAAACTGTTTTGGGTTCCCCAAATAAACTTTTAGTAACCGTTCTTTTAAGAACTTTTTTGTTTCTTAATTTGTTAACATATTAAGAATTTATAGTTGATTTGTTAACTATAAATATCGTTTGTGCTTTGGAAAGGTTCTATGGATGTTAAATGTTCTTCACTGAACCATCAATGCCAATAAATAACTTTTATTTTTTACTGTAAGTGTGTAGATCTCATGTATTGTGAATATTTTGAGAACAGGAAGGGGCCAAGCACCGAACCTTGAGGTACTTCAGTGGTTAGCTGATATTGCTTAGATACTGCTTCCCTAAAAGTCACCATGCAGAATCTACCCATGCACAGTGTGTAAAGGGAATATTATTTACTGTGTTCAGCATGTCCTGAGGATCAACAGTATTTCAGTATGTTAAGATTAGCCAATTATATTGAAGTCATTAATATAAGAAGTCATAAACATACAGTAGAAAAACAGTTTAGTAGTCTGGACAATACAGTACATGGCTTGGTGATTATTACATTATGACTCATGGCTAAATGGGCAAACATCTTGTGGATAAGGATATTCTTCTTTTTTGTATTTTTATAGAAAGGCAAAATAAATCTGAACAATTATCCAGGTATGAGTAATGGTCTCAAAACCCATAAAACCTTTTAAAATGATCAAATGGTGGACTAATATGTAATTGGAAAGAGATCATGGATAACAGTTTCATAAAAATAAGCATTATTTCTCATGCAGACATTTGCATTAGCGATAACTTTTAAGTGATGAAAACAGCAGGTCAGATATCCAGGGAATTTACTTCAAAGGATTATGAGTGACATTTGATATGAATTCAAAGCGATTTATGTGGCCCCTTTCATTTGCTGCTCACTTTTATGTCAAGCAGGAAATGTGATACCTCTTCTAATGGCTTTCTGTTCAAGCCATGATATGAAGCATGCGTTTGATATGGTATCCCCCAGGCAACTTGTTTTATGTTCTTTGGGTGCTGAATGATGAATGATGAAGAGATGTGCAGTATTTCTTGAAAAAATAATTTAAAAAAAATATCCGTACGTGATGTTCCTAGAGTTTCTACAGAAAAAGGAGACTTCTTCTTTGGGAATATTTGTATGAGAATATTTTTTATTGTAAGGGAAAGAAAGGAAGAATGAGATTAGTATTAGTCAGTGGCCATTTCAGGAGAACTGCAATGACACAATTTGTCTTTTTTTTACATTGAACATTTTATTCTCACAGAAATGTACTGTGGTGTTGAAGTGATGGTTTCAGCTGGTAATGGTGCCTTCACTATCATGGCACTTAATGACTACCATGTTCGGTATTTACATAACATAAAATGCCAAAGAGAATTGCACTAACGTGGTACATATCCAAAAAGCATGGTATTACGGAAACTCTATCAAATAAATGCATAAGATTATCCAACATTTTTGGAGAGTTTGGTATGTTAACCAGCAAATAGTAACAATTTAAAAAAATCGAACTTAAAAAGACTCTTATGATCAATATTTGACCCTCTTTTAGGTGGGTTTCCGTAAGGGTGGTGTTCAGTTGTTTGGTCCACTGGGCAGGAGGACTCAGCTGGAGGTGGTTTTGGCCGGTCTGCTTCTCACTTCACTTCTAGCACTATTTGGCTGTGCGATCACACTGGGAGTCCGCTATAACGGAGGTAACACACACACACACACACACACACATGCACGCACGCACAGTAAAATGTGTGTAATGTACAATAACTTACTGATAAATATGGTGCCATGTAACACTGATTTATATAAAGCAGGCATGCTTTTATGACATCAGTTTAGTATATATATTTAGTAAATCATTTCCCAGATTTACGTGATCAATTTGACTACACTCTTTTGGGTCAATTTTGGGTCAAATATGGACAAACCCAAACGTTGGATTAAAAATGCAATTTAAAAATGTAACCCAACGGCTGGGTTTGTCCATATTTGACCCAAAATTGGGTTAAACCAACCCAGCATTTTTTAGAGTGTAGGAACATCCCCTTATAGATACTTAAAGGGGTAGTTCACCCAAAAATCTTTCATTATTACTTACTCACATTTGTTTCAAACTTGTTTGGATATATTTCTTTTAGAAACATACTGTACACTCTAACAAATGCTGGGTTGTTTTAACCCAATTTTAGGGCAAATATGGACAAACCCGAACGTTGGGTTAAAATTTTAATTAAAAAATTAACCCAACGGCTGGGTTTGTCCACATTTGACCCAAAGTTGGGTTGAAACAACCCAGCATTTTTTTAGAGTGTAATTTAATAATTTAATGAATATCTGTTTTGGTGAATTCCAAAAATGTCATCATCAAAAAATTATTTCCTATGACTAAAGTCCTGTTCAAATCAAGATGAATGTTCGGTGTGAACATTTGGTGCCATAAACATTTCAAGTAATGAAACACTGTTAATGCGTCTGTCAAGACATGATAATCTAACTAGGGCTGTGTTCAAAATCGCCCTTCACTATTGACTACATTACTCCACTAATACAGTGCACTTGAAGGAGTGAATGAAAGCGAGTGAGTGAATTCGGACACTGAGTGAGCCGGAAGGGCTGCCGCTTTTGCATAGTGTGTGCTTGCTGTTTAATAATCATTTGAAACTTAGCAAACTGGTTGTTTCAGTAGTTATGAAAGGATTTATGTCATGTCATGGAAACTAGCATGTATAAACCTTAATAAAACAATTTAATAATCAATAAAAATATTACTCTGGACCAGCGGTTTGGAAAATGGATAGATGGATGATTCAGCTACGGTCGCCGACACTCACAGTGCATTATGGGTATTCTCTAGCCATTGTGCGTACATCGGTTGTACACTCGTTATTGTGGTGCATTGTGGGATTGAATGAGTGCACTGGATAATGTCCAATATGGTTTCGGACACCACTATAAATGGCTTTCCCCTCAGATAGGGAATAGGGGGCGATTTCAGACACAGCCTTTGACTTCATTGCAACTTGGGCAAATGGTATGGGAAAAACATACCTTTTGTGACAAACATTTGTGTTGGGATGAACAGGTCTTAATATTATTACTATAATAAAATAATTAAAATATTATCATTCACAATCCAATGAAATCCCAATGGTTAAAATCAATGCCCTTCTTGTATAACTTTTAACATTCAGTTTTATGTCACATTATGGGAGTTTAAAGGGATAGTTCACTTTGAAATAAATGTTTGGTATGTTTTAGCTTACCTCAAGGGCATCCAAGATGTAGGTGTCTTTGTTTCCGCGGTAGTTTCAATTTGGATATTTTTAGGTCAAACCGTTCTTGTCTGTCAGTCATATAATGCAGGTCTATGGTCACCACCTCAAAGAGCATGCACAGAGAAGTCCAAATTAAACATGATTTAATGACTCGTAAATGTAAGTACACATTGATGGCCTAAGACACGAAACGAGCGGTTTGTGTGAGAAAACGAACAGTATTTATATCGTTTTTACCTCTTGTAAACACAGCCAGGTCCAAGTGATCTGAGGGCGCCGGCGCTTCGGTCTTTTCCGGCAAGTACCGGAAAGCGCCGGAAGTGATCTCTCGCGCATCTACGTCACTCATACAATTTTTTTTTTTTTAATTGTTTTCTTTTACGACGGTTTAAACATCCCGGATAAGCGCAAATTAGTACCATTTTAATTAGCCAGTTCTGTGTAAACAATGAGTGACGTACACGCGCAAGAGATCACTTCCGGCGCTTTCCGGAAAAGACCGAAGCGCCGGCGCCGTCAGATCACTTGGACGTGGCTGTGTTTACAAGAGGTAAAAACGATATAAATACTGTTTGTTTTCTCACACAAACCACTCGTTTGTGCCTTAGGCCATCAATGTGTACTTACATTTACGAGTCATTAAATCATGTTTAATTTGGACTTCTCTGTGCATGCTCTTTGAGGTGGTGACCATAGACCTGCATTATATGACTGACAGACAAGAACGGTTTGGCCTAAAAATATCCAAATTGAAACTACTGCGGAAACAAAGACACCTACATCTTGGATGCCCTTGAGGTAAGCTAAAACATACCAAAAATTAATTTCAAAGTGACCTATCCCTTTAAACTATTTCTTGTTGTTTCTAACCCCCAGATCCAGCCCGTAGTATCTGTCTAACGGAGGCGTGTGTAACCGTGGCCAGTAAGATCGTGGAAGCTCTGGACCGCTCCGTCGACCCATGTCAGGATTTTTACCAGTACGCCTGTGGAGGATGGGTCCGCAAAAACCCCCTGCCAGATGGCCGCTCCCGCTGGAGCACATTTAACAGCATCTGGGACCAGAACCAGGCTGTGCTCAAACACCTGCTGGGTAAGTGCCGGAAAACACACACACACGCACGCGCTTGTCCTTTTTGTAGGATGGGATTTGCTCAGTACATCTTTCTCAGTGTTCACAAAATGGAATATATTTAGAAAGACATCTCAATGATTTACTTGATTTTCCGATAGAAAACAGCTGCATTCATGCGTTTTGAAGAGTTTTACACCTCAGTTCTCTGTACTTGGGTTGTTTTTTTTATTGTAGAAACTTTCATCGATTCCTGCTCTGTGACCTGATTTCTTGTTTTCTCTGAGTGCAGCCATCCCTGTCTGATTGTTCGATTAGGGACAATGACTTTCTGCACTCATTCTCTGTTTCTGTAACTTTAAATCCCTCCATTATTCATCCTCACGTGGATTTACAGTATTGCTTGCAAGGCCTTTCACTGGTTATACTTTTTTCAAGAAATTTACAGTTAAAGATTTAAAAACATCTATTCAAACTGGCAGTGATGATGCCATTGACTTGTACTTGTAGACTAGGTAAAATGCAATGCATGTGTTCTGAATGTTTCCCAGGGTGTTGCTAGGTGGTTGCTAGAATGTTCTGAGGGGTTGCTGGGATGTTGCTAGGTGGTTGCCACGGTATTACTCTGTGGTTGTTAGGCTGTTCTGTAATTGTTGTAATTGGTCATTTGCTTGGGTGATTTCCAGAGTACTGCAGTACACAGCTCTCGTTGATTAGCAGGGTGTTGCTAAGGGGTTGCTATGCTGTTCCTGATAGTTGCCAGGGCATTGCTAAAAGGTTGTTAGGGTAGGTTGCTGGGTCATTTGCTATGGTGTTTGGAGGGCGGTTGCCAAGGTGTTGCTAGGTGGTTGCTTCAGTTTATGATGATTGCCAGGGCATTTCTAAATGGTTGCTGGAATATTCTCAGTAGTTGTCTGGTACTGCAAGTGATTTGCTAGCTTGTTTTGGGCGGTAGCTATGGTGTTTCAAGATGGTTGCTAGGCTATTGTCAGGTGGTTTGCTCTGGTGTTCTTGGTGGTTGCTAGGTGGTTATTTAAAATATCAAAAGAGTCTACCCACTGATGTCCTTCCTTTGATGGAAGTCTGAGGGAACTCTTTCACCCGTTTATTGTCATCATGTAAAAGAAAAGAAAAAACATAGGTCTGATCTCTTAAGGTTGGCCCACACTAATAGATTAAAAAGTCTTATCAGTCTTATCAGATTTTCTAAATGTGAGAGACCACAAACATGACGATAAAAATAATGAAACATGAAAATAATAGATTTAAAGGAGCTGTATGTAAGAAATGTATTTCAATTAATCATAAAATGGCCCTGAAATGTCACTAGACATTAAGAAATCATGTACATTTCAAATACTTATTTCACTGACAACAGTAGTCCGGCCAGGATATTGTCATTTAAAAAGTGAAGTTGCAGCCCTCAACTGATGTTGATGTTGTCATGTTGTGTTTTGGTCTGATGCTCCACCCTCCACCTATCTACCAATCACGAAGTCAGTAGTGTTGCAGCATCCGGGTTGCCAGCTCTGCTCTAGTTACCACAGCTGCAGCTCGTCACGTTCCTGCTGGATCCTGCAGCTGATCTGGCAACCTCGAGTCAGGGAGGAGGGGGAGGGGATACACCACTCTACAGTAATTTGACAGTGATTGCAGTACTAGTTTTGGCCACAATCTTACATACAGCTCCTTTAACAGTTTTGTTCCTATAGTGTGTAGAGTGCCGCGATGTGACCAGGAAAGCACAACACACACTAACAGATTCCATTCACAACACAAAATCTCTTGCAGTAAAGAAATGGTGATAATAATGTTTGGACTGTCTGCCTTTTACAGAAAGATTGCAGAAAAAAAGAAAAAAGTTTTAAATAAAGTTGTGTTATGCTTTTATCTTAAGTCAGCTCGCTTTCTGATTTGCTATTGTTTCATTCCACGTGATAATCTACAGAGTGTGCGCGCATTTGTCCTCGGGTTCCCTCCACACAACAGGATTTCTGATCATGTTGAATATTTATGATTTGAGATTGGAGCGGCCCCGACATTCTTCCAAGCAGATTCAATCACCCTTAACACACCTCACACCACAGTTAAATCTGATAGAACCATCAAGATAATTGGCACTTCACCCTGGATTGTCGGAAGGGGAGAATTGGGCCCAAAATCGGCCCGATTATCTTGTAGTGAGTTGGGGCCTTTAGAAAAGTACGAACATCTCTCCTCAAGCCATGTGACTTTACATAACCTAAGCATTTGTTACATACTGTATTGTACAAACCTAATTCTAACTCTAAGTATGATAAATAGTAGTATTGATGTTTTTCTTAGCAAACAACACTAATTAGGAAAATCAACCATATTTTGGATGTCTCATCAATCTCTCTTTCCCTCTAATTCCCACTATGTATATCTGAATGCAACTTTTCATTTTTCAGCAAACTGTTTATTGAACTCTCGGGTTTACTTATTTGCTGCCTTGCGAGCTCTAGAGTTCTGCACAGGAATGCTAATGTAATTTCTTTTGTGTTTAAACGCATTGCTCCATCCCTCTCTCTAATTGTTGGTCTATCAGACTATTTAATAACCAGTTGTAATGCACTGGCTGTGATCAAGCTCTCTCTCTCTGTCTAATGAATGCGCTCTCACACTGGGGTCCCTGTAGCCGTTTTGCTCTGATGACACTCCATCACATTGACACTGCATGTTGCATCACACCCACAGGCACCCTCTCACCCTTCTGCACATTTAATAACACTCGCCTTACATGAACATATTTTTGATCTCAAATTACTCTTAGATATGTTATACGTCTTTTGTGGTTCTTTGTGGTGTGTGCAATTGGGCCAGTGAACACCTCTGCATGCTGAAGTGAACACAACGCTCCAGTGAACAGTAAATGAAGAGTATTCCCTAATGACCTGCGTCAGAGAACTGGTGCAGCCCCCTGCAGAGAGAGAGAGAGAGAGAGAGAGAGAGAGAGAGAGAGAGAGAGAGAGAGAGAGAGAGAGAGAGAGAGAGAGAGAGAGAGAGAGAGAGGGAATAGGAAAACAGAAAGGAAGAAAAGGCTGAGAAGAAGGAGTGGTGGGATAAACTCACACTGGATCTTAATATGGCCCCACTATGAGTATGGGTAACAGTACATGACATCACACTCCAGGGCTTCTGTATTGCAAAAATGATAAATGATCCTGTCAGGATGTTGCTAATGGGTTTCTAGGGTGTTCAAGGTTGTTACCAGGGTGTTGCTAAGGGGTTGGCAGGGTGTTCTGGGTGATTGTTTGATTGTTGCTAGGTGTTTTCTATGGGGTTATGGGTGGTTGCCAGGAAATTGCCATGTGGTTGCTGTTGTGTTTGATGGAATGTTCTGATTAGTTGCTGGGTTACTGCTAGGTGGTTACTAGGATGTTCCACTGTAGGTGGTTGCCAGTGTATTGCTAAGTGGCTGCTAGGGTGTTCAACGTTGGTTAGCAGAGGATTGCTAGGTGGTTGCCATGGTATTCTGGGTTGCTGCTGGGTGTATGCTAGGGTATTCTGGTTGGAAGCGGGTTGTTGTTGGGTGGTTACTAGGGTGTTTTAGGTGGTTGCCAATGTGTTGGTAAGTAGTTGCTTGGGTGGTCTGGGTTGTTGCCACGTCATTTCTAGGTTGTCACTAGGGTGTTCAAGGTTGGTTACCAGAGCATTGCTAGGTGGTTACCAGGATGTTCTGTGTGGTTTCCAGGGTATTGCTGGAGGTTTGCTAGGGTTGTATGGATAGTTTCTAGACTAGAGCATTGCTTGGTGGTTTGCTAATGTCAAGTCAAGTCACCTTTATTTATATAGCCCTTTTTACAATACAGATTGTTTCAAAGCAGCTTTACATAGAAAACAGGAAAATAATGCAACACAGTTTGTTTCCAGTGGAAAATAGCGTCACAGTGCAGCTTAAGTAAGTTCAGTGATGATTCATTTTGTTGTAAAAAAAAAAAAAAAAAAAAGTTATTAATTTAGTTAATTTATATATATATAGGCCTATAGCCACTCTGGAGAAAATCGTGATGTCATCGTCCAGCTCAGTTCAGTTTTCATATAATGGTGTCAATGCAGCAGATCAATAATATTGTTGAATATTAAATTAAATGTCCCCAACTAAGCAAGCCAAAAGCCAATGGCGACAAAGGCGACAGTGGCAAGGAACCAAACCTCCGTCAGGTGACAGAATGGAGAAAAAAACCTTGTGAGAAACCAGACTCAGTCGGGGCCAGTTCTCCTCTGGCCAACGAACAAACGAACAGTGTATGATTATGATTCAGGCAGAATTACAGGTCAGAAGTCAGATTGGATTGGAACAATCAGAATATTATCCAGTTCATCTGGTTGAAGATTGGAGTCATCACGCCGGTATGGAGACGGGTTTGTTGAGGATCAGTGCCGATGTCTGTCGTGTCGATGAGGCCTTCACAGGAGAGAGTAATTGACACAACCTCTGCTGACACTTCAGGGATGCGTTGTGGTCGTGTCTAGGCACAGGTCCACCATCTGATCTGGATACGGCCTGGGTCCGGCTGATTACAGTTAACCTCTGAATAAACAGAAGACTAAGATTAGCGTTAATGCCATTCATTTTATGATGTAACGTGTACATCAGGTGTTATAGGAAGTGTTCCAGGTTCCCGGTTGCATAGATTATTATCTATGCAGCCTAATAATAATGCCGGGGACACACTTAACTACTCACTGAAACATTCTAATACTGAACTGAACACACTTGTTCCCAACGACTGGAGTAGATTTTAAGCACAGCTTGAATGCAACTGTCTCTGACTCAAAATTAAATCAAATTACAGTCGTTAAGTGTGTCCCCGGCATAAGGTGTTTTGTAGGGTCTTACTAGGGTGTGGTTGCTAGGCGACTACTTACTGGTCCAAGTCATAAAAATAAATTCTTGTTTACACCCCAGAGCTTTTGCATAAATTACTTTAAATACAAATATAATTTGAAATGAAACAATACAATAAATATTTGATCATGACTATTATATTGTAGTTTTTGAAGATATTTATTATGTTGCAATAATATCTGCATATTAAATTATGGACTGGGTGATGTACTGTGTAATGGGAGAAATGTTTCGACACTGTTTTTTTCAACACTGCAGTAATATTTACCACAGATATGGGCACAATAGTTGTGTGACTGAAATAGAAATAATGACAATGATAGATGATACTCCAAATTGAGTGCTGGAAAGGGAAATTAATTCAACAAAAACAAAAACGGGGAGTTGTGAAGTCAGATTATGTGCTTGTAAGCGGTACGCTTTGCCCTCACACGGAGAAACTCTGAAAAAGACAAATTAGCTCTTTGTGCCAATGCGCCTGGTCGATGGTCACCTTTTGCCCAGCGAACACAAACAAACACAAGCAAAATCTGGAACTAAAAATGAGATCAGCTCTGAATTCTGCTAGACGAGCAGCGAGTCCTGCCAAAGCCCATTCCTTTCTCACCGTGTGTCCTCTCTCTAGACTAGACCTGCTGACCGGTAATTGGACTGCCACTGTTCCCCTGAGAATTTATTACTTGAATATTCCTGCCTCCTGTTTCTTAATGTAATTGCGCTGTTAGGTGGAGAAAATACTACAGAAAAGAAAAATGAGCAAGGATAGAGGGGAATGTGAAACTACTGTAAGTGGTGGTTTAGGGATTGTTCGCTTGAACGATCATGTTGTAGATTAATTACGCCATCTCTCTTTCGCACAACACAGATGTGTATAAAAACACAAAGAGCAGAGTGAATTATTCCTCCTCCTAAGACGTGTGAGGTGTATTACCATGACAACAACTAAGAGCACCAATCAAAGATCACGATGACAAGCATAATTGTGTGCTCAGGAGTGGGTGGTTGCATGTATGTTTGCGTCTCATCATTTGGGTGCCTTTATCTGTTTGTTCACACCTCTGTGTGTTCCTTGTTTGGTTGAAATGTTTAAAGATAAAGTGTATAATTTATGTGCCACTAGAAACACAAAATGAAATTGCAACATTATATTAGATTACTTTTTGGTCCAGATCCATTTTGTTTTATACAATTCATGAATAATGGAATGCTTACATACAATTACACATCTTCTATAATGAATATAAGCAGTGAAGCAATTTTGTCATAAACGGTTGTCTGCCAAGTCATGTCATGTAAGAAGCATGCAGAGAACAAGGAAATGATATCATGAGAAGAACCCTGGTATGACAGGGTATATGTTAAGGTCAGTAAGTCTTATAAAATATTAAAATATTTTGACCTTTTTATAAGACATGTTAAAGTTTTGATTGTCACTTGGTGATGCTCCCCCAAAACATTGATGAATTAGCAATAAAAAAATAAAAATAAAATAAAAACTTTTTCTGAAAATAATGCTTAGGTTCTATACACTTGCATGTTTTTATGGTGCAAGAATTTTTGGTTTCACTTTATTTGGATGGTCCCTTTAACACATTCAGTGGACTATAAGTAACGTTGCACCTACATCTCTACTAACTCTCACTAGAGTGTTAGTAGAGTATTAGTAGACTGGTAGGGTTAGGGATAGAATAAGTTGACATGTAGTTGCAAAGTTACTTATAGTCAGTAGAATGTCTGTTGGAGGAGCATCACAATAAAGAGTTGGCAGATATTAAGCAGACAGTCTACTAATACTCTAATGAGAGTTAGTTGACATGTAGTTGCAAAGTTACTTATAGTCAACAGGATGTTCAAAAGGGACCTTCAAAATAAAGTGTTTCCGAATTTTTGTATTACTTTTTACTTAATGGTTACACCACATGACATTAAAGGGATAGTTCACCCAAAAATGAAAATTAAGTCATTAATTACTCACCCTCATGTTGTTCAAACCCCGTAAGACCTTCGTTCATCTTCGGAACACAAATGAAGATATTTTTGATTAAAGGAACACTCCGACTTTTTGGGACTTTAGCCTATTCACCTTATCCCCCAGAGTTAGATAAGTCCATACATACCTTTTTCATCTCCGTGCGTGCTGTAACTCTATCTGACGCACCCACCGCTAGCCTAGCTTAGCACAAAGACTGGATGTAAATGGTTGCAGCTAGCATACTAATCCAAATAAGTGACAAAATAACGCACACATTTTTCTATTTACATGTTGTGATTTGTATAGTCACAGAGTGTACAAAAAACTAAGTCACATGAGACACAGACATATTTTAACCGTATAAATACTGGGAACTATATTCTCTGAAGGCCAAGCACTGCTACTTGGGCGGAGTGATAACCGCAGCACCTGAGACGCGCCGTACCCAAACTCTGAACGAACTCTCTGCTCCTCACCACGGCGCGTCTCAGGTGCTGCGGTTATCACTCCGCCCAAGTAGCAGTGCTTCGCCTTCAGAGAATATAGTTCCCAGTATTTATACGGTTAAAATATGTCTGTGTCTCATATGACCTTGTTATTTTTACACTCCGTGACTATACAAATCACAACATGTAAATAGGAAAATGTTTGCGTTATTTTGTCACTTATTTGGATTAGTATGCTAGCTGCAACCATTTACATCCAGTCTTTGTGCTAAGCTAGGCTAGCGGTGGGTGCGTCAGACAGAGTTACAGCACGCACGGAGATGAAAAAGGTATGTATGGACTTATCTAACTCTGGGGGATAGGGTGAATAGGCTAAAGTCCCAAAAAGTCGGAGTGTTCCTTTAAATTTGAGAGCTGGATCACTGCTACATAGGCTTCCTAAGGGAGTGAAACTTGACGGCCCAGAAAGTCATTGAAGAAAATGTTTAAATAGTCCAAGTGACTACAGTGGCTCAACTATAAGTTTATCAAGCGACGAGAATACTTTTTGTGCGGAAAAACAAACAAAAATAACGACTTTATTCGACTATTCCTTTTCTTCCTTGTGGGCCTGAGACAAGAGTTCAAGAGATTTCCAGGACGCATGCGCGAGAACTGAGAAGAGGACGTTCTTCTTCTACTACTTCTTGTTCAGGTCTCGCGCATGCGTCCTGGAAATCTCTTGAACTCTCGTCTCAGGCCCACAAGGAAGAAAAGGAATAGTCGAATAAAGTCGTTATTTTTGGGGGGGTTTCCGCACAAAAAGTATTCTCGTCGCTTGATAAACTTATGGTTGAGCCACTGTAGTCACATGGAATATTTAAACATTTTCTTCAATGACTTTCTGGGCCGTCAAGTTTCACTCCCTTAGGAAGCCTATGTAGCAGTGATCCAGCTCTGAAATTTAATCAAAAATATCTTCATCTGTGTTCCGAAGATGAACGAAGGTCTTACGGGGTTGGAACAACATGAGGGTGAGTAATTAATGACTTAATTTTCATTTTTGGGTGAACTATCCCTTTAAGTTTGTTTGAAATGTTTGAAAAACCATTTGAAACCAGCATGAATACAAAGAGTCCATTTGGCAAGTGTGTTACAGTGTTTGGCACGTGTTTAATCTCGGAGGCACATTTAGCTAATGCTGCGAACTGCCCGCCTGCAACTGCAACAGCAACATGCAAGAAGTGTAAAAAGATTGGACATTACGCTAAACTGTACTGATCAGCGCAATCAAATACACATGAGGTCCATAAAAGTGAATTACCAGAAGTTACTGTACTGTACATAGAATATTCCGCTCTTACTTCCAGCATTACAAGCACAGTGACTATATCTACTTCTGACTCGCAGACTTGTGTGGTGGATTTGGTGGTTGACACTGGGTCTTCCATATCTATCCTGCCCTACAGCACTTATGAATACCATTTCAGTAACGTTGTGCTGTCGCAACCCACAGGCAGGCTTGTAATGTATTCAAAAGCCCAAATGTTTGTACGTGAACGTTCCTCTTCATGACCAATCAGTTCCTGCTATGTTCTTCATTGTGGACAAAGGAACACCACTCCTGGGGAGGGACCTCCCATGTGAGGATTGAAAACAATCAAGTCCTGCCTCCTAATACCCTTCCTGTGCCTGCTTCTCCTGTGCCAGTCTTTCAGTGCACTGTTGCTGAGTCAACTGAGTTGGATGTGCTAAAATCTTTATACACTACGTAAAGCTGGATGAAACTTCACAACTGTGCTGCAAAAACGTTGCCATCTCTCTGTTTGTATTGCTTGCAAACAGCTGGGGTGATAGAACACATTGACCATGTTATGCAGAAAAAGTCAGATACAATTGTGATGGGTTGACCTCAAAGGTCCAAATAAAGTGGACTCTTTTCCATTGCCACACATGGATAAACTACTCTCTGCTATAAAAGGTTCCACTGTTTTCTCTACCATCGACCTGACTAATGCTTACTACCAAGTGCCCCTGAGGACAGTCGTGACCTCACGGCCTTTATCACTCACAACAGACTGGATTGGCTTCAGCACCTGCAGCATTTCAGAAGATGAGGTGTTGAAAATTACCTGGACGACATTATCATGACAAAGCACTTCAAGGGGTCTTACAACGACTAGAAGCTGCTGGCTTGCAGCTCAATAAAGACAAGAGTCGTTTCCTCCGAACCAGCCTGCTGTTCTTAGGTCATACTCTTTAAACTGAGGGTCTCCTTCCTGATGAATCACATGTACAGGTGATTCAAATTGCTCCTGCTGATTATCTGTCACGTTTGCCCTCACCTGCCTGTCCTGCAGATAATGCGGTTGCTCCAGCTCCTACTGATGTTGATGAGGACTTTGTTGCTTTTCTGCTGCTAGTTATTTTCTTTCTGTTGTTGATGCTGCATGCGCTTCTTGTCCTGTTCTAACCAAACTTTGCACACAGATTTTCTCATTGTTGACCTCCTTCACCCAAGGGTCTGGACAGTGAGTTGTTGCCGTACTGGTACTTTACCATTTTAGCTACTTTATGGCAGGCAAATGCGCACAAGGCTGTATATTTTGCCATCTGCCCCTGTGCACCCGGCAACTGACACGACTGTTCGTCAAAGGGTAACGTGGCTGCAACACAAAATGAAAAAGTAAACTGATACACAGAAAGGACAGAAAGTTTTCCAATCTTCTCACAGTTGCCAACAGACTGTTGGTGGGTACATACGTTCTTAGTGATGGAAAGACATGGGATGCTTCCGATCTCACTGCATTTCCATGCACACCAACATCTCTGGCTAAGACCACAGCTCACTACACAGACACTCATGCCACTAGACCTAAACGTGATTTTTGGAAGCCTAGTTGGTTAAAGGACTATCTAACTTAAAGGATACTCCACTTTTTTTGGAAATAGGCTCATTTTACAACTCCCCCAGAGTTAAACTGTTGAGTTTTACCGTTTTTGAATCCATTCAGCCGATCTCCGGTTCTGGCAGTACCACTTTTAGCATAGCTTAGCATACATCATTGAAGTGGACAAGACCATTAGCATTTCTCAAAAAAAATGACCAAAGTGTTTCGATATTTTTCCTATTTAAAACTTGACTCTTCTGTAGTTACATCGTGCACTAAGACCGACGGAAAATGTAAAGTTGCGATTTTCTAGGCTGAGATGGCTAGGAACTATACTCTCATTCCTGCGTAATAATCAAGAAACTTTACTGGCGTACCATGAGTGCAGCAGGCGCAGACACTTAGTCCCAGTCACGTTGGAAGTTACCGAGCTGGGGACTATTTTCAGGCGCTGCGTCATATCATTACGCCTGCTGCTCTCATGGTACGGCAGTAAAGTTTCTTGATTATTGTACATACATGATTGTATGCTAAGCTATGCTAAAAGTGGTACCGCCAGAACCGGAGATCGGCTGAATGGATTCAAAAACGGTAAAACTCAACAGTTTAACTCTGGGGGAGTTGTAAAATGAGCCTATTTCCAAAAAAAGTGGAGTATCCCTTTAACTCTGATGTAATATTCTGTTCTTTAAAAAAGGGGGAAATGTTATGTTTATAACTGAATTGTTGTTGACTACTATTTTGAAAAGTGTGTTGTGACATAATGTGTGAGAACTGAAGAATAAATAAGATGGATGAAGTTTGCTACTCCTGTCTCGTGTGCTTCATTGATTTATAATTCCTGTCAGATACCACAGTCTTCTCTTATCAGTCTTTGGCATAAAATGCAAGGCATACGGCACCGTATACGGACATTCTTTTCAGATTTGCTGGTGCTCAAAACATATTTTCTAGGAATTTCTTTAGTTTATTGCTGTTGCTGTGGCAGCCAACAATAGCACAGCTTAACACTGCACTCATTTTTATTTGTAGTAATCTTCAAAACGTTTCTGTTTAATTAATTCAGTCTCTCTTTTTACCCCGTTTTAACAATGAGATGAGAGATGAGATGAGATAAGAACAGGACAGCATACAAACGGAAGTTAGAATCCATCATGGCTGCGCACATAATTTACTCAGGAAAAAGGTGGATACATATGGAGCTGGCTGTGTGATGCAAAGTTTACAAATCTTGCAGTATGGTAAAAGTTTTGAGGTCACAACAGTATTGTGCAAGGAACTGCACAAAAATAAGTCTTTAGTAATTGATAATCTGACCCTGTAATCATAATTTGTATGAAATGATAAACTGACCCTTTAATTGTAATTTGTGTAAAAAATAATAAAAGTTGTTGGTGCCAATAATGTTCAATTCAACAGGAAACATCTCAGGTTACGCATGTATCCATGGTTCCCTGAGAATAGCATGAATCTAAACACGATAATGAACTTGACATTGGCAGGCGACAGGGAGTAGTAGTAGCCAAGGAGGCTCCCAGAAAGCCTAACAACCCGGTATACTACCCTACCATCTAGCCAAGCTCTAGGAACGGAGGACTAAGTAAGGTGATTCTCTAAATCGAGAGGAGACCTAGCTACGTTCCACGCTCAGGACAGCTTACAAGGAGAATCACAGAGAGCCAACAACTTGCAATTGCTATCCCAGCGGAACTCAAGAGAGCAGAGGCCTCTATCTTTACCTGGCGAGAGGAGGCTTGACAACGCTCGCAGTAGCCAAGGAGGCTGACAGAGAGCCTAACAACTCAGCAGACTCGAGGGAGCGGAAGCCTCAAACAAATAACTCTCTACAGTGAGATGAGGCCTGTTGGCGCTCATGATAGCCAAGCAAGCTCACAGAGAACCTAGCTACTTAGCAAAACATAGCCGAGCTCTAGGAGAGGAGGCCTCAGCATAATGACTCTCTAAATTGAGAGGAGACCTAACGACACCCCACACTCTTGGATATCTGGCCAGTAGGCTCACAGAGAGCCTGCAACTCACAATTGCTATCCCAGTGGAGCTCTGGAGAGCAGAGGCCACAAAAAGACAACTCTCTTTGGTGAGAGGAGGCCTAACAATGCTCACAATAGCCAAGGAGGCTCACAGAGACTTAGCAAACATAGACGCCGAGCTCTAGGAGTGGAGGCCGCAGCAAGACAACTCTCTAAATCAAGAGGTAGCCTAATGACGCCCCACACTCAGGACATCTTCTCAGGACTCAGGACTCTCTAAGTGAGAGGAAGCCTGACAACGCTCTGGTTAAATAGTGACCAAGGAGGCTCGCCGAGAGCCTAACAACTTAGAACCAAGGAGGGGGGAAGGAGGCAGATGTTATTTCGCCTCTGGGACCTTGAAACTCTGATTGCATTTATTCTCGATCACTTCCCTCAGATCTTTCCTTCTCCCTCTGGCTTCACGCTTCCTCAGTGCTCTACCCCTCGAAGGAGAGGGAGCGCAATATGAAGGTCTTAAAAGCAGCGGAGCGTACCTTCGCCTCTCTAAAGTTCACCGAACACCGTCTCGACGGATGTGCCGATGTGCTCAGATGGCAAAACCGGTGCATCGAGGAGAAATAAATCTGTGGTGCGGCGCAGCTCCTCTACCGCCTCAGGGGGGAGCCCCTGGCCCTGGCCCTGGTCCAGGTCGGCCTGGTAGGCCTGCAGCACTGCCATAGTGTGTAGCGTCGCACCGGCCTGACTGTCTGCCGCATATGCTCTGCCATTAAGAGGCGAGGTGACACGCAACGGTTTAGTAGGAAGAGTCGGAGCCTTAATGCGGATGCCTCGCCCACCGAGAGATAGCTGGGAGAATGAAGAGACATGTTTTTAAATTGACCAGAATTTAAGTTTGTTGGTGTATCGTTCACGCTCTATGGCAGGCAGGGTGGACATATAATTACTTGACATGTTTAATCTTAGTGATGTCTTAAGTTATTCACACCTGTCGGCTGTGTACGGACATTGTTTTGTGATGCTATTTTGTATTGGAAGTCTAGTTTATTTTCCCCTAAAAGTAGGCGTGAATCTGTTCAGAGACATTCTATGACGTTGCGCCGGTTGTGAGTATATTTCATAGGTGCCCTTTTATCTCACGGTCACACTGGTGATGACGTCATAGGCTGTCGTCTGCCAATGTCAAGTTCACTGTCGTGTTTAGCTTCATGCTTCAGACACCAGTAATGCCGGAGGCATTCCACCCATAGCAACCCCTAGGGGATGAAGCGTGAGTTCCCTTTCAAAAGGGAACTGCAGTTAATTGTATGTATAGGTACGTTTTTGGAGTTTTGCAAAAACGTAGGTAGAGGCACGATTTTCCAATTAACCTATTTGTTTACTCTCTTCAGGAAGACAACCTGCATGGCATACTTAGGTTGGCCCTCACTGGTTGTTTCAATTTGCACCCAGTCCAATTTCCACCCAGCACTGCCAATCACCTTTCCCGGATTTATCCTCTTAATTTTGCCATTTCTCATGTGAATAAAGCTAGCATGACAGTGCTTTTCCCCTCTGCCTGTCTTCCCGCTGGCAGCTGCGGCACACAGTGTTTTGACTGCGACTGATGGCAGAGGTTATTGAGGATGAAAATCACTGTGGCGAGCAGGATGAGGCTGAGAGCCGTGAGAGATACGAGACTGGTGCGTCGCGCAGGTGTCGTTCATTATCAATCACGCCACCGGCCTCGCACCGTTCTCTCATGGCCCTTGGCCTCGTCCAGCTCGCCACAACCACCCTGATTGTTTGGCTCGCCAATGCCATCTGAATTTCATCACGTTTTGTCGTGCGAGGGCAGCTGTCATGGACGTGACATTAAAAAGATGGATGAAAGGACCCTTTTTGCAGTTCTTCCAGTTCTGACTCAGTTTACCTCCACTGCATTGCTTCTGCTTACTTGCCATCATTCCATGCAACATGACGGGAGCCAATCAGAGGGCACCGTCTTGTCAGCTTGTCAGGCAGCTGGAGAAACTCAGATGGCTGTTTCATGACCCTGTGCAGTGACCCCGCACAACTTGTTCTCCCTGCTGTCATGTTTGTTTACCCAAGTGATGGTGCGCTCCAAGCTTCCCCCTTAACTATGTGACGTTCCTGTCTCTTGTCCTTCATGTCCTTTTATTTCTGTGGAGGACAATTTGGCCTTAGCATCAAGCTCTAAAAGAATATTTCCCCTAAAAATGAAAATGGTCATGTTTTAGTCGCACTTTTAGTCACCCAATGTTGTTCCAAACACAAAAGGAGTAATTTTGAAAAATGTTTTGATGAAAGCATAGGGCAGTTGAGCTTGAAAAAGTAAAAAAAAAAAAAAAAATTAATTAAAGCCTATAACTATACCTTGGCCTCATATTAAAGAGGAGCTTGACAATTTCTTGTTTTGTATTCTATGGAAGAAATAAATTTGGATATAACGTTTGGAATAACATGAGGGTGGGGAAATGATGACAGTTTTCATCTTTTGGTGATACGATTGTTCAAAGGTTACTATTTTGTGAACTCAAATGCAATTTCTTATGTGTTCCTGTAGAAAATGGCACCTTTAATTCAAGCAGTGAGGCAGAGAGAAAGACGCAGTCCTACTATCTTTCCTGTCTCAATGAACAACGAATAGAAGAGCTCGGAGCCCAACCACTCATCGACTTGATTGCAAAGGTAAGTGTTTCTGTGGCGCCCGCTCTGGTGTGGAGGGTAAACAGTGCAAACAGGAATTGGGAACCCGTTCCATTTCAAGAAGGTTTCTTTAAAGTAAAGCTAATGCAAATGTTTATATAATTGTTTACTATACAAAATCATGGTAACATGATCATTTAAACTGTAAAACCAAACTGATAAAAAAGAGGATAACTTTATTTTTCCTTGCAGAGATGCAGAAATCAGGATGATGATGATTTTATGGTTACACTATTCTAATAAGGCATATATAATGCAATTGTGCATATTTACTACAGTAAAACACAGGGGTGAGGAGGCCCAAAGGTATCCTTGTGAAGAAAAAGAAAATTATTTAAAAATCAATGAAAATCCAATTAAAGTCATTGGATTTTTTTTGTGTTGAGAAAAAAATGCTTATAACAACACAGTAAAAGTTGGTGTCAGCTATTTATTTGTTGTCATTTTTGTGTATTAATTAGGGACACAAAAATACCAATTTTGTAGAATGACCTTTGATTTAATTTGATGCCTGATTAATTTTTTTGATTGGTTTTCTGTGCATATCCTTTATTTGAACTGAGCAAGATAACTTGTCTCAAATGGCTACGATACTATCAATTCCTCTTGATTTAAAATCAGCGAGCCTTGAAATTATGTAGACATCCTTCAGTGAACGATGTTTTCATGCAATTCTATCTCTCTGAATCAGCCATTTTGAAGAAGAAAGCTCTGAAACTAACCCTCAGCACAGACCTGAAAGATTAATCCGTGTAACATACACAAAGCAGTGATGTCAAACAGCACTCCATCTACTTAATATACACCCTTCCCCACACAACTGCCTTCTGGAAGGTTTAAAAGAGATACGGCTGGGAAGATGGAAGACGGAAAATTTACACTGGTTCTGATGAGCTGCCTTTTGAACACACTTTTACAAATGCTACCCTTCTCTTATGTCTTTCTCTCAATCTGTCACTCTTTTTGTCATCCTGTGTCTTTGGGATCACAGTGATAGAGCGTATAGTGTTGAAGAGAGCTGAGAATAGTTTTATTCTCAAAGGTGAGAGATTTAATTGGCTTTGATATTAGGTGTCAGCCCGAATCATGCACTTCAAGTTTTTGTCTTTTTTACCTTTGATCTTAACATTTTAAAATCAACATGAAATGGCATTTGTAGCTTATTTTATTTCTGCAATGTGTCATATTTCAACAAGAAAATGAATGTGAGTTGGAACTTGGGCTTTCCATATCAGAATGAAAAAAGAGATCTGAATGTGAATTTTCAGTCAATTGTGGAGAGAATTCAGCAGTCCTAGTTGTTACTTATGAAATCAGTTGTTTATTGCATTATTTTCTCAGCTAATAAAATATGGATCATAACGTTGCGCACTTTGTGCCAGCCGCCGTCACCGTCTCAAAGGGCGATAACCGAGCCTGCCGCGATGCCAGAGCCAATGCCTGAGCCATATATCACCCTGGAGCCCGAGCCGAACATGTCTGACCAGGTGCGTGAGCTTGCAACATTGTCCGTCACCATGGGAATATTGGTGGAATATGAGGGGATGGTGTAGAGCCCTATCCCGTCAGCAAAGGTGGATGTGGATGCAGTGAACTCTGAGCCCCTGATTGATTTGGAGGAGAGCACAATTGTTAGCACCCTGCTTGTTTTGCCATCTTGCATCAAGCCTTTTTTGTCACCCAGAACTGAGTTATTGATGTCTTTGATGTTCTACACTGCCCAGTCCTTCAGCCCTGTCTTCACTGCCTGTCATCAGTCCTTTGTCTCCACCTATGCTGTCTGCTCAGTGCATCATGGTCTTGACCTGGACTGATAGTTTATCAGTTTAACCCTGGACTGTCGACCCGTTTGCTCTGCCTAGAATCTCCAAGCCCGTCACTTCACCTCGGCCCGTCGACCTGTCGGCTCCACCATGGCTCCTCACCCCCTTGGCTTCACCAGGGACCATCGTCCCTACAGCTCCACCGGGCTTCCTTATCCCTACGCCTCAGCCTTGGTCAGTCGCTCTACCATTGCCATGGATATAAGGGCCTTCATCTTTGACTTCGGCTTCACCTCAGTCCTGGGGCACACCAGCTCCACCTCAGTATGCCGGCACCCTGGCTTTGCCTTGGCCGTTTGCCCCCAGCTCTGCCTTGGTCTTCAGGACCTTCTGTGTCGCCCAGTCTCTTCGGCTCTGCCTGGGTCTCCACCGCCATCAGCCTCATCTCAGACAGTTGTCCCCCTGCTTCTGCCTGCCAAGCCTCCACCATGGCTCATCTCTCCCTCAACTCCGATGTGGGCTTAAGTTTTAGGATTCCTGCTGGGGGTTCCGCCCTGGCTCCTCTTACTGCTAACTCCACCTTGGCTTCTGCTGCCGTCGTCTCATCTCTGCTCTCTTCATGTTGTCTGCTCCGCCCTGGCTCCAGTGGTCATCCATTATGCCCGGACTGGTAACCCGAAGGTTGCGGGTTCGATTCTCAATACCAGCAGGAAATGACTGAGGTGCCCTTGAGCAAGGCATCTAACCCCCAATCGCTCCCTTGGCGCCACAGCAAAAATGGCTGCCCAGTGCTCCGGGTGTGTGTCCATGGTTTGCAGTGTGTGTTCACTACTCACTACTCCTAATGTGTGTACACTAACTTGGATGGGTTAAATGCAGTGGACAAATTCCAAGTATGGGTTACCATACTTGACCTTCACATGTCACTTTTACTGCTCAGCGTCCCCCACCTAAGCCGCCTCCAGCACTCCTCTGTTGGACTATTTGTAATTTTAATGTTAATAGTTAATGACTCAAGGCCGCACCTTCTTGATTGGGGGATATGTTACGGATGTTCTGTGTCAGTTTCTGTTTTTGGGTGGGTTGGAGACGTGTTCTAGCTCTGTTTCCTGTGTTTGAGTTTGTTGATTTGATCATCAATTACACCTGTTCATATCGTTGATTAGTTTGCCTTTTGTATTTAAGCCCTGTGTTTTGTTCAGGTAATTTGTCTGTTCTCCTCTGATTTACCAAAAATAAAATTTTACATATAGGGAACACGTTTATCCAAAAAAAGATGATGAATATAGTAAAAGATAGTAAATAGGGTCACTTTTGATTTCTACACTTGGACCACCTCAGTCTTTTTGCTAGAAACTGATGTTTTTCATTTTCTTTGTGTTTGTGTGTGTGTAGATAGGAGGCTGGAACATCACAGAGTCCTGGGATAAAGATAATTTTCTGGACGTTTTAAAGATAGTTTCTGGACCTTACAGAGCTCAGCCCTTCTTCACTGTCGGTGTCAGCGTGGACCCTAAAAACTCCAACAGTAATGTCATTCAGGTACATTGACTCAGTTATCAGGTTTTAATGAACATCTGCTGTTTGAAAGTTTTTGTTCCATGTTTTGTTTATTGTATTTGCTATATTTATCACACCTGTGGTGTTTGCTCACCTGTGTAAACTTTCTCCAGGCTGACCAATCAGGACTCTTCCTCCCATCCCGCGATTATTACCTCAATAAAACAAACGAGAAGGTATCATGAAGAAGAACTTAAAGTATCAATATTTAAAGACATTTTGTAATATTTAAAGTAGCTTTTAGTCCATGTCTAATAGCCTGCCACTGATCTGGGTTTAGGTGTTGAAGGCTTATCTGGATTACATGATAGAGTTGGGATTGTTGTTGGGAGGAGACAAGAATTCCACTCGGGGTCAGATGCAGCAAATTTTGGACTTCGAGACAGCACTGGCTAACATCACGGTTCCTCAGGACGAACGGCGAGACGAGGAAAAGATATACCACAAGATAACGATAGCTGAACTCCAGGTACGTGTGCAGGTTCACAAGGGTTTATTTAGACAAAAGTTATGAGGGTTGGTGTAGTAGTGCGGTAAACAGATGAAAGTGTGTTGAGGAAGCTATGAAATTCTGAGCTGAAAATTTAATTAATCATTAAATTGTCATAATGAGTGTGTTTCAAACATTGCTTATTAAAAGTGTTTGTTTGATATACGAGAAGAGAGAGTTCATGAATAATGCACAACGCATGGAGTCTGGTTTGCCACTGTGTCTGTGTAAATTTGTCTATCTATCTATCTATCTATCTATCTATCTATCTATCTATCTATCTATCTATCTATCTATCTATCTATCTATCTATCTATCTATCTATCTATCTATCTATCTATCTATCTATCTATCTATCTATCTATCTATCTATCTATCTATCTATCTATCTATCTATCTATCTCGTATATCTGGCTCAACAGAACACCATACAGTATCTTTTATGTGCATAAATATTCATTCCTTTTTGTGTCTTCTGGCTTTTTCCCCCATCATTTAATTATTACGATTTTTTTCTTTGAGCACCTGCGTTGAAACTTTTGTTTTATGAAGGCTCCTGTGATTTCCGTGGAAACAGTTGCTGAGCAACTGTACAGTGAAGTAGCATGACGGTTGATCGCTTACTGATTGAATTATGTTTGCTGTCAGTATAAAGGTAATAAGTCCAATCTTTTCAAAAAGGTTTTTTGTTACAAATAATTTTTAAATTATTATTATTATTATCATTGTTATTCATATTATTTAATGCTTATGGTTATTATACTTAGATTCTAAAATAATAATTGTAGTATATAGTTGCTTTACAAATTATGTCTATCTGATTATATAAATGTACATGTGGAGTACTTTTTTGTATCTCCGTTTATAGAATATTTTCCTTCTTACGGAATTTGTAAGAAAACCATCTCAAGCAAGAGTGTGCAAAATTACCAGCAGTTCTTCATTCCTCTGCCTTAAAGCTGAAGACCAATACATTATATATTCATGTCACTCTTCTCTTGAATGTGATGAGCAAATGTCTCTGGCAGCCGTGGAGCTCAGATGTGTGGTGACACCCGGGAGGATTATTATGTTTGACTTGGGTATGGGTAACACAAATTTACAGAAGTGCTCTTTACTTGCAAAAAAATAAAATAAAATAAATTAAATATACAGGCCTATATACAGTATATATTTCTTACACTGCAACAAAATGCGCTGGAACTGTCACGTTTGATCACGTTATTGACATCAACTGGTTGCAATAATCGCACAATGATAGAAAATACAATGATAGAAAATACAACCAAACAGTCTTTGATCACAAAATCCAACAAGGAACATGTAGGAAATCGCAGGGAAAAGCACAGAACACAACCACGTAATACAACGACGATACCAAACCAAGAACGGTGAGCATAGAAGGCTTAAATACACAGGGAGTAATCAACAGAACAGAAAACAGGTGTGAAACTCAAATTAGTAACAATGACAGGGAACACAGGTAAACAGGAACAGAAAGATCAAACTAAAACACAATGAAACTAACAGAACTTGACAGTTATATCTGAGTTTGAGTATAGTTTGAGTTGTTTATTGGCATTGTTAGCATTTGTTTCCATGGTTATTCATTGTTTGATTGATGCACCACACCTGTTTCTCGTTTCTTGGTTGAGTTAGTAGGTATTGAGCCTGTTTACAGTTACTATTTGGTCTTTCTATGTTGTATTATTGTTGGTTGTTCTGTTCATGTTTCTGATATCCGAGCATCATGAGAACCAAATGGATTTTTTCCATCATTTACTGGTTAACGGTTGCTTTACTAGGAACTAGATGGTATTAAGATGTATCTGTGACCAGTTCCAATCAGACCCGAAGGTTCTAATCAGTTTGTGAAAATCATACAGAACAGAATGAATCATTTATATGGCGAAATTAAATACTTATGTTAATTTAACTGCATGAAACATGTTTAATTATTCTTTTATTTTAACATTTTGAGTTTGACAGCCCTTGTTTTAACAGAAAAAAATACATACTTTTTTAAGGCATTCTGAATTTAATTGTATTTTACCTGATTAGACAAAGCTTGCAACAGTCACTTCATATTTTGCATGTAACAGAAAAAAAAAACACCTTTTAAGGGCATTTCTGAATTTAATTGTATTTTACCTCATTAGGCAAAGCTTGCAACTGTCACTTCTTATTTTGCATGTCTTTATGCAGAGCAACCTCAAGGGTTCGCTTGGTTTTGAGTTTATTAAAAAAAAAACCCACACAGCTTCTCAAACCATGAGAGAGGGGGAAAATAGTCCATTTTAGTCACCCAATTTGTTTTCATCTGCCAGAAATCCACAGTAGAGATGAAGGCTATGTGGGGAATGAGGGTAGATGGGGGCTTTCAGCTGTGTGTTTACGATGGAGGTCTTTGTTTTATTACACCCAAGGGCAGAGTGGCTAGAATTGCATCTAGGTTTCAGGAATGCAAACATACAGGTTATTGACTCTAGCCTGCTGATTATTTGAGCTTTTTGTGTGAGAGCGAATCCGAACGCACATTCTGTGTCCTTTTCATGGCTGAAAGAGAAATCATTAAGGGAAAACATTGAGACGAGCAAAGCTTTCACATCCAAGGTTATGGAAAAATGGAAATTGGTCATAATTAAATGTAACTCTCCATGTTTTAGTGGCCTTCAAAAGGTTTAATTAAAGTGCGTCACCACTTGATGATGGCTATGTTATGTTGAGATATGAACAGCTGAATAATATTCAGTAACCCCTATTACTGAAGCTTCAACTGTGGAGTAAAATATGTGTGAGTGACAAAATAAAGTCAGATTGTGCGATATAATATCACCTGGTGAGATATAAAGATGCTATTGTCAGATATAAAGTGACAATTACAGAATAAAGTTGTCATTGCAAGATATAGTCACATTGCAAGTCACAGATGTGAGATATAAAGTGACAATTATGAGAAATTCGCAATTGTGTGATACAATCACAATTGTAAGAGTGTTAAAGTGACACTGCAAGATATAAACTCAGTCCGTGAGAAATAAAGTCACAATGTGAATTATACAGCCGCATTTACAAAAAAATCGCAATTGTTAGATATGAAATGAGAATTACGTGAAATACAATTGCTATAGAAAGATAAAGACAGTCACATTGTGAGATTATGATATTTAAAGTGAGTTATAAAGCCGCATTTGTCTCATTGCGAAATATTAAGTCACAATTGTGAGATATAAAGCGTCAGTTATGAGATTTAAAATCACATTGTGAATTATAAAGCCGCATTTACAATAAATAGTCTCATTGCGAAATTTAAAGTCACAATTGTGAGATATAAAGTGACAGTTATGAGAAAGTCACAATTGCAAGATGTAAACTCACATTAGGCTAATATATAAAGTCATATTGTGAGATATAAAGTCATATTGCGACATTTAAATTTAAAGTAACACCAGGTAACTTTTCAACCTTCATAATATATTTCCAAGTCTCTTGTGATGGTACATCGACTTACAATAGGTTGAATGACACGTCTGCCATAGCCTGACGGGGTCTGTAGCGTTTTTAATCGTACTTTTAAACTTCGGGTTTCGGGTAGTAACCGGCGAACAAAGAGAACTACAAAATTCGACTGCTTTACGGCATATACGTCACTTCCACCACCACCCCCACTTCCTTAAAATCGGACGTGCGAGCCAAATGTTATAGTCATGGCCGAAGCAGCACAGAAAAACAAGGAAGCAAAGGTTTTATCGGAGCAAAGCAAAAAGAGAAAAAGAGAAAGTGATCGCGTTAAAGGCAGAACGAGGATCAACATTGGGCCAGCATTTTCTCGCTTGTGTGAGCTGAAGGAGGAGGAGGGGTGCCCGACCGATGCGGACTTGGCAAAAAAAAAATCAAAAATCAAATGAAAGCCTATGTCTAAACGGCGTGCACAAGTTTGGTAGGGGCTACATTCTTGCAAGTAAATATATAAGATGTACAAAATCATATTTTAGGATACCTAACATGTCTGTGATATTTGTTTATTTGTCTTGCCTCAAGCTATAATGCAAATCGATTTGTAAAATTTGCAGATTCATTTATGGCAGCTTGATATTATAATATTGACGATATATGGTTATTATCTACCACTCAAACATTGCATTGAAGTATCATATAGATCCAGTAAAACGGTAACCAATAGACTAGGCTACTATAATGACGCTGGCTTGTAAACGTGATCATCGCGATCATTTGTCGTTAGAAAAAAATAAAACCCATGAAATTATATTCATATGACATGCTGAAATATATGCCACTGTACCTGGGATGAAGACATTTCAGACAAGACGCAAGCAGAACACCTGCATGTGACCTCCTCCTACAGTGTTCAGGGCTATCGTGGTTGTCAACAATTGCACGTGCATGTAGGATGACAGAGTTTACGACAGTAGTAGAGGTCTAGAGGACAATACTGTTTCCCAACTGTAGGGGGAGCCCGAGAGCAAAAGTAACCTGGTGTTACTTTAATTAAATTTTTCTCAAGGGAGACAAGTTCCATAATTGTGCTGCATTTCGTAACTGAAAACGTTTGCTGTCGCGCAACCACACCAATAGGTGTCAGTGGTGGTCACGGGTGGTTGTTGCTTTTTTTCATAATTGTGATTTTACACTCTAACATTGCATTAGACTGAAATGAATGAGGAAATAATTGACTGATGACATTATGACATTTGTTTCGGTCTCAGGTGTTGGCTCCGGCAGTTGAATGGTTGGATTATCTGAACTCGGTCCTTTCCCCGCTAGAGTTAAACGACACAGAGCCTGTGGTGGTCTACGCCAAGGAATACATGCAACAAGTTTCGGAGCTCATCAACAAGACCGACCGCAGGTACGGCTTTGAGTTCAGGAAGAGGACGTCCCCTCTGAGAGCGTCTGTTTAGAGTGTGTATCAGAACATTCGGTACTCTCTCTCGCCCGCTCACACTCTTCTGCCTCTCCGTCTACGAATATTAATGCATTTATTCCTTCTTGGATCTTCTGTAACACTGTCTCTCTCTCTCTACCTGTATAAATAAATGAATACACATTCAGGAATGGTCCTCTTTTTTAGATATTATGATGCACTCTTTCTCTTTGTTCTCCAGTCTTCTGAATAATTACATGATCTGGAATCTGGTGCAGAAAGGAGCGTCCAGTCTCGACCAGAGGTTTGAGAACGCTCAGGATAAGCTCCTGGAGAGCCTCTACGGCACTAAGAAGGTGTGTGTAGTTGGGGTGTGTATGGATGAATTAAAGAACTAGTTCACGCAAAAGTGTTAATTTGGTTGTCAGTTATTTTCTCGCCTCCATATTGTTCCAATCCCAAATGACATGTTTCATGGAATTCAAAAATGTGTGTTTTTTTTCCCTTCTTCTCCGTGTAATGGAAGTGAATGGGGAATGGGATTGTCAAGCATGGGACATGACATAAAAAGTCCTCACAAAAAAGGTCTATATGCCTTACAATATTACAGATCGCATGAAGTCATATGATAAGCTTTATGTGAAGAACAGATGACGATTTGAGTCATTATTGAACATAATCTCATTAAAATTTGCCCATATTCAAACTTGATGAGTCAAACATTCAGTGTGTTCTTCATGCTTAGCAATCATATGGATTCAGAACACTTGGACTACTTTTATTATACATTTATTGTATTTTTAGAGCTCAACAGCCACTCCCCATTCACTTACATGGATTAAAAAAACGGTAACACTTTACAATAAGGTTTCATTAGTTAACTTTAGTAAACAAATGTTGTTAACATGAACAAAGAATGAGCAATACTTCTGCATTTATTAATCTAAGATAATGTCAGTTTTAACATTTACTAATACATTATTATAATCAAAGTTGTATTTGTTAACTTTAGTTAATGCACTGTGAAATAACATGAACAAACAATGAACGAGTGTATTTTTATTAACTAACATTAACAAAGATGAATAAATACTGTAACAAATGTATTGCTCACTGTGAGTTCATTATGAAACCTTATTGTAAAGTGTTACCAAAAACAGTATTGAAATAAAATACGTATGCGATCAGTATGAGTGAAGAAAGATTATATAGTGATGCGTTGTTTAGTTGAAGCATGTTTTATATTGACGCAATGACATCGAAAATCTGGTCCCCATTTTGTGATTTTATGGCTGCTTGTTTGAGGTTTGCCAGATAAGTGCATGTGTGTAATTTGTCAACACGGGTGTTTTGTGTTCAGTCCTGTACCCCACGCTGGCAGACGTGTATCGGGAACACAGATGACACTCTTGGTTTTGCATTGGGTGCTCTTTTCGTCAAAGCCACCTTCGACAAACAGAGCAAAGAAATAGTGAGTAACTCAAAGCCATTTGTCATTGTAAGAGTAAAACCTACTGTATACGTATTTGACTGCAGGTTTATGTCCTCATGTTTCATTTAGAATCTCATTGGTGATGCATGTTTGCCGTCATGTGGCAGCAATGTAAATTTTTATAGCTCACAACCTCATCTTTTCTGTCAAAACGCAGGCGGAGGGAATGATCAACGAAATCCGCTCAGCTTTCAAAAACGCGCTAGATGATTTGAACTGGATGGATGAACAAACCCGACAAGCTGCCAAGGACAAGGTGAGGGTGAGAGAGAATGAGAACGACTGAGACGGCAGCATGACTGGATAACCGAAACTTGCGGATTTGTCTGGGATTCAGGACGCCAAAAACAGCTTAACTGTAAACACTTTGCATTGCTTGTCAAGAAATCAGGATAAAGTGTGTTTTCTGGCTCTAGGCGGATGCCATCTACGACATGATCGGATTTCCAGACTTCATTCTGGACTCCAAAGAGCTTGATGATGTGTATGATGGGGTGAGTCAGCAAATAGCTTTCGTTTACATTTTAAGATCCTAAAACTTCATTTCCAGGTTTAAATGATTCGCAATGCGTCTCAGATTTAGCGTTGTGTTGTGCTTCAATGTAACAAATATAGCTGTGAAATCATTCGTATTTTACATTCAATTAGTAATTGTGGATAAATAATACGTTTAATTTAATCTATTTGCACTACCATTCAAAAGCTCGAAGTACTTTTTTTTTTTTTTATGAATAATACTCAGCATTAAATTGATCAAAAATGTCAGTAAAACATTTACATTCCGACAAAAAAAAAGATATTTCAAACAAATTCGGTTCTTTTGAACTTTCTGTTCTTTGAACATCAGAGAATCCTTAAAAAATGTATCTGACAAAAACAATAATAATAAAAAAAAAAACAGGACAACTGTTTTCAGCATCCATGATAATCCGAAATCGTTCTTGAGCATCAGATCGTCATATTAGAATGATTTCTGAAGGATCATGTGACACTGAGTAATGATGCTGGAAATCACAAGAATAAATGACATTTTAAAATACACAGGTAGCCTACTTTAAATTGGACAACATTTTTCACAGTTCTTGTGTTTTTCTGAAAAATGATAAATGCAGCCTTGGCGAGAATCAGACATTCAAAAACAACAAAATCTCACCGACCCAAATCTTTTAAATCGTAGAGGGTTATATTATATTATATACTGATTTATTTAAGTACTTTATTTAATTTAATAATACTGAAAATATCCCAGCTAACAGGTAATGTGATGTTTTTGCTTGTAGTATGAGGTTACAGAAGACAACTTCTTCCAGAATATGATCAACTTCTATAACTTCTCAGCACGAGTGATGGCAGACCAGCTCCGCAAGCCACCGAACAGAGACCAGTGAGTTTAACAGTGTGTGATCAGAGAGAAGCGAGGCTTCCTGTAGGACGGTGGCTGGTTTGTGATTGTGCTTATCTTTGCATCTGTAGATGGAGTATGACTCCACCCACGGTGAACGCTTACTACATGCCGACCAAGAACGGCATCGTGTTCCCCGCTGGTATCTTACAGGCCCCGTTCTACGCCCACGACCACCCCAAGTGAGCAGACGTGGCTGAAATAGTTAGCATGTTGCTAAAAAAAAAAACCTCCTGAGTTTATAACAACTGTGATGTTTTGGTGTGTTTCACAGAGCTTTAAACTTTGGTGGTATTGGAGTGGTCATGGGACACGAGTTAACGCATGCATTTGATGATCAAGGTTAGTACACTGGGGGTCGTATCATATATATAATATACTGTATATTATATCATATATATCATATACTTTCCCTGATTGCCAAAAATATTAGTAGTAAAGATAAAAAAAAAAAAAAAAGTTCTCTCTGTCAATTAAACTGACATTTTTTTTGTGATTGTCCTTTTTGAAATAGTAGTTCACTTTAGCATACTTAAAGAAAAATTATTATGGAAATTATACTGTTGTGATGTCTGTCTGTGTTCCCCCTGTCTTTGTGCACTTGGTTCAGTCCTGTTCCCTGTTTTCCCGCTCCCCGTTATCTCTATTAGTCTTCCCAGGTGTTTCCCGTTAACCACGCCCCCTTGTTATCCTGTTTAGATCGTTTGCCCTTGTATTTAAGCCCTGTGTTTCAGTCCAGTCCTTGTGAGTTCTTGATGTTGTAACATGGATGTTGGTTGTTCTGTCCCTGAGTCCTATTTCATGCTGTGAGTTTGTAGTTTAGTTAATAAAGTGTGCTGCATTTGGATCCTGCTTTCTCCCTTGCTGCAACCACCTTCATGACAGAAGAACTCACCGAAATGAGTCCAGCAGCCACAAGCAACCAGGCCCTGAAGAAGTTCCTTTCCTCAATGTTCCAAGATAGCCAGGGCATTGAAAGGTATGTGAAGGATTTCTGGGCGTGCTGCCATTTAGCATCTTTGGATGATGCCCAGCTCATGGATCTGTTCCGGAGCGGGCTGGACGAGAAGATCGCTCAGATGATGCCGGAGGTCTATACCGGCTGGACGCTAAAAAGGTATATCAACCTGGCCCTTTTCCTGAGCGATTCTTCATTTACTGTGGCCGTGGAGGAGGAGCTCCGTGAGCCTGCAGTATTCCCTCAGCCTGTCCTTCTCGTTACGTCAGCCTTTAAGCTTGCCAACACGTCGTTCTATGGGCGTCCAGGACTGATGTCCACCATGGCACAGCCGCCGCTGATGTCAGTGCGGAGGGCCAAAGAGACCGTCCAGCCAGAGACCGTCCAGCCAGAGACCGTCCAGCCAGAGACCGTCCAGCCAGAGACCGTCCAGCCAGAGACCGTCCAGCCAGAGACCGTCCAGCCAGAGACCGTCCAGCCAGAGACCGTCCAGCCAGAGACCGTCCAGCCAGAGACCGTCCAGCCAGAGACCGTCCAGCCAGAGACCGTCCAGCCAGAGACCGTCCACGTCACGTCTGCCCAGCCAGAGACCGTCCACGTCACGTCTGCCCAGCCAGAGACCGTTCACGTCACGTCTGCCCAGCCAGAGACCGATTACGCCACGCATGCGCCGCCTGAGCCCTCAGTGACCGCAACACTGGCCATTATGGCCACAGCCATGTGGTGTGTGTGGGCTATGCACACACTTGAGCCGGTGTCCGCTGATCCTGCGCCAGAGCCCGCTGATCCTGCGCCGGTGTCTGTTCCTGCTGATGACCCCATGGCTGCCCCTAAGAAAATTTTGGGGGGGGGGCAGTAGGACCCTGGATGGGACTGTGAAGGCCGCACCGCCATGGCCGCCCGAAGGGTCTTCTCCGCCATGGCCGGCCGAAGGGTCCTCTCCACCATGGCCGCCCGAAGGGTCTTCACCGCCGTGGCCGCCTGAAGGGTCTTCACCGCCGTGGCCGCCCGAGGGGTCTTCACCACCGTGGCCGCCCGAGGGGTCTTCACCGCCGTGGCCGCCCGAAGGGTCTTCACCGCCGTGGCCGCCCGAGGGGTCTTCTCCGCCATGGCCGCCCGAAGGGTCTTCTCCGCCGTGGCCGCCTGAAGGGTCTTCTCCGCCGTGGCCGCCCGAAGGGTCTTCTCCGCCGTGGCCGCCCGAAGGGTCTTCTCCGCCGTGGCCGCCCGAAGGGTCTTCTCCGCCGTGGCCGCCTGAGGGGTCTTCTCCACCCTGGAAGCCTGAGGGTCCGACAGCTCCGCCCTGGATGCCCGAGGGTCCACAGCCTGCTCCGCCCTGGTCATGCCCACAGCCTGCTCCGCCGTTGCCTCGCCCTCAGCCTGCTCCGTCGTGGAAACGCCCTCAGCCTGCTCCGCCCTGGCAGTCTGTTCGTCCTGCTCCGCCCACGTTCCATGGCCCAGGTCCGCCCACGTTCCATGGCTCATGCCCGTCATTGCAAGGCCCTGGTCCCGTTCCCTGCGCGGACCTGGCCCTCCATCCCTCCCCCGGGACCGCCTCCGCTCCACCACCCTCCCGAACTGTCTTGTTTCCTGTTTTGTTGGGCGTCGGGAGCCGCCCATAGAGGGGGGGGCTATGTTGTGATGTCTGTCTGTGTTCCCCCTGTCTTTGTGCACTTGGTTCAGTCCTGTTCCCTGTTTTCCCGCTCCCCGTTATCTCTATTAGTCTTCCCAGGTGTTTCCCGTTAACCACGCCCCCTTGTTATCCTGTTTAGATCGTTTGCCCTTGTATTTAAGCCCTGTGTTTCAGTCCAGTCCTTGTGAGTTCTTGATGTTGTAACATGGATGTTGGTTGTTCTGTCCCTGAGTCCTATTTCATGCTGTGAGTTTGTATAGTTTGTAGTTTAGTTAATAAAGTGTGCTGCATTTGGATCCTGCTTCCTCCCTTGCTTCAACCACCTTCATGACATATACACTTTAAAAGAATATGCTTAAGTGTGAACTGAATGACACTTAGTTGCATTTTAATATCAATTTAATTAAATTTAATTTCGTAATTACTTCTATTGTCTTTGAAATGTAGTTAAATATATGTACTGACAAGCATTTATGGTAAATTAAAATATACTTTAATGTCATTTCTATTGAAACTTGTATGTCATATATCTTAAACTTTGTCATTACAAAGAGATTTAAATATATTAGCTTTAAATGTTAAATTGAATAACACATCAGTTAAAGTTGTAATTAAGTATTTTACATGTGATTTAGTATGTTAGTCAACACATCGAAATTAGTGAAGTTTAAAACATGACAAAACATTATTAAAACAAAGATTTGAAAATGCATTTTACAGTAAAACTTTTAATTTGACATTATTACAAAGTGGATTTTTTAAAAGTGTACTTAAGTGTGTTAAGAAACAGTCATGAAAGTAAACTCTCTTTAAGTCACTACCTTTTATCGCATCATATTTACAGAACGTTTTTGTGGCTTAATTTCAATTAAGTCTTTTTGAGCTCTTAAAGTTGCGATACATTTTTTATAGTGCATCAACAAAATTCAATATTTCATTATTTAAGCCTTTAATTGTATTACACAGGCAGAGAGTATGACAAAGACGGGAACCTTCGGCCGTGGTGGCAGAACTCCTCGGTGGAGGCGTTTAAGAACCGCACCGAGTGTATGGTGGACCAGTACACCCAGTACACCATCAATGGAGAGCACATTAATGGCAAACAGACGCTGGGAGAAAACATAGCAGACAACGGTGGTCTGAAAGCGGCCTATCACGTAGGTCACATTCAGTTTTGGGTGAAGTGCATTACTAAGCCAGTCATTACTGTCATTTAATTACAGTAAAGTAAGGCACTACTGTTATTTTTCTGTCATTTTATTACAGATTTCATTTAATTTAACATCGTCTAATGTTA
Source organism: Rhinichthys klamathensis goyatoka (assembly GCF_029890125.1). Taxonomy (NCBI): domain Eukaryota; kingdom Metazoa; phylum Chordata; class Actinopteri; order Cypriniformes; family Leuciscidae; genus Rhinichthys; species Rhinichthys klamathensis. Next base: position 1,658,209 of record NW_026606720.1, read on the forward strand.
AAATGTATGTTTAAAATGTAACCCTAACCCTTTAAAGGAACACTCCGACTTTTTGGGACTTTAGCCTATTCACCTTATCCCCCAGAGTTAGATAAGTCCATACATACCTTTTTCATCTCTGTGCGTGCTATAAGTCTGTTTGACGCACCCACCGCTAGCCTAGCTTAGCACAAAGACTGGACGTAAATGGTTGCAGCTAGCATACTAATCCAAATAAGTGACAAAATAACGCAAACATTTTCCTATTTATATGTGGTGATTTGTATAGTCACAGAGTGTACAAAAAACAAAGTCACATGAGACACAGACATATTTTAACCGTATAAATACTGGGAAATGTTTGCGTTATTTTGTCACTTATTTGGATTAGTATGCTAGCTGAAACCATTTACATCCAGTCTTTGTGCTAAGCTAGGCTAGCGGTGGGTGCGTCAAACAGACTTATAGCACGCACGGAGATGAAAAAGGTATGTATGGACTTATCTAACTCTGGGGGATAAGGTGAATAGGCTAAAGTCCCAAAAAGTCGGAGTGTTCCTTTAAATGCTTTGTGATTAGGAAAGTAATCCAATTGCACTGTTGAAGTGTAACTTACCTGACACTAGTTACATTTCTTTCTTTTTTTTTTGTAATTTTTTAGCTTTTTTGTCATTAAATGTGCATATATAACATAGAAATGTAAAATATTTGGAAGATTTTGTGGTTCCCGAGGCTCCCCCTTCTGGTGATGGGTATAAATCACTAGACATTTATTTTCCCCAAGCTAATGCAAATGTTGCAGTTAAATTGAACTAAGGCAAACGTCTGATTTTGAGATCTTTGTTTGGACAGGCGTACAGGTCATGGGTGAAGAAGAACGGTGAAGAGAAGAGACTCCCCGCTGTCAATCTGACAAACGACCAGCTCTTCTTCTTAGGTTTTGCACAGGTATGAAAAGACACACAAAAAGAGAAGCAAGTATGCAAAAATAATAACAAGTATGACGTGAAACACCTGTTCACTCAACTACTGTGTGACTGGTAAACATGCTGTGCCTCACCAATACAGGACAAATATTAAACTTATTTTACACGTCAGGCAGTGTAAGTAATGCATTTGCTGAATAAAATAACAATTCTTTCCTTTTTTTTAAATAATAAAGTAACACTTTAATTGCTTCTTGTTAATATATAAAAAAAATATATATAATAATAATACAATTAATATAAACGTATTATTATAGTATCTGAATCTGAATCTGAATCCATTTATTGTCACATCACTAACAACACATGTGCCGTAGCGAGTGAAATTCTTAAGAGCGTGCTCCAGACAGCGCAGAATACAATTAACATAAGACAATATACAATTACAATTAACATATATGAGCAATATACAGATGGCAATGTACAATATGCAGTATAGCTTAATATAAATAGTCACAGAAAAACATACTTTACAATAAGTTAGAATTACAAATATACAGATATACACAGTGCAGTATGATGCGCATGATTGGTATCTCGGTGATATGGATTATTATATATATACAATAGTAGTATATTTTAACCAAGATTAATAAACTACCAATGATTTGAATTTTAATCTTCTTACAGCACATCTTGGTAAATGTTAATATGTAATATTATTATAGCATAATATGGATTATATTGTAAATGATTTTTTTTTATGTTATGTTAATATATTAACATTATCTAACTTATAATATTCATTTATTACTGCATGTAGAAATTAATATTCCCTTGATAAATCTTAAACTGAATTTTTGTTAATGTTCATATATGTAACTATGGCGTTATATATTGTAATATATATATATATATATATATATATATATATATATATATATAACTTAACCTTATTTTAGGCACTATATGATGTTGTGACAGAAAAAGTAATGAATTTTCTTAATACAATTACAATTTAATGTTCTTTAATGATAAAATAAGACTTAAAGATTAATACATGATCAATAATTATATTTTGTAGAGCATTTCTTAATTAAATGTTAATATGTAATATTAACGGAATAACATGTAATATATTATGTAATATAAATAATTATATTATGTTAATATGTTAAGATTAGTACAACTTATATATGTTAATATATTATTAAATGTAGAAAATTATATATATATTATTAAATAATTAAAGAAATGTCTCGGTTAATCTTAATTCAATTAATTCTGGTTAGCCTTCAGATAAATGTATGATGTTATATATTATAACGGTAAAGTTTCATTTGTTAACATTAGTTAACTATGAACTAACAATGAAAAATACTTTTAAAACATTAACTAATCTTAGCCAATGTTAATATCAACATTAATAATAATTAAAAAGTTAGATCTGTTAGTATTATTAAATGGACCTGAGCTGACATGAACTAATAAACAGTTGGATTTTTATTAACAAACATAAACATAGGAGCAAATGTCTTCCTCATTGTTAGTTAAGTAATGCGTTATCCAACGGGACCTTATTGTAAAGTGTTACTATAATGTTAGTAGTATATTAATAATTAATATGTCCTTTAGATCATAAACAACCTAAAGTCTTACCAATAATTTGAATATAATACCTGTTAAATAAAGCACTTGATGTAAAGTATTGTGAAGTATATCACACTATGGCACGGCCTCTTCCACCTTACAGCAACACTAAAAGCAATACAAACCAGAACAGTGATTGTGAAAACATGTGGTCTCAGAAACGCGTTCCTTTGGCTCTTGTTCTCAGGTCTGGTGCTCCGTCCGAACGCCAGAAAGCGCTCACGAGGGCCTGATGACGGACCCTCACAGCCCACCCAAATACCGCGTCATCGGCACCCTGTCCAACTCGCCTGACTTCGCAGAGCACTTCCAGTGTCCGCTGGGCTCTCCCATGAACTCAGGCCACCGCTGTGAGGTGTGGTAGGACTGGCACACACAAAACACCAGCTTGCTTTCACAGACCAGCCTGGCCACGCTGAACGGACAGTTTGGGCTCTTTCTCAAGCACTGTTTTTTAATTTATGTGCTAAAGTTATTTGAGGAGTTGGGCCGAATGCGGGAGGAGGAGGAGGAGGCGAGCGCCTGCCAACGTAGATGTTCTCCAGTGTTCGAATCGACCAATTTTACATTTTCCTCTGCCGCCACATCAGCCCACGTGGGCTCGCTTTATTTATTTGTTTGCTGAACTCGATGGACATTAATGGGCCCCGTCCAACGCTTACATGTGTGATTCTGCGCCTCATACCCTGATCGCTTGTCTTCTGATTTGGAAGATGTGAGCACTGTGACGCCACTGGGAATATGTGTCTCCGTGACCTCGCAGGAAACGTTTGGCTCCATCTGTGATGACTTCACAGGAAGATTCACGTTCCCACGGTGACCTCACAGGAAGTGATGAACGACATCTGTGACCCCCACCCCCCACAGGAAAGGAAGGAAGCATATTTCCCAATTGTGATTTCATAGAAATGCTATCTAATGACAGGGAGAGCCACTGTGTGTTCATCCCACCTGTGTATCGTGTGTTTGATCTTGACAAAGTTGAAATGAAATGTTCATTTTAAACTGCTCTTTGCCAAAGAACAATTTCAGTGTTGTTCCTTGTGTAAGCGAAAGTGGAAATTTTGCACTGCTTCGACCTTCAGTAATCCCATTCCAGTGTAAATCCAGTGTGTTTGCCTAAAGACATTTACTTGTATGTGAACGCTGTGTTTCCGTGTCAGTGTGTCTGTGAAGGGACGTCTCCACGTTGTTTGAACTTTGTCAAGTCTGCTGAAATGCACACGTTACGTTCTCAAAACCACTAAAAGGGTGAATCTCACCAATGTCCGAGTCATATTTCACCCCCAAATCAAGAGATTATTAGGACTGTTTGCATTAAAAATGTATATTTTTAGAACCATTTCGAATTTTTCATGACAATCTTACACATTATTCCTCAAATTCCCTACAGTTCAGTAGATTATACTCCTTAAATAATGTTGCAGTAAACAAATACTGTAATACAATAATTTTTTTTGAAATCAACATAAATTAGAGGCTGTACAACAAATAAGAAAGTTATAAATTAAATAAAATTATATGTGTACAACACTAACGTTTAAAAGTTTGGGGTCAGTACATTTTAATTGAAAGAAATGAATACATTTATTTAGCAAGGATGCATTAAAGGGATCAGAAGTGACAGTAAAGACTTTTACATTGTTACAAAAACATTCTATTTCAAATAAATGATCTTCTTTTGACCTTTCTATTCATCAGAGAATCCTGAAAAAAAACCCGGATCAAGAATATTAAGCGGCACAACTGTTTTCAGCATTGATAATAATAAGAAATCAGCGTATTAGAATGATTTATGAAGGATAATGATGCTGAAAAATCAGCTTTGACATCACCGGAATAAATTAAATCTTTAAATATATTAAATAAGAAAACGGTTCTTATAAATTGTAATAATATTTCACAATACCACTGATTTTACTGTATTTTTAATTCAATTAAAGCAGTCTTGGTGAGCATTACAATAATGAGATTTGTGGGATAAACGTTTGAAAAATAATATCACAATGCAAGAAATCTTAATAACAGGCTTCATTTTCAATCAAGTTTAGTTGAAATAGGACATACTTCTTGACATGTGTCTAGAGATTCACCCATTTGCTAAACTTTCCAGCATGCCTAAAGTGTTTCAGAGAGTTGCATCAGACATCATTGTATGTGTAGAGTGATTAAACTACTCATTTCAGGTTGGATAGCTGCCGTGTCCAAACCCATCTACTGCGTTTTCAGTTGCTGTAAATTGACCCTGCGAGGACGTTTTAATCTGAATGTTTGTTCTGTTGAAGTGTTGATTGGCCAGTTTTTCTTTTGAACCTGGCTTTTGCTTTCCTGAAGCAGGCCGGTTGTGTCATTTGATGTATTTTGAATGCTGCTGACTTTACCTTTTGTTGGTTTTTGTTTATTTTAAACCACAGTTGAATTGCACCATTTTAAAAGCTGTAAGTGTGTTTGGCATCTTATACTGACAGCTGGCATATAAGCATCCACATTTCAACTCTATTTTCTACATAGCCAGAGGCTGAGAGCGCTACATTAGCTACGCCGAGATGAGGTTAACCGATGAACGCTACTGCCATTAAATTTGAAAATTCTAACTGTTAACAAGCACTGTAGATTATTGTGACACACTCATTTGGTAAAGTTATACAAGGTATAATTAACCCAAAAATTTAAATTCTGAATGCTTCACTCTATGCTTTCTCTGAATGGAAAAGAGCAGCATGAACATTTTTCAAAATATCTCCTTTTTTGTTTCATTGAAACATCAGGCAAATGATGGCAGAATTTCCATTTTTGGGTGAATTATTCCTTGAACTGTTTAGTCAGTCTTTCTTCATGTTGTCTATCAACACTCTTGGAAGTTTTAGTGCTTTGTTTTAAGTTTGATTGAATTATGTTACTGAACTCTTCCTGACTTTCGCCTTGTATAACACCATGAATATTTTTCCGTTCATGGGCTCCATGAGGATTATGGGGCAGATGTCAGTCTAAAGTTTTGCCATGGAGAGGCATTTGGTTTTGGCCTTAATTATTTACTGTAGACCTATGGAATACGATGTACATAGATAGACTTAAATATATTCCAATTTATGTTGAAAAAAAAAGGAAACTTGAAATGTTTCAAAGCCTTTAATAGTCAGTAAATGCCATTTATGTGTGTTATATGCCTGCTTTATTTGCAATTTCAGTCTCAAATACCAAAATGCCCATCGAGAATTTCCTTTTGCGAACTGAAAGACTGATTATCTTAATGTTTTTGCTGGATGAAAGCCATTTATTGAGCTTTGGCTTGAGTGTAATGGAGGTATCTATCAACTTCTGACACTCACACTTCACTTTCAGTGTTTCAAAGAAGTTAAACTTATAGAAATGATAGATGCGAATCGTTATTTTCCAGAATGTCATTAAATGTGCCACATACCGCATTCCGTTCAAAATTATGGGATGATACAGGGTGATATTATCCACCCACTCACCGTTAAAATACTGAAATTGTCAATCATCAGAAGATGCCTTATTTAATTTATAGAGTGTACATTCACCATTTAATCAACTGTTGTCACGTGTCTTGTGTACGGCTAGCATTGATATTTGAGAGGTTACATTGTCTTATAGTTGTATTTTTCTTTTCTTTTCTTTCTTTTTTTTTAATCAGACAACATTCCCTGAAATATTAGTTGAGAGGGGAATATGCTCTGCCCAGTGTGTAGTGCAACATTCAACCTAGAGAACTGTCAATGAACATGAAATAAAGGATATATATTATAAAAAAAGCTAAATTTTCACTTGGTTTTTCAAACTATTTACTTTGAACTATTTTTATGTAGGTAATGTAGTAATAAATATTGTTTTTATATTATTTATATTTTTATGTTTATGTCACATTTCCCCTGTTACCCGAGTGTTTAAAACAATCAGTTACCATAGTTAGCAATAACCCACACCTGATCCTCATCCCTCATCTTCACTCCTTTACAAGCACACACTGCATTCAGTCAGTGTTTGGCCTATAAGGATACAGAGTTCTTAGCTGCTCTACTCACCTGTGGATCTCATAAGAATTACCTTTGTGTTCCAGCGATCTCCAGCAGAGGCCAAGGAGTCTGCTCCAAGCTACTTTGTCTCAGGTGGCCGTACCAAGCTCCCTCTTCTTGGCCTAGGTGGGTGAACCAAGCTCCCTCTTCTTAGCCAAGGTGGCTGTACCAAGCTCCCTCTTCTTGGCCAAGATGGCTGTACCAAGCTCCCTCTTCTTAGCCAAGGTGGCTGTACCAAGCTCCCTCTTCTTGGCCAAGGTGGCCATACCAAGCTCCCTCTTCTTAGCCAAGGTGGCCGTACCAAGCTCCCTCTTCTTAGCCAAGGTGGCCGTACCAAGCTCCCTCTTCTTAGCCAAGGTGGCCGTACCAAGCTCCCTCTTCTTAGCCAAGGTGGCCATACCAAGCTCCCTCTTCTTAGCCAAGGTGGCCGTACCAAGCTCCCTCTTCTTAGCCAAGGTGGCCGTACCAAGCTCCCTCTTCTTAGCCAAGGTGGCTGTACCAAGCTCCCTCTTCTTAGCCAAGGTGGCTGTACCAAGCTCCCTCTTCTTAGCCAAGGTGGCCGTACCAAGCTCCCTCTTCTTAGCCAAGGTGGCCGTACCAAGCTCCCTCTTCTTAGCCAAGGTGGCTGTACCAAGCTCCCTCTTCTTAGCCAAGGTGGCTGTACCAAGCTCCCTCTTCTTAGCCAAGGTGGCCGTACCAAGCTCCCTCTTCTTGGCCAAGGTGGCTGTACCAAGCTCCCTCTTCTTAGCCAAGGTGGCTGTACCAAGCTCCCTCTTCTTAGCCAAGGTGGCCGTACCAAGCTCCCTCTTCTTAGCCAAGGTGGCTGTACCAAGCTCCAAACTCCCTCGTCTCAGCTTCCTAATCTCGGCCACAAAGGTCGTCCCATGCTCCCTTGCCTTAGCCAAGGTGGTAATTTATTTCCACCTCAATCCGACCAGAGGTAACATCTTTGGATTTCTCCAGTCCCCAGTTCATGCTCTGCTGGCTCGTCCCTGGCTCCCTGCCCTGCCGGACACTTCCTTCTCAATCGACATTCCAGAGATCATCAGTCACTCAGCCGGCATTCCTGAGACCTTTTCTCAGCTGGTCCTCCAGATATCAACCAACTGGTCCCTCAGAGGTCATTTCCACTATCAGCCTTCCAGAGTCCCTCCTCACAGCCGGTCTTCTAGAGTCTCTCCTTGCAGCTGGTCCTACAGATGCTTTACAGACGTTAGGGTTATGACTAACCCTCTCTGCCAGCTCTCAAGCTGCATCCCTTTCTGCCAACTCTCCAGAGGCTCCCAGCTCTGCCGGCTATCCAGACGTTGCCAGATCTCAAGAGGCGTGCCATTCTACCAGCTTTGCCGGTTATCCAGACGTTGCCAGCTCTCCAGAGGCTCCCAGCTCTGCCGGCTATCCAGACATTTCCATTTCTCCAGAAGCGTCCCACTGTGTCGGCTCTCCAGATGCTAGAGGCCCCATACTCAGATGGCTCTGCCCTTGACTCCAGCCCTGCTGGCTCCGCCCTGAATCCCTGCACTGTTGGCTCAGTCCTGGCTCCAAACACCTCTGGGGCTGTAAAGAATTTGTTGGTGTCAGGAGCCGCCCGCAGAGAAAGGGGGAGTAATGTCACGTTTCCCCTTTCAATCAGTTACCATAGTTACCAATCAGCCACACCTGATGCTCTTCATTGCACTCGTAAGCACACACACATTTAGTCAATGTCTGACCTACAACAAGGATACAGATGCCTTACCTGGTCTAAGACTCTCTCGACTTGGCTTTGCCAGTGATCTCAATTGCTATCTCCAGCGAACTTTGTTTATCCCCCTGTGTGTGTGTGTGTGTTTGCTCCCATCTCGTCTTATCATCTCTGGGTGTGTGATTCCATCTTCAACCTGTGAGAAAGACGAAAGGCAAGTTAATTCCCATACTTCACTGTTTGAACTGTTATCCAGTTATATTTCTTGTTTATACTGCTGTTGTCAATAAATACCTGCATTTGGGTTCTCACATCTTTTCTCCTGCTTTGAGTCTGGTTACCCTGACAATTTAATTTACAGAAATATTTAAGGAACATTCAACATTATATGAATTATTGTTCCTGCTTTAACTGTTTAAATGTGCCTTACTTTAAAAGCAGAAATATTTGAAAACCAAATGTATACAAATAAAATGTAATTCTCAAGCTGAATTAAGTAAAGCAAGAGTAATTTGTAAAAAAAGAGTAATTTGTACCCTGACCTTTAGTTTTGATGTCTGTAAATTGTATATTGACGGTTTTGCTCTTATTAATCTGAACATCAAAAATGGTGAGATTTATTCCATCTGAACAGTTTTGCCTTGCCTTCTTACTGGAGTTCTAGAATCTCACCTACCATGAATGAATAATTTTATTTAATTGATTTTTCAGATAACTGACATTGCATTGTGTAATAATAGTTTTTTATTCAGAGCTCCTTTCTTCTGTTTAGCTCGATTTTGCTCCTTTGTGCCTGTAGTGTTTTCTTGTGTTTCACTAATATATTCGGAAGTGGAAGATATCAAGATACACATTACAAAATACAGTCATAATATTACATTCCGAATGTTTTCTTATTAAATAACCTTTCTCTTTCAGAATTTTAGGTTAACATATATTTATAATATTAAAGCAATTCAATTAATTTTGCAGTTTTACAAATGTGAAGCATGAAATATGTTTATATGCATTAAAGCCTAAAACTGCAACTAAAGCTAACGTTAAGCTAATGTTTTGTCGCTTTGACAAGACTGACACACTGATACTGTTTAAAAGTCATTTATGACGGTTTGGTTTCAATGTGTGTCTGTGTGTCCATATTTGCAAATATGTGTGTGTAGCTAAAGTTAAGAGAAACTCCTCCTTAACAGCAAACATGACCAGACTCTACCCCTCCTTTTCCTCTTTACTTGCACTCCATTCGTCCTTTCCCGGTTGGGAGTTTTTCCCTCCAAGCTTTATCCTGCAACAGCTCTGGAGCCTTGGAAAGCACCACTTAAAATCATTTCGTAAAGGTTTTAAAGATAATGTCAACATCTTTGAGCTGAGGAGAACTGGAGGAGAAACAAATGCAGAGAGGAGGAGAGAGCGATTCAGGAAGGAAACTACAGGTGAGCAGCGAGAGAGCCGAGATGAAAAATTACCCAAAAAACACTGCCATGAACTATGAGACATTGGTGGGAAGTTGGAGTAAATATTTGCTTCATTAGGCATTTATTTGCGTGATTTGTTTATTAATAGCTGGTCACACTTTATATTAGGTTTATTTAATTACTATGTACTTACATAAAAAAATTGTTAGGTACATTGTACTTATTGTATCTGACATGTTGTATTGCAACTATTGAGTTCAGATACGGGTTTGGTGGGACATATTTGGTGGTATGGGTAGGTTTAAGAGTGGGTTAAGGTGTAAGCGAAGGGTCAACTATGTAATTACAGAAATTAATTACAGCTGTAATTACAGGCAGGTATTTTTTTTTAAATATAAGTACAATGTAAAAACATGTATGTACACAATAAGTGATTAATTTAAATGATAGTACTGATGCATTGAGATCCAGGCAGACAAGTAATGATTGTCAAAGATCAAATTTGAATAAGGAATAACAAATTTATTAAGTAAAAATGTAAAACAAATGAATTCAGTAAATATGAAAATTGTACTAGCAAATTGGTTTAAACATAAATAAGATATATCTTTCTATAGTTTATAATAAAATCCAGAGTATCCAACAGATGACAATTTTGAAGATCAGAGTATAGCGAAAGAAACACCCAAAAGTAGTGAGACATTTGCAGAATAAAAGGAGGTAGAGGAGAAGAAGCAGAAGTGAAGAGCAAAAAAAGAGCAACCAATATACAGTATATATAGAGGAAACTTAAATCCTCGTAAACTTATGTTTTGATCTGATAAAAAGGGACTTATCCATTATGAGATAGCTGGTGTAACGGTTAGGTCGGTGTGACCAGTCAGAAGTCAAAGATAGATAAAACATTTACAGTACATTTACATTTAAATCTAGTCATTTATGCTTTTATTCAAAGCAACTTACAGATGAGGAGAGTAATAGAAGCAATCAAGCTAACAGTAGGGCAGCAAAATGCAAGTACTGTGACTAGTCCCAGTTAGTATTGCACGTACACGTAGCAAGTTTTCTTTTAAATTTATAAATATAAATAGAATAGTAAGTGTTTGTATTAATGTGTCAAGTTTTAATGAAAAAGATGCATCTTCAGCTGTTTCTTGAAAATTTGGTTGAGATAGGCAGGTCAATCCCCAGCTTGGAACAGTCCAGGTAAAGGTCCGAGAAAGTATGCAAGATAAAAATTGATATAGGATGTGTTGTTTTGACACCTTTAAGAGAATATTTAAAATCCTGCATTATCTCATGTCTGCAGAGATGGAAATATTTTGATACAAAGGTACATCACTTAAACAAATATGATGGAAAACACGCCCACTCGATCTTACAGCACAGAAGAGACACCAAAGACCTTATATTTGTAAATAATCAAACATAGAGCATATAGTAGAAAATATATGAATGATTAAAGAAATACTTGACTCTAACCCTGTTACCTGAAAAAGCGGGAACAAGATGCTGCATCATACGCTATCGAAAACCTCTTTGTTTGACCGGTTGTGAAGCATGTGTGGCAAACTAAGCCTAGAACTTGGCTTTAAATATTCTCTGACGATAATGTCATTAAAATGCTTGTGAGAGACTATAAATAGATGTGAAACAGGTGCGCCTTCAGGTATCACTTTGTCTGAAGAGACGTCTGGATACGCCCCCCTAGCCCCTCAAGGACTATGGTTAATCCCACGAAGGGATCTTCGCTCTAAACGGAGGCCTCAACCGCCTCGCTCCACAGATGAATCCGGCGATCAGAGGGTGCTTCCCGACTGGAGCCTCGTCAATCAGGGCATGTCAAGCGATATGGCGGCCACAAATACCTTGATAATCACGGCGTGCAGTATATCACCTTGTAAGACACCCCATTTAAAGGCATAGATTCTTCTTGTGGAGGGAGCCCTGGCACTCAGAACAGTCCCTAAAACAAGCCCAGCATCTCTCAGTTGGTCCCCCTCAGGGGCCGAATGTGAAGGTTCCACAGCTCGGGCCGGTAATGAAATATTGTCCCCTGTACCTGAGACAGAAGGTCCCTCCTGTTTGGAATCGCCCAAGGCGAGCCGTCAAGGAGGGATATTATCTCCGAGAACAAAACTCTGATCAGCCAACGAGGCACTATCAATAAGATGAGATCAATAAGACCCTTGTTGACGGACATTGGCCAGGACTCCTGGGTGCAGAGCGATCGGTGGAAACACATACAAATGCAGCCTGGGCCACGTAATTCAGAGAGAAGTAGAGGGGACATTGCTTCGTAAAACCTTTCCCAAATCTGTTCCCACATTCAAATGCCCAGGGCTGTAAATCGCCGTGAGGGACAGGAACTTTTTCTGAGCCCAAAGCAGAACCTGCTGCGCTAACTTGTTTAGACGGTATGAACTCAGTCCGCCTTGCTGATTTATATAGGTGGCTACCATAGTGATGTCCATCTGCACTAGGACATGGTAGCCCCTTAACTACTGTAGAAAGTACTTCAGGGTCAAAATACAGCCATCAATTCAAGGCAATTGTTGTTGTGCCAATCGAAATGATGACCTCTCCAGACCCCTTGGGCTGGACGGCCATCTAAGACCACACCCCAGCCCATGCAGGAAGCACCTGTTGTTAGTATCCTGCGACGACAACACACGCCTAGAGAAGGACCCAAGGTGAGGAACCAGGGTCTGAGCCTCATAGAAAGGGTACGAAGCCCACAGCACCTAACCCTTACCATAAACATGGGTTTTAGAAAGGGTGCGATGCACTCGGCGCATGCCCTTACCCTTATTTGCCTCTGGAGATTGGCCATTGGAGGATATCCCCTGGCTCTGAGCCACAAATGGTCTTGTGTTTAGAAGCCCCAAAGGTATCGCCGTGGACACAGCTGCCATAAGACCTGGAACTCTTTGAAAGTAATTTCCTGACCTAGCCTAATATTGCTCAGGGTGTTTAAGATGGACTCGACACGTGCTGGAGACAGCTGTGCCCGCATGGTTACCGAGTCCCATATAACCCCTAAATACGTTGTCCTCTGGGCTGGAGAGAGAACGTTTTTCTTGGCGTTGAGTCTCAACCACAGAGATACAAGATGAGCGAGGAAGACATGCCGATGTCCATGCGCAAGCTCTTGAGACTGGGCCAAAATCAGCCAGTTGTCTATGTTATTTAAAATGCGGATGCCCTGGAGTCGCAATGGAGCCATTTTGTGAATGTTTGGGGTGACAGGGATAGTCCGAATGGAAGAACCCAATATTGGTAGGCAAGATCTAAGCCACTAGATTCTTTACTGACAAGAGAACCTACGCCCTCAGCCTGCTCTAAAGAAGCGCTGAGGCGTGCTTCAGCAGCGAACGGGAGGGCGTCGCACAAGAGAAAGGGAAGGACCCGTCACTGGCTCATCAGCCAAATCGACACGTGGGCCCCATGATCTTTTATGAGGGTGCTGAGGTTCGCCACTTGCAAAAGAAAGCAAGCCTTGAGCGGAGTGCTTTAATTGAAAAGAGCTCACAATGCTCACATTCCTCTGCATCAAAGGCAAGCGCAGCTCCAAACAAAACTCATGTGGATCATACTTGGAGAAAAGGTGGTGTCCGAAATCATAGTGGCCGTTATCGAGTGCTCTCATTTAATCTCACAATGCACCGCAGTAACGAATGTACATGCGATGTATGGTAATGGTCAGGAAATTACTTTCGAGGACCCCCTCGAAAACGAGATGTTTCATCTCAAGGGGTTATCCTCAACAATAAAATTCAAATTCAAATTCAATTAATCTAATAAGTGAAAATGTTTATGCTGCAGTGACAAATCGTTATGCTGGCTTGGCAAAGGAAATATACTGATACTTTATCTAAATCCATAAACTGACACCAACATTTTAAACTGCAACTTAAGCTTCATCCATTAAACTTGGCACAGACCTACAGACTGTTCGGATTATTATTATTTTTACACAGATTTTCCCATAGTGGGAATACCCCCAAAATCCCATATACCTGTACTTCCATTGTAAATTTCAGATGGTTTTTAACGGATCTAACTTAAGTTTTTTAGAGTTTTTTTTTTTTAAACTGTCCATAAGGATTATATCAGACAAGGATTTTGAAGACAATATTTAAAGTAACCAAATGATTATGTATATTATTTTTAAGTTGCAAAGAGTGTGATGAAAAAATGCAAAATGGGGAAAATGTACTGACAATTTCTCCATTTTGACCTAAACTACGGTTTGAAGCTGTACAGTGGGATAATTCTTTGTACACTATCAGTATGTCTCACTGTGTGGTTCGAATCCCACAGATCGGTGTGAAGTCACACTCCTCTAGCACATAACATGCATACACATCTGGTATTTTGGTAGATTATCACTATAACTGAGGACACACTATTACTTAGTAATTATTATTGATTTTTAATTGTTCAAAATCACACATGATTTTGTGTGTGTGTGTGTGTGTGTGTGTGTGTGTGTGTGTGTGTGTGTGTGTGTGTGTGTGTGTGTGTGCGTGCGTGTGTGTGTGAGTGAACCCAAGTGTTAAAACCTATACCAAGTTTCGTACCATTCCAATGAAGTAAAAAAATAGAGAAAAAAAAACGTTAAATTTTCTCAGCGCCAGAGGGTAAAGTTCATTTTGTTATATGCTTTTAATTTTATTGTTACTATTATGTTAAAATTACTATTAAGTTTTGAACATTTCTTATAACGGCCAACTATCTGAAATAATGCAGTGATGTAATACTTTAAAATTTAAAGCATGCATTAGTATGACACATGATGACCCAAATTTGCCCCTCAGACAAATTTGCCCCTAGACATTCTTTCACTCCGCTTCAGAGATCAGACTCAACACCAGGGTAGTGTAATGACAAACAAATGTCTCATAGACATAGAGTGTTTAATGCCTCATGGTTTGATATTCTGCTAAAATGCAATAACATTCATTCATTTAGTTATATATGTGTGGTTGAAGGAAAAAGTCTGTACTGTTGTTCTGTGTATGAAGCTTCTCTCAGGGACACAATGCTCTTCAGGGAGGTTTTCTCAATACATTGTGCGTATCTTTAAAAAGGTCATTTTGTAAACAGTGTTTTACTCTTCTGAATTCATTAATTAGTTATCTCACTTTATCTACATAAAAAGGTGTGTTAAGTTTTGAGAACTATTTGATCATCATGTTCTGTTTGAGGTCTGAAAGAGCATTTTAACACCTCAGAAATATCCTGAATCAACCCATCAAACCACAGGTTGATGCTTACATTATTTACAGTATCATTCAGTACGTTTGGAATAACTAAGATTTTTTTATTTAATGTTTTTGAAAGAAGTCTCTAATGCCAATCAAGGTTGCATTTATTTGTTTAAAAAACAGTTAAAATAGAGAAAATGTGAAATATTGTTATTGTTTTTGAAACATAATTTCTCCAGTCTTCAGTGTCACTTGATCCTTCAGAAGTCATTATGATGATTAACTGCTGGAACATCATTATCAATGCTGAAAAAAAGTTTTTGCTGCTTAATATTTTTTTGTGGAAACATTCCATTCAAAAGTTTGGGATAAGATTTAATAACAATAAAAACAATATGAATACTTATATTCAGCAAGGATGCATTCATTTGATCAAAAGTGACAGTAAAGACATTTACAAAAGATGTATTTTTCAAATAAATGTTCTTTTCAATTTTCTATTGATCAAAGAATCCTGAAAAGAAATCTATAATCAGTTTCCTCCAAAATATGAATTATTCCATTATTTTTATATTATTATATTAACTTTTGACCGATAGTTGAACATGCCAGTTTTGTTACATTCTTTATTGCCAAATCATTACTGAATCATTGCATCATGTTTTAAAGGGGGACAGAACTCTTTCAGATTGGCGGTCCGACAACACAGAGGTAAACTGGCTCTTTTGAGATAATGATGAAAAGGAAGAAGAATATAGTGGAGGACAGCGCCACACTTATCACCCTCTCGGACCACCCCGAACAAACCTACGGGAGCGTGGAGGTACTAGAATTGTCTGTTCTCTTGAGTTGGAAAAAAAGTGCAGGTTGTTTACAAAATTCATCAGCGGTCACAAAGAGAGGAAGCTAATTACGAGTTAACAATGTAACACAAACATGGCAAATTTCCTCGCATCCCTCACCCTCCGCCACTCCACCTTAATATCCCTGATAAGACACATTAGAGGCTTTTCCGAGGAATTTTCTTGTTAAGATCATTCTCTGAGGCTTGTACGCATGGATATATCAGTTCTTCATATTGATACTGATTATGGAGAAGTGTTCATGTTTTTCACAGACATGTGTGGCACCTCAGGAAAACAAGAATGTATTCAGTGACGGGGTCACCCGAATTGGTGAGTATTATGGGGGAGAACGTAAAGGAAAAGACTGTCTTCTGTGTCTATAAAAGTAAATGAGATTTGCTTGAAACTTGCAATTCTGAGTTGAGAGTTGATCATGTAATTTACAGTCATTTTGACAATGGATTTGTCAAACAATGTCTTTTAGAGATTTTTTTTGTCCACTTTCTCTACTTACAATATTTCCTATGTGTTTCCTGTATGATTCATCTGTATAATGCCAAGAATGTTTGATACATTGTTATTTTGGAAAACGTTAACCTCTTATGAAAGCATTTAGAATTTTGATTAATTTGATGAATATGAATTTCTTTTAAATTTGATGACAGATTTTGTCTTGGTTTGGGAGGAATCTGTGAACCCCTTGAAGTCGGCCGAATTGGATGAATTCTCGTCCGGTTCCTCGCGTGATACACACAGGAAATGGAGGACAGAATTTCTGTCCAGACTCCTGGCTGCCGGCCTTCATCTGGAGACGGTATACAGTATGACAACGTTTACATGCACATCAAATTGAGTTTAATGTATGTATGTATAAAGCTTTGTGAAAAAGAAGTACACTTTAGCATACTTTTAAAAAGAACTGCATGTTGAATTTGGAGCTTTCTTTGGAGGCCAGAAAATGTATTTTTGGCTTATGTGGATGAAAGACAACAACTCCCAGAATGCACTTGCTTCGCTGCCCTAGGAGGCCACGCCTACCGGTAACAGAGCGCAGTAGTTAAACAACGGGTGCTTCTCAATTCTTATTTGTGCATCCTCGTTTCCTTTCCTCGCGTCTCAGCTCCACCCCCTGCAGGACGCGAGGGAAGGCTGCAAGGAAAGAAAATGAGGACAGAGGAATCGAATGAAAGTTTTTTTTATACTTTGGAACACTTGATCACTCGAGCGTCACTTCACTGCGTCATCAGCAGCGCTCAAAGGATCTGCCCTTATGTTGTTGAAGTTTGGTTATTTAAGAAATTAGAAATAAATAATAATAAAGCAAGATACCCTGTTGAAATATGTGAGATGTGTGGTTTATTTAAACTGCAATGGTAAAGTATAAATTAAAATGATTGTGACCGACGTGAAGGGGGAGGAGAATTTATACGTGCGTCACGTTTAGTCGGTAAAACACTTCCGCAAAGCATGCAACTGTGCATCCTCGCTCATAGCTCCTCTGGAAGCCTCCTCACTCCTCGATCCTCGCCTCCTCGCGGTGCAATTAGAGAATTGAGATGTCCTTCAAGATGGCTGAGCTCGATCGGTTTCCGGGTCATAGGATGGAGGACGGAGGATCGAGGAGACGAGGAGGGATATTGAGAAGCACCCAACAAGTCTAGGCTATACTACTAAGTCTCCGTGATGAGTCTCCCCGGGATTTCGAGATTTGCCCAAAATGTCCGGGATTCGGCTTTTGCGTTCTACAGTCGCCATTCATTATGTTTACTGTGGCGAGCAGGACGAGTGAGGGCCGCGGGAGAACTGCGCGAGGCCGGTGGCGTGATTACCGATGAGCGACACCTGTGAGACGCACCGCTCTCGTATCTCTCACGGAGGAGCGGGAATTTTCTTAGCAATGTTAAAACGCAACCGATCACTTGTTTAGCGTTCATGTAAACACTACATTCAGATTCACCAATCGGAATGAATTCAGTTAGATTGAAACAAAAGGTGTGCATGTAAACAATGAATGGCGACTGCAGAAAGCAAAAGCTGAATCCCGGACATTTTGTACGATCTCGACGGCCGGACATGTCGGTGAAAAAGAGGATGAATGGTAACCCCTACTTACTCAGCTTTCTCCTACTAAGTTACTCAGCTTTCTCCCAAAAATGACGATTTTTGCGTCATCGGAGGATTTTTTTCAGACAAAAAAATACATAAATCTCTCGTCTCAGGGGGATATGAGGGTGGAAAGCACGGTAATTTGAAAATAGGCCTACTACAGGTTTTCTACTAATACAAAGCTTAATGCTAAATCCTGAAGCATCCCTTTAAGGGATTGAAACTTGCGGGCCCAGAAAAGTTAAAGACATCGTTAAAATAGTCCGAGTGACTACAGTGGCTCAATCTTAAGTTTATCAAGCGACGAGAATACTTTTTGTGCAAAAAAAAAAAAAAAAAAAAAAAGACTTTATTCAACTATTTATTTCCTTCTCTGTGTGCCTCGAGATATTTCACGTAGTGTAACAGCGCAGCGCTTCTGTGTTGTACATCACACGCATCACACACATGACCAGCGTCGGCCAATAGTGAGCCTACGTGTGACGTACAACACAAAAGCGGTGCGCTTCCGTGAGGGGGGGGGTTGTTTTGTTAATGTCTGAGTTTCATTGTCAAACTTCTAGTTTGTTAATTAGTTCAGTTCTCCTCTGTTCCATGCCTGTTTGTTTTTTATGGTTACTGATTGATTAGGTTCCTCAGTTCAGGTGTGTCTAGATAGTTTCTTCTTTTGTTTACTCTGTGTATTTAAGCCCTCTATTTCAGTTAGTTCCTGGTCTTGCATTGTTTATCGTCTATTTGTTAAGTGGTTGTACATTCTCCTAGGGTTTCTCCTGTTTGATGCGTTGAATATTAGATTAAAAGTTTGTCTGAGTATCTCCTTCGTCATGCACTTCATTACAGCCACCTACCCGTTACACCCACAAGCTACACTCATGATTAAGGCCTGTCAGCCCCAGGCCACCTTCCCTGCGTGCTGTCCAAGTGGAGACAGGGGGGAAGGATAATTCCCCATGAAATTACTTTGTTAACGCCGCTAGGTATCCAAAGTCACCCAAATAGATCCTGCAATCACGACAGCTAGGACTGGCAGATGCTAAGTATTATGCTTCTGCCAAGCCCTTCCCCCCCAAGAGTAATTGCACCCCTTAACCAACATCGCACTTACCAAAGTTAAGCAAAGGAACCACAAAGGAAGCAATCACTCGTAACCCATCTCTTGTCCCCCTTCCCTACCTCTTGTCCAATGCCCCTCCCTTATGTCTTTGCCCAGTTCTTCCTAAATCCCTGCCCGGGAATAAAACATTTTTGAATGTGTTCAAACCAAAAACCCCAAAAGGTCACGATTCGAAAATACTAGCCCATCATTGCATTCCCAAAATAATCTCCTTTTTTTCAACTAACCAGCCCCTACCATCACACAGTTACCAGTTCCCAACTTCTAGCTTAGGCTCAGGAACACAACATTTTGTTGTCCAAATTGTTCAAACCAATTAATCAATCCACTAGCCAAAGGATCACAATTCGACAATCCTGGCCCAGCATTGCATTCTGTTGGAAACTCAGAAGCGAAGACCAGGAGACTTGGTAGTAATTCAGCAGGATTCGTTATTGAGAACACAAGCTGACGGTAGCTGCAGTCATCAAGTCTAACTAAAGCAGTATACATTGTAGTTAATATACATTTCAAGGGGTGGGATTACATAGTGGTGGCATGTAAATGAAGTACAGGAGTCAGCCCATTTCCCCAGTCCTGATCTCATCAGCATAACAGTCTCATTCAAATACATTGATGATAATCCAATCAGCCTAACTATTTAACGACTGAGCCAGGTCCCAGAGCCATTAAAGACAAAGAGAGAACAGGACTGGCCGGAATCTCATGCTTAACAGCTGATATCATCATCATCATTACCTTAAATGCTAAATTCAATTTACTCTACTTTAGTTTTTCATGTTATGTTATGAAAGGACATGAGACCAGCAGATCTTAAACAGATTCTTAAATTTGTAATCCTACGATTCCTGCAAAGAATCTCCTTTTATCAGACTAATCACTTTTCCTCTATGTTTCCCTTCATACTGACAATCTTGTCACCATCCCCTACTGGTCACATACCTCAGTTAATGGGCATAACCACTTACGTCTACGCTATTTTTATAAGTCACAAAACTATTATCCTACTTAAGCTCTTGGACACCAATCCAGATACTTTCTGTGCTCAACCCACGTCAGATCACTATTTTGTCTGACAGATAATGGGTTAGGGTTTGGTTTAGGGTTAGTTGCAGGTAATTATATATATTTTATAGTTATTACTGTGGTGACGTCATGTAACATTTAACAAGGACACTGTAAAATAATGTGTTGTTATTGTTTTCTCATAATGTAAATGTGATGTGGAGAATCCATGATTGTGATACGTGGGTTTTTGCAATGCATATAAGCAAAGCTGAGATTCAGCACTCTTGAAACAACATTGAACACCATTAATTTATATCATTTATATCAAAAACACTGATATATTTCCTACATGTTGAACTGAACATAAACACATTAGAAAAGTACACTTTCTAATGTAATGTCTTTCTCCTACTGTGAATGTGTCTCAGAAAGAGGTCGTGCAGGGAAAAACAAAGACTACTTATGTTCTTCTGAGCGCACCCTGGAATGTTCTGTGTTATTATGCTGAGGAGATCATCCTTCGAGTGCCATTACAGGTAAAGCATACTTGATCTTTTATATCGCAAAGTAAATTATACATATACTCAATATATCTTAACTGTTCTTCTCTTTTGGGTGATTTCAGGTTGTGACAATTCCAATATCAAACTGGTCTGAGAACATCCTAGAAAAACTGCACATCCCAAACATAATGGCACAAGATGTGCCCAATCTTCCACCGGACTACTATACCTGCCAGTTCCGCAGCAATAAACTAGAGAGGTACCGATCCATTCTGATCCAAAAAGGGACAAAATATTATTCTTTGGGGTTCTTCTGAACAGGTTCGTCAGCAGCGTTGAGGAAAGTTACTAAGTAATGTGTTACTCCCTAAAAAAGCAACTAATTACATTACTTAGTTACTTTTTATGGAAAGCAATGCATTACATTACTTTTGCGTTACTTTTACTTACATTAAGTGTTTGTTTACTGATAAGTTCTTTTTGCAAGACTTAATGCAGTAACGCATGTCTAAGTGACTACGTTATGGAGAAGAGAGTATTTTAATTGTCATGTACTGCTCTGAAACACACGGGTTGAGGATCCAAACGCAGTATTTATTAGAAGGGTAACCAACAATCTTAATCCAGGCACAGGTCATACACAAGCAAACAGTCCAAACAATGATTAAGTCCAGCGTTCCTCACCGCTGCTGACGAACCTGTCCAGGTGGAGGCAAAAAAAGAGAAATCCAAGAATAGCAGACAGAAGATAGAAAAAAACCCAGACACAGGAGGAACATGATACAATCACTCAGAATTGCAGTGTAACCATCATACAAGACTTATCGAAAAGTGACTGAGTAACCAGGCTTTATATACAGTAGGCAGAGGTAATGAGGTAAAGGTGACAAAGCTGAAAACAATCATGGAAGATGAACCTGGGCAATGGACTATGGGAGATGAAGTCCATAAGAGAATGACAATAGTCAAGGGCTCTCAAGGGTGATCGTGACAACTCGTTACATGAAAAAAGTAGGCTAATCTGATTGTGTAATGCACATTACATAATGTGTTACCTCCAACACTGTTTATAAAAAATTAAATATTTAAAAGTTGTTGGAGAAGTATGTGACTCTTTTGTCCTACATAATAAATTGCACATCCAGGAATCTGTTCGGTAATTGCGATTCCATCATAGTTTATGCACATGCTTTTTTACCGAATAAAAAACTGATCTGCCTCAATTGAGCACATAGGTTTTTTATGCACATTTTAAGATTTTTTTTTGCGCATCTTGCATTTCCCTCAGCCGTTTTTTTGTGCAATATCCCACAATTTGAAAAAAAAAAACATGCATAGAAACGAATCGGTTACCTAACGTAACCTCGGTTCTCTCTAGATGAGGGAACGAGTATTGTGTAAGCTAGCTTACGCTACAGGAAAGATTAATCTTTTATGAGAATTTGAAGCCAAAAAATTATCCTATAATTTTGTATCCATTGTCAACGCAGTTCAGCTGCAGCAGACCATGAGCGGGCTAGCTAGCAGCTCATTGGTTCGCTCACAGAGAACTGCTTAAGCCTATGAGGAGACGCGAGTGAACTCTCGGCCAATGAGAGTCTGACATGCTCTCATTGCGTCAGAGCCCGCCGAAACGGGCGTGGTCATAAAACTGGCGACCTAGGCTGTAAACGCTGGTTTTCATAGAATGAAGCGAGAACGCTAGAAGCACAAGCACGGCCAGGAACGCAATACTCGTTCCCTCATCTAGAGAGGACCGAGGTTACGTTAGGTAACCGATTCGTTCTCTTACGAGAGGTTCTCTCATATTGCGTAAGCTAGCTTACGCTACGGGAACACCTGGTCAACGCCGTGCGTGCTAAGCATCCACTATGAGTCCCAGAGGAGACCCCAGGGAACCCTATGAGTGGGAATAAATATATGTACCTGTGACAAAGGCCAGCAGAGCGGGCCGGAGATTGTGTAGTACATAAGCACATGATAGAGAGGGACAGAGCGAAACCGGTCTGTGTGAATAACTCCCTATAGTGCAGCTCAACCAGAAAAGCTGTAACATACTAGACTGCTAGCAGTTTAGCCTGCAAGGCGGGAACTTCCAGATTGTAAAATCTGACAAAGGTGGAGGGGGAAGCCCATCCCGCTGCCACACAAATGTCATGAATGGAAATTCCGCTGGACCATGCCCACGATGAGGCCATGCCTCTAGTGGAATGAGCCCTGATGCCCAGAGGGCATGGCAGGTCTTTTGATGCGTATGCGGCTGCAATGGCATTAACTATCCATCTGGATAGAGTCTGTTTCGAGGCGGCCAACCCTTTGGTGCGCCCGCCGAACGAAACAAAAAGCTGCTCGGATCGTCTGACCGGAGCAGTGCGAGTAATGTATAATCTCAGGGCCCTGACCGGACACAGGAGATTAGAGTCAGATTCGCTATCGGATGCAGGCAGAGCCGATAGGGAAATAACTTGTGCCCTGAACGGGGTACCAATCGATTTAGGGACATAACCATGTCTAGGTTTGAGAACGACTAAGGAGTCATTGGGCCTCGAGACAGGAAGCGCTAATGGACAGCGCGTGAAGGTCTCCCACACGTTTTACTGACGCGAGCGCGAGCAGAAAAACGGTTTTGAGCGAAAGGTATTTGAGGTCCACGGTGTTTAGCGGTTCGAATGGGGGGGCTTTCATAGCTTCAAGAACTATGGAAAGGTCCCAAATCGGCACCGAAGGGGGGCGTGGGGGGTTCATCCTTCTAGCTCCTCTGAGGAAGCGAATGACCAAGCCATCTTTGCCCAGTGACTGGCCGCGCCGGGGTTCAGCGAACGCTGCGACGGCTGCCACATACACCTTGAGAGTGGACAGGGACCTGCCCTTGTCCAACATCTCTTGGAGAAAAACTAGTAAGGAAGGAACCTTGCATGACCGTGGGTCCAAGTTTCTGTCGGTGCACCATTTAGAGAACACAGACCATTTAGACGCATAGAGCCTTCTAGTAGAAGCCGCTCTAGCGTGCATGATCGTGTTTAACACTCCTTCTGGCAAAGCAACGGGTAGTTGTTGATCACCCACGCATGTAGCGCCCAGCGCTCTGGGTGGGGATGCCAGATCGTGCCGCGAGCTTGGGAGAGGAGATCTGCTCTGATTGGAATGGGCCACGGGGCTGTCTGTGACAGCTGAGTGAGCTCCGGAAACCAAGTCTGACCCTCCCAACGCGGGGCTATGAGGAGCACCGAGTGGCGTGTTTCCCTGATTCTCTGAAGCACCTGTGGTAGCAGAGAAACCGGAGGGAATGCATAAAGCAGGCGGCTGGGCCAGGTCTGGGCTAGCGCGTCCTCGCTCTTTGAGAAAAATATTGGGCAGTGGGTGTTCTCTTCTGAGGCGAAGAGGTCCACCTCTGCTCTGCCGAATATTCGCCACAGCTTTTGGACTGTAAGAGTGTGCAGGGACCATTCCCCGGGGGGAATGGGGTTCCTGGACAGACTGTCTGGACCGTCGTTCAGATGGCCCGGCACGTGCGTCGCTCTGAGCGAGAGCAGGTGACACTGAGACCAAACTAAGATGCGTTCTGTCAGCCGGAAGAGATTCCTGGATCTGACTCCGCCCTGACGGTTTAGATAGGAGACCACGGCTATATTGTCCGAACGGATCAGCACGTGGTGACCGTGAATGCGCGGAAGAAAGCGCGTGAGCACGTTCTCGACCGCCAGCATCTCCAAACAGTTTATGTGGAGGAGGCTCTCCTGAGCTGACCAGGGGCCGAAGGCCGGTGAGCCCTCGCAGACCGCACCCCAACCCGTGTTGGATGCGTCTGTCGAGATGACTTTTCGGCGAGAAAGGGTCCCCATGGAAACGCCCCGCTGAAACCATTCTGCCACAGTCCATGGTTGCAGAGCTGTGATACAGCTCTGCGTTACTTTTATCAGCTGGCGGCCCGTGGTCCACGCACGGTGAGACACACGGCTCTTCCAACCAAGAGCTGAAGCGGGCGCATGCGCAGTAACCCCAGCTGGAGCACCGCGGAGGCTGAGGCCATGTAACCCAATGCTTTCTGAAAAGTTTTCAGAGGTGTGAGTCTGTTCATCTGAAAAGATGCGGCGAGACGCTGAACACGGCGCGCGCGCTGTGTTGACAGATGAGCCGTCATCGTGACCGAGTCTAGCTCTATACCCAAGAAGGAGATAGTCTGACTGGGTTGTAGTGCGCTCTTTGTCCAGTTGACAGAGAGGCCCAAAGCTTTCAGATGGTTCGAGGAGAACTGTACGATGAGACAGTAGCTCTCTCTGTGATTGTGCCAAAATCAGCCAGTCGTCCAAATAGTTCAGTATTCGCAGCCCCTGACTCCGCAGGGGGGCGAGCGCCGCATCCATGCACTTCGTGAACGTACGGGGTGCTAGGGTAAGGCCGAACGGAAGGACGGTGTATTGATAAACCTGGCCTTCAAAGGCGAAACGTAAGAATGGCCTGTGAAGAGGATTTATCTGAATCTGAAAGTAAGCATCTTTCAGATCTAGTGAAATGAACCAGTCCCCCTGGCGCACATGCGCGAGGAGTTTTCTGATAGTGAGCATTTTGAACGGTCTCTTCATGAGAACTTTGTTCAGAAATCTGAGGTCTAAGATTGGTCTGAGGCCGCCGTCTTTCTTGAGAACCAGAAAATAATGGCCGTAAAACCCCGACTCGCTCATAGATAGAGGAACTCTCTCTATAGCCCTTTTGCACAATAGTTTTGCTATCTCTGAGCGGAGCAGTGTCACTGCTTCTGGGTTCACAATAGTTTCTAGCCGCGCTCGGAAACGTGGAGGGCGGCGGTGAAACTGTAAGCGATAGCCTAGCCTTATTGTGTTTAGCACCCACTGGGAAATTCCCGGAATGGCTTCCCACGCTTTGAAGCGTAACGCTAGAGGGTGAATGGCTACATGGTCCCCGTTGCTGCACATAGCGGGCCGCGCGGGCGCGCTCATCGTGTTTATGACAGCGGGACTTACACTCAGAGAGGAGTTTATGGGCCGTGTAACAGAGTGAGCAGAGGTGGGACGCGCACATGGGCTCGTGGGCGCGCTTATGCACTCTGAAACTCGAGCGGGTTGGAACCGCTTTATGAGAGTGGACTCTGTGTGAGACACGGGAACTGAAGTGCTTTTGTGTATGAGTGAACACAGTGTTGTGGGCACATTTTCTACACAGGAGGCTTTTATGCTCTTTTTGAGATTTCTCTGGGTCACCGTGAAAACGGCGTTTGTGCTCATGCAAGCGGGAAGGGGGACCGGCTTGGTAATGGCGGGGTACACTGCTGTAGTAGCCGTGTTAGCGGGGAATAACAAAGGGCGAAACTTTGACGGCGGTCCGGCCGCGGCGGGAGAGCGCCGTCTTTTTCTCAGCTGTGCTAGGCAGACTTCGAGTGATCAGGTTTCAGCGCGATCCTAGGCCGAGGCCCCCGAGGAGGCGGCGGTCTGTGGCGGCTGTCAGAGCGAGAACGAGGGCGGCTGCCCTGGCGTCGCTGAGAAGTCTGACTGTGCTGAGCTGGGCGCTGGAGTGGGGCTCGTGCAGGAGGCTGGTCACGTGAGCGGCCTGCAGAGGAGCTAGCGCGACAAGGCAGAAAGAGATTCATGGCCTGGGAGGCTTTCTGCACTTCGGAAAATCGGTCAATGATACCCGTGACAGCAGATCCGAAGAGGCCGGATGGGGAGAGCGGGGCGTTGAGAAAGGCGGCGCGCTCAGAATCTCCCATGTCGGCGAGTGTGAGCCACAAATGTCTTTCAGACACACAAATGGCGGCCATGCATTTCCCCAGGGCTTGAGCAGCAGATTTTGTAGCGCGAAGGGCAATGTCCGTGGCGCTCCTCAAATCCGCGATTGTGGGGGGATTTTTTCCGCTCTCGTCCCATTCACGAAGTAAGTCACCCTGTAGTATCTGAAGGACGGACATGGAGTGAAGTGCAGAGGCTACTTGGCCGGCGGCTGAGTAAGCGCGGGCGTGAAAGTTTGAAGTCGCTCTGCAGGCTTTAGAGGGAAGCACAGGTGATGAGCGCCATCTCGTGGAAGGCGGGCATAAATGTGCGGCGACCAGGTCCTCTACAGGGGGAATGGAGAGATAGCCCTTTTCTGCGGCTAGCTTACGCAATACGAGAGAACCTCTCGTAAGAGAACATGTATAATATCGTCACTTCCCTAGTGAAACGGTTGCAAAGTATCAGTAATACAATGATACAAAGTTGCTGGAACCGCGGAAGCCTGTGAATTTTTTCCCAACATAACACAGTAAATAAGATTTTATGTGCATCTTGCAGTTTCTTTTTAGTGAATATTTAAGTAATATCCCAGCATTTGCATAAAAATAAATGTATGGAAACAAAGCTGTTGACAGGTCTACAAAATATGCACCTCACACCATTTAACAAGTTGGTGGTTTGTGATGGAAGGAAGTGAGTTAGAAAATAGTGAACTGTAAACATGTATTCAAACCCTGTGTGCAAAGAGGATCTGAGCCTGTCATGTAACATGCAGTTCATACACTTTAGTGTTTGCATATAGAGTCAGCACCTCCTTAAATACAAACACATCACACACTCCCAAATACACACTTATGCAAAGTTCTTACTGTGTCAAATAGACTGTCTGACCCATATATTTACTCACATACTTAAAGGACAAGTTCTGTATTTTACACTTAAAGCCCTATAGTTTAAGATAATTTCTGATGAAATAGAACGGTTAAGATTGAAATTTGGACACATGCTGCTGGCCCGAGGATTTTCGGTTTCTGTGGTTGCACAAACTATTCCTCAGTTGAAACGTCATTATCACCACAAGTTTTTTTTTACCCAAAAGTTGACTTGTTCACCAAGGAGAGAACAGTCTCAGAGAAGAGCTTACAAATTAGACGTGATGTCTCTTGTAAATATCACTTGTGAACTAAATATATTTATCGTGCATCATTTCAAATCAAGCTTTTGTATGTATTCACACTGTTTGGAAAAGTGTGTGTTTACTTTATCTTACACTAATCTTTAATGCTGCTTTCAGGTTTCTTGGACATGAAAACAAGGACACATTTTTCAAGACCACACAGAGGCACCAGATAGTGAGTTTTGAGAGCTTGTTCTTGAAAATAAAAAGTGCACTAAGGATTTTTTTGTTTTTTTTTGTTTGTTTGGCTAAATAATGTGACACATCTTGGGCTTTATACTGACATCTGTTGCTGTGCATTGCATTGTGTAAAACATTATCCGTTTCCAAAGTCATTGTTGAAACACCCTAATTGGAGGGAACATTTTATTTATTTCACAAATTAGTAGTATCCTAATTATTTGAATTTAAAATGGACGCCGCCATGAGCTCCCACCCTTATATAGAATATAAAAGCACTGACATAATATTAAAAGTACATGGGTTAGTACAATTTCTTACATGTAGAAAATGTAAAAAAAAAAAAAAATATAATGCACTTTTACTTACCACCATGTTTCTCATACAGTAACTGATGTACTAGTTTTCTGTAATTTATCTGTCCCTGTTCTGAAGCTATATGAGATATTAGCCAGGACTCCATACGGCGTGTTGAAGAGAGGGGAGGTTGGAGTCGGCAGGCTGGTTAGTGAGAATGTTCTCACTGCTGCTTTTCCTTTACATGAGGTACTGTAAGAGTATCCTACATTATACCTGAACATTGCCTTAACAAACACATTTCTTATCTGCATATATCTCTTTTTGTTTACATATGCTGTAAACCCCAATGTTATCATTAATAAAGAAATCAAGTTATCATAACTTAACATTACTTACAATAGCAAGTTTTTGCATCAAGAATGAAACAGTTGTGTTTAATGTACTCATTTGGCAGCAACAGTCTTTCAGATTAAGATTTTAAGTGTTATGAACTCAAAATTTCAAGTTATTTAAATGATTCACTATGTGTCGGTTTAATATGATTGGCCGTGCCTGAAATTCTGCCTTGACAACACGCTGATTGGTCGATACACAAGGCAGTATTTTTTTTGTTCATCGTGAATTTGTTGATGCAGGCAGCAGGCCAGAGGGACTGACTGACACTGCATAAAACAGTCATTTAGGGGTTAAATCGGTCCTGTCCATCACGTACAGACATTTCAGGCCTCGCATTTGGATCAAGACTTTCAATTCCTGACGCCTGTAAATGGAATCTTTTTTTAATCGACGACTGTCTCGAGTCTCGACTCTCGAGCCTGTTCTCCCCCCTCCCCCGCAGCAGCCCCTGACTCACTGTAGTTCTTCTTGCGCGCGCAGAGCGTCCGGTATTTTCTGAGGCTGAGAAAACGTATGGTAAGTGTGAATTCATAAAACTATTTTAAATAACATGTTTGCCAGAACATAACATCACAATTTGTTCAATGTTGTAACAGTTTTTTTAAACTGTATTTTCTAGCCCGACGTTGTTTTCGAGCCGTTTATTCCCGCCCCTGCTCCATTCAAATCTTGCGCGCTGACAGCGCCCGGTATTTTCTGTGAGATTTACATCAGACTAAGGTAAGTGTGAATTAATAAAATCATTGTATAATGTTTACCATAACACAACGGCAAAGTTTTTCAATGTCATATTTTTTTCTGAACTGTATTTTAGCCCATTGCCTTCAGTTACTGCGTGCACTGACAGCGTCCTGTTTTTCCTTTCCAGACATGATGTTTCCTAACAAAGTTCGGGAGGAGCATGTTCACATAATTAAACACATGTGG
Source organism: Rhinichthys klamathensis goyatoka (assembly GCF_029890125.1). Classification (NCBI taxonomy): domain Eukaryota; kingdom Metazoa; phylum Chordata; class Actinopteri; order Cypriniformes; family Leuciscidae; genus Rhinichthys; species Rhinichthys klamathensis. The sequence continues at coordinate 1,687,386 of NW_026606720.1, forward strand.
AGCACATTCAGGTAATCAAGCCTAATTAGACACGAGTGGAGCACACTCCCAATCAATGAGGTAAGAGGTATATATTCAGCAAACTTAACTCAGTTCTTTGACAGTCTAATGGTGCGTTCACACCGGACGCGAATAGCGCGTCAGGCGCGAGTGATTTCAATGTTAAGTCAATGCAAAGACGCGTTACGCGCGTAAAAAATTCCTGCGGTGCGAATGAGGCGTAGAGCGCGGCGCGGTAGACGCGAATACGCCTCATTCGCGCGTCAAGTTCGCGCGAATGGCGCGAATTGAGCGTCTGGCGCGTTAAGCGCGTTACGCGCGAATGATTTAGTTAGTGCTATTTGTGCATTCACGCGTTTGACGCGAATTCGCGTCTGCCGCCCGAGTTGAAAAATCTGAACTTCTGCGTCAATTCGCGCCGCGTTAACCAATCAGGAGCCTAGCTGCTGGCTGCTGTCACGTGGTGAAGTATCTGGATGCTTCAATAAATTATTTTGTAATATATGACTGTGGTTCTAATGCACAACAAAGCAAATATTTTATCACATAAAACTTGATTTCAATATATGAGACATATTCATTTTGCATTGAATGCTATTTATTCCATATCTAGATTATATGAAATATTATTATAATGTAAAGACAACCAACATATAAGTTCGTGTCTGGACAGTGATGTGTGAGAGAGAGAGAAAAATCACAGGACAGATTAATCACTTTTGGAGGCTGGCTTCATTTATTATCAAAACAAAAATAAATGACAGATTAGGTGGATGCGGGCGAGGGTGAACCTCGCGCCGGGCTGTAGAGCGCGGGCTCGACAGGCATAGCTAGACCACTCGAGGCCGAGGGCTTATACGGCCTACGCTGTCCTCATCAGCGTCCTCACCATTAGGTCCACCAAACCTAGCTCCTGGAGCAAATTGTGAAACTCCTGAAACCCTCCGGAGGTTCTGGTGGACCCGAGTACAGCGACGATGTCCCCTACGGAGCTGCTTCTGCTCTCCAGAGCATATACGAGCGGTGACTCTCTCGAATAATGCTAATGCTAATGCTCGATAAACATCTAAAAAGATGGCCGCCAACGGGTTTCGAAACTTTCGCCTCCGGATTTCGCCTCTGACGCGCGTAAATTTCGCTTCAAACTTTTGTTTTTACGCGCGTCAATTTCGCCATTGACACGCGAATTAACACAAAGTGGTCAAGCGTCAAACTAGACGCGGTAGACGCGAATTTGACGCGCTATTCGCGTCCGGTGTGAACGCACAGTAACAGCATCCCTCCACCACCCCATCTCCTCACTTCTTCTCCTAAATACTCTTACAACAAGGGGGAGCACTCTGGGTTCGGGCAAAAATTTCCGAGCTCGGAGCCCTCCCCCTGGACAGCACGCCAAATACGCATAATCTTTACTCTGTTTAATTGATGTAAATGTGAACTCGTGAAATTTATATCAGACGAAGGTAAGTGCAAATAAAAACTTTTTCATAAAACCTTTTTAAATAGAGTATTTAACAAAAACATAAGATTGAGTGTTGTTGATTTAAATTGAGTGCGTTTATGTTTGAGTTGTTAACGTATTCTCCTTTGACAAATCAGCAGACACTGTCCTCAGAGGCTTCAGAAACAGTAACTCACTGAAGGAAGAACTGCAGCTGACTTGATTCATGTGAGGCAAACAAGTTTTTTAGCAACATACTTAAAATGATATCATAATTGTTGAAGTGCAGTGTAAATTTCACTCCTTTTGTTTGTTTCAATGTTCTAGTAAGTGTAGAAATCTACCATGTACTTAGTTTTATTATGATGTAATTTACTGTGTATATATATGATTGTTTTTAGGCCAGGTGGTAAACGCTGCCATTCTTCACGAATAGGCTACTGCTGCTCTTCAAAGATCTGAGTCATCAATAAGGTAAAGCACACAGAAAGAGTTTTTGTTTGAATACAATTCAGTTTCCCAAGTTATCTTGTATTTTATTTAGTTACTGAAACGGCAAGAAAGCACTTTGACTTGCTTTGATTATTTCCATTCTTGTTGCTGTCCAACTAGCAACATTCCTTTGTATTGTTACATTTTTATTATTATATCACTCTAACCTGTGCTTAAACAATGAGTACTGTACGATGTATTAAAAGAAAATGCGTCTTAATTATTTTTTTTATTTTAATCACAGGATCCTTCGATCCCTGCCCCAACCATTCATCTAAAGGACTGCGGCAATGAGACCCTTTGGACCAACAGTGGCAGTTTACCCAGGATGAGATCTCGCTGATGTTAGCCTGCAGTACTGACACATTTTTTGGTTTTCCAGCATATTTTGAAATTTTGAACCCATTCTAAAAGTGACTGTATGATGTTGAGATCTATCTATTGACACCGAGGACAACTGAGGGACACACACAACTATTACAAAGGGTGAAAGATAAGTAGATGACAATATTTACAATAACAGACAATGTCTGTTGTTGTTCATTACACTGTGTTTTTAATTGTTCTGGTCAATTGTTCTGATCTGGTCAATTTCACTTTTTTCAATTAAAATTTTTAATCAATTGATTTAATTTACTGCAAGTATTGTAATTGTATTTTTTACTGATTAAATGTTAATATACAATGTTCAGTCAGTATGCATTATAGAAGTTAAGATATGTAATGTAAGCCTAATAAAGCTGTTGTGAAAAACAAAACTTGGTTTAATGATTTATAATTTATTTAAAATGTATTTAATAATAAGTAAACAACAAAATATAACCTGGAAAATTTGAGTTTACTCCATTTGCCTTTTAAGTTATCTTTACTTAAACATTTAAGTTAATTCAATGAGAAGACCACATTAGGTCAACTCAATTAATTAAGTTTGAATTTTCCCATTACTCAAAAAAACTTACGCAACCACTTTCCTCAAATCATTTGATTAGTCTCAACTTATTAGGGTTTAGTGATAAGTCGACATAAATTCAAATTTGACTTTAGTTACGTTCTTAAGGCATTTTCCCTTTAAAAAGCTACACTCAATGCTGCGCTTGATTTAAGCGCTATGGGGAACGTTTCTGGTGTATATTCACAGCTGCGTGACCAGCTGTGAATATATGTGTGCAACACGTCAATGGAATTGACTTTGAACTTTTATAGCCTCGGATAGTGATGTCATCGGAATGCGCGCACATCGGAGACTATAATTAGATGTGCCACAGGTGCATCGGCAGGTATTTTGTCTTCAGACAATACCGTGGTGTGTGTGTGCTTCTCAAGATTCTGATAGGAGTTAGTTTTTGCTAGGCAGTGCGCAGAACAAACTTTCTCTGTTCATCTTCACTCTGTCTCACAAGTGAGAGAAAAAGGAAAAAAGGAAAAAAAAGAAAGAAAGATATGAGCAATCTACAAAACAAAAGGTGTGTGCCTGCTTGTTTACGCCCTATGGCTGAATCGGACACACACCTATACTGTTTTGTATGTTTGGGGAAAGAGCATGCTGCCCTTGCGTTAGAGCGAGGCTAGTGTAAGCATTGTGAGTTATTTACAGTTAAAATGCTACGCGCTCGTCTCGCAATTCCATCGTGAGGCTTGCGAATGGATCTGGCTAAGGTGCGAGAGACGGGTCCATCCCTATCTCTCTCTCCGGATCCACATGTCCTCTCGCATGGTCCCGAAACGTGCTCCGGCGCCTCTTCGGCTAGTGCAAAGGAAGACGAATCTCTTGGATCTGGTTTGGATTTCGAGTTACCACCTCCGAGCGTTCCTCACATGATGATAAACCGATTGAGGAACTACTCGAGGTGGTAACTCGTGCGGTGGCCTGATTACAGCTATACTGGCCACGTGAATAAGAGACCCCCAAATGATCTAAACTGGAAGACAGGTTTCTGTCTGGTGACCAGGGAGAGGGACGACAACAACAGTCTCTCGCCTACTTTGAAGACCTCCATGACGAGTTAACTGGTTCATAGGGGAAACCTTAAACTTCCCGTGTCAAATGTTCCTGCTTGATGCCCCAATTTCAACTTCCGACCTGTTTGGCGGCTCGGTGAAAACAGTCGGGACAGGGAGCTTAAATCTACCCGCATCTTCCCGATACCCCTGTCATCCCCGCCGACTCTGGTGTTCCAGGGAGCAGCGGTTTCCAGCAAAGTTTTGGTCGTTCCGTTGCTTCCTGTTATCACCCAGGACACAGAACGTCCAACATCCCCTCAGAGGTAGTATCAAAATTGGTACCCATTTTGTATGATGGCCCTTAAAAATACTTCCTCCAGCAGCTGAGAGGCTGCCATGTCCTGTAGTGCGGGTGGACAACAAAACGGCAGTTTCTTACATAAATCACCTGGGGCGGTCTGCGCTCGCAGAAAGTACCGACAGGGGAATGGAAACTCCACCCCAAGGTAGTGAAACAAATTTGGTCAAAATTTCGCGAAGCAGAGGTGGACCTCTTCACCTCCCAAAAGACAGCGCAATGTCCCCTCTACTTCTCTCCTAGTCACCCAGTCCCTCTATGCGATGCGATGGCGCATAAATGGCCCAGAATGCGCCTGTATGCGTTTCATCCAGTTGCTCTGCTCCTGGAAGTTCTAGCCAGAGTTCGCCAGCAAGGGTCTTGCCTCTTACTGATAGCGCCGCGTTGGCCGAACAGAATATGGTTCTCGGAGATAATATCTCTTCTCGACGGCTCGCTCTGGGCGATACCGGAGAGAAGGGACCTTCTGTCTCAAGCTCAGGGGACAATAGTTCATCCCTGGCCCGAGCTATGACCCGAGCTTCCCTGGCCCGAGCTTCATGTTTGGCCCCTGAAAGGTACCAACTGAGAGACATGGGCTTTCACCTGAAGTTATAGAGATCATTGGCTTTCACCTGAGGGCTCCTTCCACTAGTGCTAGGGCTCCTTCCACTATTTTGTGAAAATTATTATGAGGCACATGCTGAACCACTCTCAGGGTTTATGTGGCCGCTTTATCAGCTTGCTATACCTTGATTGATGGGGTGCCACTTGGGAAACATCCTCTGCTCTCCCGCTTCGTTTGTGGAGCCAGGTGGCTGAGGCCTCCCGTTAGAACCAAGATCCCTTCATGGGACTTAGCTATACTCCTGAAGGGTTTGGTGGAGACCCCCTTTGAACCTCTAGAGTCTGCGTCTGATAAACTTCTGACTTTTAAGATGGTTTTTCCTTATGGCTATCATTCTTTAAAAAGAATCGGAGATTTGCAGGCTCTGTTAGTCTCAACATCCTCCCCCAGGACTTTGCCCCAGAAATGGTGAAAGCAATCTTGCATCCATATCCTGACTGCTTGCCTAAGGTCCCTTTCTCGACCGTACATCTGGTCACTCTTGAGGCCTTCTGCCCTCCGCCGTTCACAACGCCGGACCAGGAGAGACTTCACAGACTCTGTCCAGTCCATGCTCTCCAGACCTACATAGAACAACTATTTGTTTGTCAAGGGGACCGTAACAGGGGGGCAGCTGCCACAAAACAGACAATTTCACATTGGACGAGGGATGCTATTGCCCTTGCCTATGAGGCGCGTGGTCAAGTTTCTCTCCGCACACATTCATACGATTTTATAGTTTGGATGTTCAAGCCACTCCTGGCTCACACGTCCTTGAGTCGAAATCACAAGCTCATGTCTGAGACCTTCTTTGCATTCTTGTGAGCACACACTAGAGGTCTTCTCGGGTCCTAAAAACTGTAACCGACCCGAATCGACCCGAATCACTACTTACCCGAACCCGACGTGCATAAATTATTATTTTTTTTAAAGAAAAACCCGACCCGAGACAGCACTAGTTCTTCTTGGCAAAGGGAGGGGTTGGTTTATGTGGAGCGAGCAACTGAGTAAATAGGCAGGCAGACTGAGATACGAGCAGCTACTGTCGGATCGTCAGGCTGGAATGAGAGGTAGAGTTGCGTGTCATCAGCGTAGCAATGATAGGAAAAGCCATGTTTCTGAATCACAGATCCTAGTGATGTCATGTAGATGGAGAAGAGGAGTGGTCCAAGCACTGAGCCCTGAGGCCCCCCAGTAGCACTAGGGATGTCCCAGGACTGCTCTTCAGACAAAATTAAACCTGCCGACGCACCTGTAGCACATCTAATAATAGCCTCTGATGTGTGCGCATTACAATGACCTCACTGTCCGAGGCTATAAAAGTTCAAAGTCAAAACATAGACGCGCCAGTGTAAGCGTGCTGAAGTGCTAAAATGTCAATCACACATCACTGTAACCCATTACGTCCTATAAAATTTGGCATAATGTTATTTACCGGACCATACGATGATTAGAACCACCATTCGTTTTCCCTGACATATTTCTGTTATCGCCTCTGACAGTGACATGCTGACATGCTTTTCTGACAGTGTCGCGTATTTTTAAAAAATTGATTGACAGGCCTGGCTAAACGACAATTCAAATACTTGCATTTAGTCAAACATCCGTCCACATGATGGCGCACTAGTTCTTCTTGGCAAAGGGAGGGGTTGGTTTATGTGGAGCGAGCAACTGAGTAAATAAATGCGGAGGCAACCGTGCTTATGCTTATGGCCCATTTGCACGTAGAAGCGCGGATTCGCTCTCTCACTTAGAAAAAGTGAGAGAACGGTGTCATAGAGTTGTTTTAAATACTGCAATTTTAAATGCCCAACATAGTTTAAAAGAATTCGGGTCTTCTCGGGTCCATTTGGAAAAGGCATATTTATTTTAAATTACCCGAGACCCGAGGCCACTAATACCGAACCCGACCCGTGTCCGAGACACTCGTCGGAGTTTTGGACCCGAACCCGCTCGGGTCTCGGGTCGGACCTCGGGTTTTCGGATCCAAGTGGACCCGTGAAGACCTCTAGCACACACTACACAATTGTAAGGGGTCCAGACACACACAGTGCGGCAGCATGGGTATTCTCGTTCCCCATAGCGCTTAAATCAAGTGCAGCATTGAGTGTATCTTTTGAAAGGGAACATCTTGGGATACTTGACTGTAACCCTTTCCCTGAAAAAGCGGGAACGAGATGCTATGCTTTATTGCCGCACTACATTTACATTTACATTTATTCATTTAGCAGACGCTTTTATCCAAAGCGACTTACAAATGAGAACAATAGAAGCAGTTAAACTAACAGTAGGACAACAATACGCAAGTGCTATAACCCCTCTCAGTTTAATTTTAGTGCAGTTTTTCTTTTCTTTTTCTTTTTTTAATAGAATAGAAGAGAAAGTGTTTGTACCACTGAATCAAGTGCTGCCGAAAAAGATACGTCTTCAGCAGTCTCTTCAAAAAAGTGGCTACTGACTCAGAAGCTCTGGTTGAGTTAGGCAGATCATTCCACCAGCAGGGAACAGTCATGGTAAAGGTCCGAGAAAGAGATTTTGTGCCTCTTTGAGATGGTACCCCAAGACGACATTCGCTAGCAGAGCGCAAGTTTCTGGATGGCACATAAGTCTGAAGTAATAAGTTTAGGTAAGAGGGAGCAGTGCCAGTGGTTGTTCTGTAGGCAAATGTCAGTGCCTTGAATTTAATGCGAGTGGCAACTGGCAACCAGTGCAATTGTGTGAGGAGAGGAGTGACGTGTGCTCTCTTTGGCTCATTAAAGACTACTCTGGCTGCAGCATTCTGGATCAATAGGCTTTATGCCCAGCTGCACTACTTCCTGAACTTCAGCCAGCTCCTTGTTTCCTGTCTGACATTATTGGACAAACTGATTAACCCAGGTGTGTCTGGTATTTGTTACTGGTCAGGCACACCTGGATTAATCAGTTTGTCCAATAATGTCAGACAGGAAACAAGGAGCTGGCTGAAGTTCAGGAAGTAGTGCAGCTGTGGCATAAAGCCAATTGTAGAGGTTAGACAGAGCAAGCTGGAAGACCAGCCAGGAGAGCATTACAATAGTCCAGTCTGGATAAAACAAGTGCTTGGACAAGGAGCTGTGTAGCATGCTCTGTAAGGAAGGGCCTGATCCTCCTAATGTTGTGCAAGGCAAATCTGCAGGACCGGGCAGTTCTAGCAATGTGGTCTGTGAATTTCAACTGATCATCAATTACAATCCCAAGGTTCCTAGCTGACCTTGATGGAGTTATGGATGACGAGCCTAGCTGAATGGAGAAGTTGTGATGAAGTGTTGGGTTGGCCGGGACCACAAGTAGCTCTGTCTTCGCCAGGTTTAGTTGAAGGTGGTGGTCTTTCATCCAGCCAGAAATGTCTGTCAGGCAGGCTGAGATACGAGCAGCTACTGTCGGATCGTCAGGCTGGAATGAGAGGTAGAGTTGCGTGTCATCAGCGTAGCAATGATAGAAAAAGCCATGTTTCTGAATCACAGATCCTAGTAATGTCATGTAGATGGAGAAGAGGAGTGGTCCAAGCACTGAGCCCTGAGGCCCCCCAGTAGCACTAGGGATGTCCCAGGACTGCTCTTCAGACAAAATTAAACCTGCCGACGCACCTGTGGCACATCTAATAATAGCCTCTGATGTGTGCGCATTACAACGACCTCACTGTCCGAGGCTATAAAAGTTCAAAGTCAATTCCATTGACATGTTGCGCACATATATATTCACAGCTGGTCATGCACAAAAGTGTTGCCCATAGCGCTTAAATCAAGCGCAGCATCTCGGTCCCGCTTTTTCAGGGAATAGCGTTACAGTCAAGTAACCCGAAATGTTTTGCACCATTCCACAAAAAAAATGTTTATCTTCAACATCTTATTTTTGAACCCCTCCATGACAACCATGAAGATGTATTATTATTATTATTTTGCCATATAATTCCCACTTTTCACAATCCAGTTAATGGAAGGATGTCACATTACGAAAGCAAAATGGGGTGATATAGCACAATTTAATGTTGATTTTGAACTGGCGATGATTTGTATTCTTCTCATTAGGGTCCATTTGAGATCCCGAGGACTCCAGTAGATCCACAGTCTCTCAACATGAGACAGATTCTGCATCACTACTGGGCTCGCTGGGCTTGCTGGAGAAAGTACCAACCTCTGGATCACATTCGCGAATACTTTGGCGAGAAGATAGCGCTCTACTTTGCATGGTTGGGTATGACTGAACCATCTATCTATCTATCTATCTGTCTATCTGTCTATCTATCTATCTATCTATCTATCTATCTGTCTGTCTGTCTGTCTGTCTGTCTGTCTGTCTGTCTGTCTGTCTGTCTGTCTGTCTGTCTATCTATCTATCTATCTATCTATCTATCTATCTATCTATCTATCTATCTATCTATCTATCTATCTATCTATCTATCTATCTATCTATCTATCTATCTATCTATCTATCTATCTATCTATCTTCTCTTCCTGTGTTTAGTTCATGTTTGCCTTGTTTGTTTCCGTAGTTACCCTGATTAGTTTCCATAATAACCATAGTAAGTCATCTACACCTGTTCAGTATTAGTCCTTGTATTCCCTTACTGCGTCTCAATTCGCCTACTTATACTACGCCCTAAAAGTATGTACTCTTTTTGTGAAGAAAAAGTAGATACCTTTGAGTGTGTAGCAAAAAGAAGACAAGCTTTGGGACATACTATCACGTCATACAATTGCGTCTTTAACGGTTGCTCTCTGTCGCATCCCGTCACAGTAAACTGGCCTATCAATCATCTTGTCACAGTTAAAATCCTCCACATTTAATTTAATTTAATTTCCTACCGTATCGGAGAGAAATATATGTGGATGATGAGGATGATGAAGTAAGTTAATGGAAAATATCCATGAATGAAATAAACACAATCAATCAAATGCAGAAGCACGTTGATCTGCAGTCACGGGTCTTTAATGCGGAGACTCTCCTCATATTAATGCATATCCGGCGGGGTCCGGCGGGGTCCGAAAACCAGTCAGTATCTGCTGTGACCACCATTTGCCTCACCCAGTGCCAGGTTGTTGATTGTGGCACAGAGAATAACTCCAAATTAAGAGTCCATATGCAGCCTCTGAATTGGGACACAGCTTATGACTAATTTTCCGTCCTTATTTCTCATCTGTAGGTTTCTACACAGGCTGGTTATTACCAGCAGCAGTAGTGGGTTTTATTATATTTCTGTTTGGTATCTGGCTGATGGTCACCGATGTGCCTGCGTAAGTATTATCATAGACTTAATAACTGCATAATGTTGATGACCCAGCACTGATCCTGCTCCTTGACCCCTTGTGGTCTGTGCTGATATCTTTTCCGCAGAGAAGAGCTGTGCTCCAGTGGAGACGCCTTTGTAATGTGTCCATTATGCAACATCTGCAGCTACTGGAACCTCTCCAGCATCTGCTATACTTATAAGGTGACATTTCTACAAGGTCACCTAGTTTTTAAATCATTTATGGCATTTGCACGTTCTCTGTGAACTAGCTTTCACATTTTGTACTCAAAATACTTGTTCATAAATTTGCGATAGGCAGGCTTACTATTTGACAATGGAGGAACTGTGTTCTTCAGTATATTCATGTCTCTGTGGGCCGTCACCTTCCTGGAGTACTGGAAGCGCACAAGCTCCATACTCTCCCACCGATGGGACTGTTCCGAATTTGAAGATATAGAGGTGATTAAGTTGGTTACACACTGTCTAAACCTTTAATATGCACTAGTCCTCAGGCTTGAGCAATCCAAGAAATATTTTGGCTAATAGAATAACAACAATATAATGCTTTGTCTCCATTGCTTTCCATAATATTTCCATTCTGACATTAGGAGAGGCCAAGACCAGAATTTACAGCATTGGCACCCATGACGGTTCGTAATCCTGTGACTGGGGCTGAGGAGCCCTATTTTCCAGAGACTCAACGACTGAGTCGTACTCTGACCGGCAACATGGTCGTCATTCTAATGGTTAGTCAATGGATTTTCATCTCACATCTGTTGAGAAATCTTGCCAACACAATTTTAAAATCATTATCATCATGGTTGAATTTTCTCCTTTATGCTTGCAGATTTCCATCGTTTTGATATTCCTAATCGGCATCATCCTGTATCGGTCCATCCTAAGCATCATTATCTACAGATCTCATAATTCCTTCTTCATTTTTTCAGTAAGGTTCTTTCTATTCCTTTTGATACCTAAACCATTATTATTTTCACAATGATTAAAGACTCTCAAGTGATTTTTGCTGATACAAATTTTAAAATCTCTTTGATCAGATACATTTGCACATACATTTACATTAGCAACCCCTTGTGAAAAAAAAGTACACTCTCAGAAAAAAAAAGGTACAAAAGCTGGGGAGATACCCTTTCAAAGGGTACACCGTACACCTTTGTACACAAAAGTATGGAAAGAATATACAAAATTCTGACTGAATTGAACGTTTTCAGACAATTATTTGCATGTTCATTGCAGTTAAAGGAAACAGTTTAAATTTTAAAGTTATATTAACTGTGATTAGCTGAACTTGAGAGTGCTTTTTTGACCAACTTAAGTAGGTCATAAAATGGAATGATCCTTTAACTTTCGCATACTGTCAGCGTGTGTTGGTTGAGGCAGGAGAACACGGAGGAGCAAAAGGAACCAACATAGATGCAATAAGAGATGTAAGAAACCGGAGAAGGAACTGAACTGATGCCTTTTGGCTGTTTATTTACACGACAATGGCGTTTTGGGGGACTGAAAACACAACATTTTGAAACCGGGAAGTTTTTGAAAAGCATACAATTATCATCTCCATGTAAACTACAAAAATGTGAATTTGTAAAAACGGTGACATAATGTGCATGCGTATTACATTCGTACTAAATTCGGTCTATGTAATCGTGCCGTGCCGAACCAAGCTCAAGTGGAAATATAACTGGAACCATTCTTAGAACTGTTCGTCCCGACGGTGGAAAAAGTGGCTTAGGTCAACTGGAAGAAATAAACTCAAGAACCAGGAATATAGAACTAAGGGTATGTTTACAAGACAACGATGTATTAAAAACGGTAACGTTTTTTCTTTGCCTTTTTCGCGTACAGACGACAACGTTGTCAAAACGATCCCAGTACACAAGGATCTGTGAAAACGATTAAAAACACTGCATTCTTCATGCCAGGCCAGAAGTTGGCGATGTCACTTTGGAAAGAAAGACTATGCGCCTAGAGACTGAACACGTGATACACATGCGCATGACGTCACTGTTTCCACAAATTCACGTTTTTGTAGTTTAAATGGAGATGATAACAGTATCATTTTCAAAAACGTCCACTTTGAAACCTGTTTTCAAAAGCTTGCATTTTCAGGCACTCAAAACACTGTTGTCGTGTAAATAAACGGCCAAAATGCGTAAAAAGTGTTCTGTATTTAGTTAAAAACGATGTCTTGTAAACGACTCCTAAGCCAGAAACAAAAAATGAGAGCACCAAAACAGAACATAACCCTGACAAATAACCAAGAAACATTTTTTTTTTTTATACTGGACTCTTGGAAACGTTCAGAGAACATTCAGAAATAACATTTTCAAAACTTAATGGGAACGTTTGTAAAAACATACTAAGAACATAGTTTTGTTTGCTGGGTTGTCACTGGCCAATCAATAGCTTAGACTTCAAAAGCAAATGCCTTGCGCTAATATTTACACCTATGTAAACCAACCATTGCTTAATCACATACTGCAGCACAATTTTAACATAATGCTTTGCTTACTAAGAGATGTTTTTCACCCCTCTAGGCTGGAAGGATAGCTAGCCTTACTGGTTCTATGCTAAATTTGCTGGTTATTCTATTGTTGTCACGGCTCTATACTTACCTGGCCCAAATTCTGACACGATGGGGTAAGCTATTTCATATCTACACATACTATTTTGGTATTTCTTTATGCCACAACAAAGTATCATCCTCTTCCTTCTATTAGAAATGCACCGCACTCAGACCAAATACGAGGACGCGTTCATCCTCAAGGTGTTCATCTTCCAGTTTGTCAACTTCTACTCATCTCCTGTTTACATTGCGTTTTTCAAGGGAAGGTGGGTATGCAGTTAGAATGAATGAATATGTATGAAGATTCAATATTCATCTAACGTTTGATCTGTTCTACAGTTTTGTTGGATACCCTGGAAATTATGACACACTCCTAGGAATCCGGAATGAGGATGTGAGTGTTTACACTGTTGGAAAGTGTCACATAATCCTCCTTTGTTTGTTTAAAACTAACATGAACACTGCCAGCCACAATACACAATTCCCCAATATTTCCCCCTCAATTATGAATTGCAGAATCCGGAATATGAATATCTCATTAATACATGTGTGTAAGTTGTTTGTGTCCTTCTTTTATGTAGTGTGGCCCCTCTGGATGTCTCATTGAACTTGCTCAAGAGCTGTTAGTCATCATGGTAGGCAAACAGGTCATCAGCAACATCCGGGAATTTGTCTTGCCGTAGGTCTTTTATGTTTCCAACGCATCTTGGTTTTGTATGCTCTTGATAGTGTATTTTATTGTAGGCCTAAGTTTTCTCCTTCTCTGTCCAACAGTAAATTAAAGACCTGGTGGCACAGGAGGAAGATGAAGCCAGCTCCCAGTCAGGAGGTGATCGATGAACCCCACACCAGTCCAGAGATCAATCCATGGGAAACTAACTACCAGCTGCTAGTGTGTGATGGGCTGTTCGATGAGTATCTAGAAATGGGTGAGACCTTTTGATATAATTTAATAGATTGAATATATTTTAAAATGTAATTTATTCCTGTGATCAAAGCTGAGTATTCAGCATCATTACTCCAGTCTTCAGTGTCACATGATCCTTCATAAATCATTCTAATATGCTGATTTAGTGCTTAAGAAACATAATATTATATCTGTTTATCAGTTCAAATCTCTATAAAAGCGGGTTGTCCAGTGAATGGAAGTATCCTGATTTTAAAGACTATTAGGGTCACAGACGATATCCAGTCAATGAATTATTGGCTCTGACAGTTAAACTATTATGCTAACAGAAATAATCCCCTGTCAGATTAATAAATTCTCTTCCCATAACCGCTTTAGACTGGTTTGTGCAATGTAAATCTTGTTCATTGTATTCACTTATTTAAAATATCTCTGTGTATTGTTGAGAATCATGATTTGTTTTACCTTTTGTTCTTGTTGTAGTGTCTACTATCTAATTATAATGAAATGTATTATGAGATTGATTTAGAGAAGAGATGTTTCATTTTTTTTTATCTTAAAGTGCCCCAATTATGCTATTTTAAAGGTTCGTAATTTTATTTTGGAGCCTCCTGCAATAGGTTTACATGCATCACAGGTCAAAAAACAATTTTTCTCATAAAATACATTGCAGCATCAGCTCTTTTCTCACAGTGTCTGAAACGGTCCGATCCCGGATTAACTCTCTTTAAATCCCTCCCTTCTGAGAGTCTACTCTGCTCTGATTGGTCAGTTGGCCCAGTCTGTTGTGATTGGTCTACTCTGCTCTGATTGGTCAGATGGCCCAGGCTGTTGTGATTGGTCTACTCTGCTCTGATTGGTCAGTTGGCCCAGTCTGTTGTGATTGGTCTGCTCTGCTCTGATTGGTCAGTTGGCCCAGTCTGTTGTGATTGGTCTGCTCTGCTCTGATTGGTCAGATGGCCCAGTCTGTTGTGATCTTTTTTTGACCAATCTTTTTTTGATTGGTCTACTCTGCTCTGATTGGTCAGATGGCCCAGTCTGTTGTGATTGGTCTACTCTGCTCTGATTGGTCAGTTGGCCCAGTCTGTTGTGATTGGTCTACTCTGCTCTGATTGGTCAGTTGGCCCAGTCTGTTGTGATCTTTTTTTGACCAATCTTTTTTTGATTGGTCTACTCTGCTCTGATTGGTCAGATGGCCCAGTCTGTTGTGATTGGTCTACTCTGCTCTGATTGGTCAGTTGGCCCAGTCTGTTGTGGTTGGTCTACTCTGCTCTGATTGGTCAGTTGGCCCAGTCTGTTGTGATTGGTCTCCTCTGCTCTGATTGGTCAGTTGGCCCAGTCTGTTGTGATTGGTCTACTCTGCTCTGATTGGTCAGTTGGCCCAGTCTGTTGTGATTGGTCTACTCTGCTCTGATTGGTCAGTTGGCCCAGTCTGTTGTGGTTGGTCTACTCTGCTCTGATTGGTCAGTTGGCCCAGTCTGTTGTGATTGGTCTCCTCTGCTCTGATTGGTCAGTTGGCCCAGTCTTTTGTGATTGGTCTACTCTGCTCTGATTGGTCAGTTGGCCCAGTCTTTTGTGATTGGTCTACTCTGCTCTGATTGGTCAGGTGGCCCAGTCTGTTGTGATTGGTCTACTCTGCTCTGATTGGTCATATGGCCCAGTCTGTTGTGATTGTTCTACTCTGCTCTAATTGGTCAGATGGCCCAGTCTGTTGTGATTGGTCTACTCTGCTCTGATTGGTCAGATAGCCCAGTCTGTTGTGATTGGTCTACTCTGCTCTGATTGGTCAGGTGGCCCAGTCTGTTGTGATTGGTCTACTCTGCTCTGATTGGTCATATGGCCCAGTCTGTTGTGATTGTTCTACTCTGCTCTAATTGGTCAGATGGCCCAGTCTGTTGTGATTGGTCTACTCTGCTCTGATTGGTCAGATAGCCCAGTCTGTTGTGATTGGTCTACTCTGCTCTGATTGGTCAGATAGCCCAGTCTGTTGTGATTGGTCTACTCTGCTCTGATTGGTCAGATGGCCCAGTCTGTTGTGATTGGTCTACTTTGCTCTGATTGATCAGTTGGCCCAGTCTGTTGTGATTGGTCTACTCTGCTCTGATTGGTCAGTTGGCCCAGTCTGTTGTGATTGGTCTACTCTGCTCTGATTGGTCAGATGGCCCAGTCTGTTGTGATTGGTCTACTCTGCTCTGATTGGTCAGATAGCCCAGTCTGTTGTGATTGGTCTACTCTGCTCTGATTGGTCAGATGGCCCAGTCTGTTGTGATTGGTCTACTCTGCTCTGATTGGTCAGTTGGCCCAGTCTGTTGTGATTGGTCTATTCTGCTCTGATTGGTCAGATGGCCCAGCCTGTTGTGATTGGTCTACTCTGCTCTGATTGGTCAGATGGCCCAGTCTGTTGTGATTGGTCTACTCTGCTCTGATTGGTCAGATAGCCCAGTCTGTTGTGATTGGTCTACTCTGCTCTGATTGGTCAGTTGGCCCAGTCTGTTGTGATTGGTCTACTCTGCTCTGATTGGTCAGGTGGCCCAGTCTGTTGTGATTGGACTACTCTGCTCTGATTGGTCAGGTGGCCCAGTCTGTTGTGATTGGTCTACTCTGCTCTGATTGGTCAGATGGCCCAGTCTGCTGTGATTGGTCTACTCTGCTCTGATTGGTCAGATGGCCCAGTCTGCTGTGATTGGTCAACCGCTTATCGCCAACAGTGTGAGAAATGAAACGGTCATCTGAATATCAGCTCCAGAAGCTTCCTCAGCACTTGATACACAGTGATACAAACAGTAACAATGGCGTAAATTTTACCGTATTAATTCGAGCCAATTCAAGTCCTCATTCTTTTGAAGTGTTGCAAATTGGATTTGCTTTCGCAGTGCAGAAAACAGCGTCTTCTCGACAAGTCAAAAACACAAACCAAGCTCTTCCAGTTTCAGCTACAACTACAGTGTTTGAGGGTCAATATAGACGTTGTTTGCAAGCAGCCACTGAAGACCAATGTATTATGCAAATGAGTTGCAAACCAATGTAGGTTTGAGCAGGAAGTGAGACTGGAATTACTGACGAATCCTTTCAGGCAGTTTATAATTGGCTCTTTCTTAGACAATATCTTAATTTATTGTACTGTACTCTTTGAAACTGTGCAGGCCTTTTACACTTATAAACAGCTAGGCCTATATTACACACTACAATGCAAGGTAATATCCGAAAAAGCATAATAGGGGTACTTTAAAATAAATTATTTGTGACACACTAAATTACCATCGTAACAAAAACCACAATTTTAATAGCTTTTAAATCGGAGGCAACTGCAGTTTAGCACAGATGAAACGCTGATTTGGGAATTCTTTATCTTGTCAGTTCTGCAGTTTGGCTTCATTACCATCTTTGTAGCAGCCTGTCCTTTGGCTCCGTTCTTTGCCTTGATTAATAACTGGGTGGAGGTGCGTCTCGATGCCCAGAAGTTTGTGTGTGTGTACCGCAGGCCCGTTGTGGAAAGAGCACAAGACATTGGCATCTGGCTGACCATCCTACAGTTCATCTCCTACCTGGCTGTCATCAGTAATGTAAGGGGCTTCTTAATTTATACTGATTATTCGGGGCCAAGCACCAATATGTATGTGTCTTTTTATCCTGCATCTTTATCTGGATGGCAGACTAGAACCGTGAAAAGATGTAAAGGTTGGGACAGTGATCAAGCTGTCTTTTCATCCATCTAGTGCCAGTACACATTTTCATGTAACCCCCTCCTTTTGATCATAAATCTAAGATTAAACGGTTGTAATTCTTGAATGGTTTAAGATTTGTCTCTTTTTAAAGACACTCGGCAGATTATTGCACAGAGGTGAACGGGTTTCAAAAAATGAAAGAGTAAAAAAGTTGCAGGTTACTGTAAAGCAAATGTACTGAACCACAAATGTATCACAAATATCGAGCCCGCTAAATTGTTTACCATTTCCATGGGGGAAGGGGGGGATCCACATGTACCAGATTTGGGCCGGATCTGGGCCGACACTATGTTTCTGTCTGGGGTGTGTCTGCCATTATGTATGCTTGACTCTGCTATCATTGTTAGTCAATCAACACTGAATTGTGAGTTCATTTACAGCTTTTGATGTCCAAAAATCTCAGTCCAAAATAATGTTAATTAGACAGGCCGTGTGTCCTGTTTAGGCGTGTTTGACGTCCTGTTCTTTTGCCAGGCTTTCCTGATTGCCTTCACATCTGATTTCTTGCCGCGACTCTTTTACCGCTACACTGCGGGCAGCATGAGCGGATACATCAACTTCACCCTCGCTTTTGCCCCTGTGAACTTCACCCAAAGCCAAACATCATGCAGGTGAAGACCAAACTGTTGATATACGATGATATACTACTGTTCAATAGTTTGGGATTGGTGTGTTTGGATTGGGATACATTTAGATACTGTATATGCTCACCTAGGCTGCATTTATTTGATCAAAAATGTAATTTTATCCCTGTGAATTTTCAGCATCATTACTCCAGTCTTCAGTGTCACATGATCCTTCAGTGTCACATGATCCTTCAGAAATCATTCTTATATGCTGATTTAATGATCAAGAAACTTTCTAATTGTCAATGTTTAAAACAATTGTGCTGCTTCATATTATTTGATAAATAGAAAGTTTAAAAGAACAGCATTTATTTGAAATCAAAGTTTTTTATATAATAACATTATATCCTCCTGGGACCCAAGAATAGACTTTTGTCCACTGTAGTGGACATTATATTTTAGTGAATTTCTCTGACATCATACATGTCACATGACACAACCTGGGTGTCCTGTAAAGAGCACATTCAGGACTTTTCAGAGATACCAAATGTTTGGAGGTTTCACCATGAAAACAACTTCTCCTTGGTCTTTAAAAATGTCTGACATTAATTTAGTGATCAAATGTAGCATTCTTATGGAAATATGATAATATATTGTAATTATATTTAAATTGGACTACTTTTTCTAATTGTATTTCATAAAACAACATCTCAGGAAAATGTTAAGGGGTTTCAAATAAAAAAAATACTTTCTGTTAAAGAACAGGGCATTGATTTCAAACGTGTCCACTGTAGAGGACATCAGGACTAAAACCATGTTTATCAGGCATTCTGGGAGACACAACAAGTGAATATGGAGATAAATTATACATCAATATTCCTATGAAATATTAGATGATATTATTAAAATGTTGCCAATAATTACTCCAATTGTTACACTTCTTTTTTCATTAAATGTTGCTCCAAGAACACATTAATGTGCAAATTAGATACAGTGTATAGATACATTGCATTGAATGGGAATATTAATTTATGGCCATTTTACCCACATATTGCAAAAAGTAAAATGGTGTATCAATTCATTCCATTATTTCTTTCATAACATAGTTGAGAATAATCTTTATACAAATTTTGGTTGAAAAAATCCTGAAACCCCCAAATTTATTGGTGATTGAAAAAAAATCCCATTGTTTTTGCCTATACATATAATTTCATGTCATTTTATTTTTTCAACAACTTAGTCCTGGCGTCCACTACAGAGGACATAGCATAACGTATGAATAAAATATTATTTTATATATGTGTTTTTTTACCATTTGTTTATTGTGCTCTAAACAGTGTGATGACATGGAAAAAAACTAAATTCAAAAAACTTTTTTTTTCTGGGTCTCAGGAGGATAAATGTCTTTACTGTCATTTTTGATCAATTTAATGAGTGCTTGCATAAAAAATGTAACTGAACCCAAAGTTTTAATGTTCATTTTTGTACCGCTCAAAAAAAAAACCCACCTAGAAATCTCATAACTAAATAGTAGAAGCTCTTTGTGTCAGTCGGGGAACATCTTTTCATGCTGTTTTCATGTTGTTCGTTGTAAGGTTGGGATGCGTGATAAAGAGTGCATGAATAAGAATGCACTCGTTTACATTTTTGCCGTTTTACGGACAGTATTACTGAGCCCATGACCTTGTAAACCTTGTAAATCATTTCTATTAGGTTGTTTGCAGTATTTAAATCAGGTATTCTATTAATATTTTAATACAGAAGCCATTATGAGTGTTAATCAAGAAACTTTTGTGTGTGTGTAGATATCGAGGCCTCAGGGATGAGAAAGGACGGCAGACACAAGATTACTTTCATCTGCTGGCCATACGACTGAGTTTCGTCATTATATTCGAGGTGCACAGTCTAGCACTAGTTTGACCAAACACAATTTTGTAAACTTTGCACATACATTTGTTCTGATAATCATGGAAGATTGTTTCTGCCACTCAATACAAAATTTAAAAAAGGCAATTGTGAAAAAGGTCATTTTTAAAGTGTAAACACATGAGTCGGATATGGGTCACAATTGAAAACGTGTAAACGTACGACCGAGTTTATATCTCGCAATTCTGCTTTTCCCCCCCGCAACTCTGACTTTGTAACCCATTGCGACTTTATATCACACAATTTTGAGAAAAAAGTCAGAATTGTGAGATAAAAAGTCACAGTTACCTTTTTTATGTTGTATTTCGTGACGGAAACAAGCTTCCATGAGATACAGATGATTATAAATTGAATATAAAGTTGATGTTGGGTTTTCAGCATGTTGTCCTCATGATTGGACGGATTATTGACTGGATGGTGCCAGATATCCCAGAGGAGGTGGAAATTAAGATCAAAAGAGAGCATTACATGGCCAAAGAAGCACTGGCTGAGAATCAGGTGACTTTTATATCGACGAGTTATGACATTAAAATTAATATAATAATACTATTATAATTTATTCAATGTTGATTCCACTTTTAAGTGTGGGACGGCTGTTTTTCTCTGTTTTCTTAAACCTTGACTCTCCTGTCCTCCTTCAGTCTTTGAGTAAAACTGTCCTGGAGGAGGTGGAGAGGCAAACGTCCGAGCTGCGACGAAGAATACAGAGTCCTACAAACAGTATCTCCCCTTGCTCCAGTCCATCCCCTGAACACGAGGACAAACCTCCACCCTGACCGTCTGATATAGGCCTATGACCTACATGTGGCACTACAGTGAATAAATGTTTGTAAACTGTTGCCTATTCCTTGTCAATAGGCAACTACTTTTAATGCTGTCCTAAATAAAATACACAAGGATCAAATTAATGTGCCTTGCATTCATGTTGAAAATAATATACTGAATGTGTGTGTATTATATATAGGGTAACATGGGGTAAGATGATTTGTGCGTCTATTCGTTAATTTGTGGACACATAAATGTTTTCAGAACATGTAATAGTTTTTGATGTAATGATGTAATAGTTTTTATTTTGAAATAAAAAGATCAAATAATACCCTTGGGGTAAGATGGGCCACCATAATTGGCAGATAAGCCTCAGAGTGGCATGTTGTTAAAGTGTTGTTATTTTTAAATCGAATACTTATTGTAATAAATGGGGTTATTATTTAATTGTTTCATTGAATTGGATGTATATTTCAGACAGCTCCGCTTTCAGTCATTTACATTTTCTGTAAAAGTTTATCATGGGGATATAGGCTATATATATACAGTATATACACTCACCGGCCACTTTATTAGGTACACCTGTCCAACTGCTCGTTAACACTTAATTTCTAAGCAGCCAATCACATGGCGGCAACTCAGTGCATTTAGGCATGTAGACATGGTCAAGACAATCTCCTGCAGTTCAAACCGAGCATCAGTATGGGGAAGAAAGGTGATTTGAGTGACTTTGAACGTGGCATGATTGTTGGTGCCAGAAGGGCTGGTCTGAGTATTTCAGAAACTGCTAATCTACTGGGATTTTCACGCACAACCATCTCTAGGGTTTACAGAGAATGGTCCGAAAAAGAAAAAAAACATCCAGTGAGCGGCAGTTCTGTGGGCGGAAATGCCTTGTTAATGCCAGAGGTCAGAGGAGAATGGCCAGACTGGTTCGAGCTGATAGAAGGGCAACAGTGACTGAAATAACCACTCGTTACAACCGAGGTATGCAGCAAAGCATTTGTGAAGCCACAACACGCACAACCTTGAGGCGGATGGGCTACAACAGCAGAAGACTCCACCGGGTACCACTCATCTCCACTACAAATAGGAAAAAGAGGCTACAATTTGCAAGAGCTCACCAAAATTGAACAGTTGAAGACTGGAAAAATGTTGCCTGGTCTGATGAGTCTCGATTTCTGTTGAGACATTCAGATGTTAGAGTCAGAATTTGGCGTAAACAGAATGAGAACATGGAACCATCATGCCTTGTTACCACTGTGCAGGCTGGTGGTGGTGGTGTAATGGTGTGGGGGATGTTTTCCTGGCACACTTTAGGCCCCTTAGTGCCAATTGGGCATCGTTTAAATGCCAAGGCCTACCTGAGCATTGTTTCTAACCATGTCCATCCCTTTATGGCCACCATGTACCCATCCTCTGATGGCTACTTCCACCATGTCACAAAGCTCTAATCATTTCAAATTGGTTTCTTGAACATGACAATGAGTTCACTGTACTAAAATGGCCTCCACAGTCACCAGATCTCAACCCAATAGAGCATCTTTGGGATGTGGTGGAATGGGAGATTCGCATCATGGATGTGCAGCCGACAAATCTGCGGCAACTGTGTGATGCCATCATGTCAATATGGACCAAACTCCCTGAGGAATGCTTCCAGCACCTTGTTGAATCTATGCCACGAAGAATTGAGGCAGTTCTGAAGGCAAAAGGGGATCCAACCCGTTACTAGCATGGGGTACCTAATAAAGTGGCCGGTGAGTGTATATATATATATATAAAATAAATGTAATAATCTACAATATCCAAATATATATATATATATATATGTATATATTATTTATTTTATAATAAAAGAAAAACAAAAGGATAAATTTATTGGGGGGTTTTTTTTCATTAAAAAAAAATGTATGCATAGACATTTTCATGTATAAGAAATATATCCAAACATATTAAAAAGTGTAATAAAACTTCACCCCAAAAAATGAATTGAAGAAAAATGGAAGCAAATCATCATTCATAGCTGTAAACTAAACACGTTGGGCCATTAAAAAGGGGACCAAATCTAAATACCCAAACGTCATGTTACCAAAAAAAAAGTTAGTCGAGGAAAGAAACCTGCTTCAAGACATTTCACGGGGTCTTATGAACCTAAAATAAATTCATAAGAAGTGAATAAATAGTAAAGAAAAAAGTAACAAAAAATTGGAAGGGAATACATTTTTAGGAAATGGACGTAGCTATAGCCTACTAAAGCTGGTGTTTACATGCATACAACACACACACACACACACACACACACACATTAGATGTTTATTAAAGTGAGATTTTATGGCATGATGGACCATTACACACGCAAACGTACTTTCCCGTGAACAGTGAAGTACTTTTAGCATGTTGTGTGAACTGGAACACATCCGTTCCCATTTCATTGATGTGTGTAACAATAGTTCCCTCTGCTGGTCACAGGATCAACACTATAAGATCAGAATGAGAACCATTTCAACATTGTCAACATTTCTTTAAAACAAATAACTATTGATGATATGTTTTTCTATAGTTGCCTATTATTTTTAATAGTTGCCTAATTATATCCATCCATCCATCTGGTACCAAGCTAACTAGCACACAAGTTTTCAGTTTTTTAGATGCCATGGACCAACAAATATGATCAGCTGTGGTGCGATGGACCTCACATCCTAAACATTTCAATGCTGTGAAAATGAATATTATGAATATGCGTAAAATAGTTTTTGGAAAATATTTCGGTTCTCCTTTGCTAAATTATGTTTTTCTACTCACTATATTACTGTGCTGTACAGATGTATTAATTATCTCTTTTATTCGATTTACTTATTTGAATCAAAGTTGTATTATTGTATTACATATTTAGTTAGTTTAATCTCATTTTTGTATTTATTTGTTTTTACATTTTCACACTGTCGTGTTGAACTTTCGACTGATCCCCACTTGCGGCCGCTTGGGGGCATAGACAGTAAGTTTGGGGGTCCCCGCCCGGAAACCAGTTTGAAGTCCATAATAAAACCGAAGGACTTTTATTTTGGAATTTCGCTCTGACACTGACACGGCTTCACATGCGCGAGGAGGCGGGCGCAAAATTTCCCGGGATTTTGGGGCCTAGTCAGTAAGTAAGCAAGCAAGCAAGCAAGTAAGTAAGTGTGAATTGTAATATTTTTAATTGTTCTTTGACGGTCGCATTAATAAACCATATTACAACATAGACGTCACGTACTTTAAACAATCAAATGTTTAACTTTACTTTAATTTCACCCTCACAACAATCACTCACACTGCTAAAAAAAAAAAGTTGCTAGCAATCAGATGCGGGTTAGCATAATAACTTGTATAAAATAATCTACAGTTCATTTGGACGTATTCTGAATATATGTTTGATTGACAATAGTTTATAAAATAAGCCCTTTTGAATGTCTCGTGGTAAAATCCCCACTGGTTAATGTTGCTGAGGATGAACACATAACTATTTAACAACATAACTATTTGATACAGGCTAGTATCAAAACACTTGCAGGTTTGCGGATGCTTACTGAATAATTGATTTGTTGATATGAATAAGCACCTCATATGTAGTGTTTACATTAGATTCAATGTTATCTAATGCAGGGGGTCTCAACCTTTAGAGACCCATGAAAACAACATGTTTTATAAAGTTTCTCCGTACAAAACCTGCAGCTGTGCTTTGGTGGTGGAAACCCTGGATCTAATGTAGTGCATTTCAGGGTAATGCAGTGTTATGGATCAGGCTTTCACGTTGTTTCTGTCTTTCAGCTGACTGTCATATGCTGCTGTAGAAGCTGAGAGAGAGAGAGGATCATCATTGACTGACACAGCGAGGCCGGCCGCAGAATGCCGCCTGTGTCTGAAGTGGACACGGGTCCGGTTGAGGAAAGCTCCGGGGGTCTTGAGCGCTCAGACTGCCTCTGTCCGATCTGTCTGGACATATTCCTGGAGCCGGTCACTCTGCCCTGCACGCACACTTTCTGCAAACCCTGCTTTCTGGAAACCGTGGACAAGTCCAACATGTGCTGTCCGCTTTGCCGAAAGCGTGTGTCCACTTGGGCACGACTCAACGGCCGGAACAAGACCTTGGTCAACATTGAGCTGTGGAGACGCATACAGGACGCTTTCCCCGCCCAGTGCGAGCGGAGAGTGCAGGGAATCGATGATTGTGATGATGCTGGTATGTATGTGCTACATAACGGTTTCATGTTTATGCATATTGCATTGATTAATCACTTTCTCCCCCTCCCCAGTGCTGATTTCAAGACCTCGAGTATGTCAGCCAGGAGAGCTGAGGAAAGAGTACGAGGACCAGATCAGCAAGGTGAGAGATTCACGATGGTCTCGACTCTCTCTGTTAAGATGTGGTGGATTTTTAGCATGGCAGGTGGGCCTCCAAGAATGCACATTACAGACTGCAATCCCATGTTTACATTGTTGTTCTGCCAACAACACAATGGTTTTTGTTTGTGTGTCCTGTCCTGTCCTGTCCTGCTCGGAGCAGAATGCTGGTTCCAACATTTCTGCAATGGAATTTTTTTAAAGATCTGATTTTTTTTTTCTTCCCCCATGCACATAATATTTAGCTGTTCATACACATAATTACACTTAAGATGTATTATTAGTAGGGCTGGTTATCGATTTAGATGTTCAGATTCGATTCGATTTCCATTCTCAATTCGATTTCTGATTCGATTCTCGATTCAACTATAATAAATATAGATGTAATACAAATCCTATATTTATAAAAAAGAACAGTGGACTTAAGTTTACAAGTGGTTAATTAATACAAAGAAATTAAGAGCCACAAACCTGTATATAAAACTCTTTTTATTTTACACTAAATGCATACAATGACAATGTATAGGCAGGATTTTGATACAAGATGCAAAATTGATGCTGAAAATTGGACAAATCAGAACAGTCGCACGCCTTGATCAAACAGGATCAGGTTATTTTGTGTTTAAGATAGATAGATAAATAAATATTAGTTATCATTTTTTAGACATTTTTTTATTACAGTGATCTCACCTAAATGTTTGTTTTTACAATGGGGTAATTTTTTTTTGTTAAGAGTTTATGCAACACATGGAAGCTTGATTTCAATCTTTGAATTAAACTGAAAAAAGTAGCACAAATAAATACAATAGAATAAAAACACAAATAAAAAAGACTTTTGGGTAGGTCAGAAATACTACAGAAACTGAATAAAGTAATCCAATGTAAAATAACACTGGATAGTCTTTTAGTCCTGACTGAATTAAATACATAAGCTATTAATTCTGATTCCTTACAATTAATGCTGTATTATGTTGTTTTGACAACAAAATTAATGACAGACACATATGGCTGCGTTCACTTTAAGAACTAGTGCACGGATCCATTGCCGTTTCATTATAACGTTACTGTCTGTCACACGCGTTTTATGCTTATTTAAGACATAACCGACTGTCTTTACGAGGTTACTCACCAAGATCAGACTTCTGACATAATTTTGCGTGTTTTTAACTGTTAAAGCGATATAATCCACGAAAAAGAACTTTTGTTACTGGCGAGCTGTTTGTGAGGCGGATTTAGGCTTTACTGTATGTGCACGCAATGAAAAACATCTCGGAGAGTGTGCGAGCACTGAATAGTTTAAACTTGCTTGAATGTTTAAACTGGTAAAACTTAAAAAGACGTGAAAATGAAAAACGTTAGTTATGATGCAATGCTGGCCTGATTGTGCAAGTGAATATTCCGTCATGTCCCGACTCCTAAACACGAGTGTGTATCGACGCCTGCAGCGCTTGACGCTTGCCTTGTGCAGAGTGAGAAGACGCAGCACCACGAGCCCTGAATATGGAAAAAATCGATTTGTGGGCGTTGAGAATCGATTTTGAATCGACCACATTTTAAAAAAAGATTAATCGAAAAATCTATTTTTTTTGCCCAGCCCTAATTATTATTATTAGTATTATGAGGGGTGTAACAATATATCTGTCACAATATATCACAATAAAAAAATGCAACAATATGTATTAAGGGTGTCAGATCGAAATCGACCGAAATTAATTCACAATCTCGAACTTCGAATTAAAAAATTTAATCGTCGATGCTGCCACGCCCCCATGTCCGGTCGGCGTGCCAAGCGGGTAAAAAACACGCGTGTTGAAAAGCTGCGAGTCTATGGTCAACCTCCTCTAACTTAACTACAGCCATTCAAAAGATAGCATGACGACTGCAGATGCAGGACACCCATCGACAGAACTTGAACCCCCTCCTCTTTCATTGAAGTCGCAGCTGTGGAAGGTTTTTGGATTTCCAGTGAGTTATGTTGACAACGTTCGCGCTTCAAAAAAGCCATAGTTTACTTTGCAGACATCCCAAGTCTCGCGGAAGTTCCGGGAGTCTCCCGCATATTGATAGCGGCTCCCTGATCCCCGCAAATTAGTTCAAATCTCCCGGAATCTAGAGTGAGCGAGCAAGAGCGCGCATGCGAGACAGAAAAAACTGTGCTCCAAACTGTATAGCACGCGCACGGGAGAGAGCGAGAGACCTTGTTCGTGTGCCTCATGAAGCGCATGTAAGACACAGAGCATCCTGATAGGCCGGTTTCGGCTTTAAAAAAATAAATGTAAAAATCAAGAATCGAATGGAACCGTGACCTTAGAATCGAAAATGTAATCGAATCGAGGATTTGGAGTATCGTGACACCCCTAATATGTGTCGTGGATAGTGACAATATGTATTGTGTATATTTCACCCAAAATTAAAATGACTGTGTGGCAACAAATTTAAGTTTACAAAATGTTAGTGTCATTACTACATAAAACCTATATATAATGTTGAATATAATGTATAACAATGCAATTGGGGAATATTTGATATTTGCCGGTCCTGATAATGTCAAATGTCTCATGTTATCCGTAAAAGGTGGCCTACGTTATTTTGAATATAATAAAGCATATCCGTCTAAAATAATTCTGTATTTCAACTTGCAAAAAACATTTGCGGCCAAGGTACTTGAGTTTAGAAAAAATGTAAAAAGCCTTTATTTATTTATTTATTTATTTATTCATTACTATAACATTTTAAAAACATTCACATACATTTTGCAATCGACTAGTCTAACACCCCCCCCCCCCCCCCCCCTCTCATACTGAATGCCACTAACAACTTCTGCTGTAGAAATACACTTTTTAAAACATAATATTAAGTCTCATTTTTAAAATGCTTAACATGACTAATTTAAACATGGCTTTTGTAAAAAATATAAGGTAAAACATGTAAACTGTATAAAAAATGCAGCTAAATGCCTAGTATTTCCATTAGCTGCTGCAGTATCGCTAGTGGAAGAGTCTCACACATCCCTAGTATGCACATTGTCCATTTAGTGCAAATAAAATCATAATTTGTTATTGATGTTTTGTTGTTGTGAAGGCTGGCTGGCTGTCATCATCTGGTCTCTTGTTTTGAACAGCTCGTGGAGGAGAAGCGAGCTCTGGAGGAAGCCGAGCGGAGAGCCAGTGAGGAGTACATCCAGCGCCTCCTGGCCGAGGAGGAGGAGCGTATGGCGGAGGAGAGGAGGAGGCATGAAGAGCAACAGCTGGAGAACGATGAGAAACTGGCCAGACTGCTCAGCCAAGAGCTGGTGAGGTCACACATCAGAGGTCGGGAGACGCGGTCAATGACATGCACTGTCAGAAAACTGACATGTCAAAACAACTATACAATCTGACCACAGACGTTTGGACTGTCTGAGCATAACAGGAGGACGTGTAAATAATCTCATTCTGTGTCCCTCATGTTGAAGCATTGACTGCATTTGTCAATCTCAGCCTTAAAGGATTAGGTCACCTCAAAAGGAAAATGACTTCTTTAGGATTAGTTCACCTCAAAATGGCGGTACTTCCGCCAGCGTGACGACATAATGCCTGGCGCGTCGCAGACCAGCACAAGACGAACAATTGTGGTAAAAAAGTATATATATATATATATATTTTTTTTTTTCCGTTCGTTTTCGTGAAACCACGTGATCGGGACCGATTTCCGATCGCGTGATCGGATCGGAACATCCCTACTTATAATTTATGCGAATATAAGTTCATCAGTAGTATCAACAAATTAATATTGGACGCCAAACTAGCTAAACCCTACTGAGTGTGCATTTTTTTCTTATTTTACTCATTCTTAAAACTTAATAAAATGTTTTTATTTTATTTTTTTTATTAAATTTCAAGTATAATGCTATTTTTATGGTTCCTAATTTTGTTTTGGAGTCTCCTGCAATAGGTTTACATGCATCACAGGTCAAAAACCACTTTTTTGATCAAGGATTCAGTCTCTAAACCCCTTTCTTCTGAGAGCCTACTCAGCTCTGATTGCTCAGATACTCACAACCGGCGCAACATCATGAATGTCTCTGAACAGATTCACGCCCACTTTTAGGGGAAAATAAACTAGACTTCCCATAGACTTCAATGCAAAATAGCGTCACAAAACAACGTCTGTACACAGCCGACAGGTGTGAATATCTTAATAAATCACTAAGGGTGCTTTCACATCTGTAGTTCGGTTCATTTGGTTCGGACTAAGGGCGAAAGATTATACTTTGTATCATTTTCAGGCGTTTTGGTTCCTTTTCACACCACAGTGATTGCTCTGGTCCGAATCAGTTGATGAGTTGAACCAAAATGCAGTCACGTGACAACATCCACATCACTCGTTGGCCAGATGTGTCTTGAACATATTTCCACACCTGCACTTCGATTGGTCAGAATTAACAAGCGGGAAAATTCCAACAGAACTCCCGGAAGTAAACAAAGAGGAGGAAGATCCGGCAGACATGCGGAGAATTCGCTCACAATGTATGTTCAGAATCAGCACGAGCTTTATCCTTTCTCAAATCCCCCCATAAACAACAAAGTCTAGACGAGATATAAATAAGAGATTCACTGTGCAGTGCGGACCCCTTCAGTGTTTATGATGAGAGTTGAGTGCAGAAGTCAGTCATGGCTTAAAGGGAGCGCTATTGACAATCTAAATAATAGTTTTGTTTGACTACGGCAGCTGGTTTAGTCCAAAAATGCACAGTTCTTTGGCAGTTGGGTCTGTTCGAGGTCGGATCACGTTCACACCGCAAACGAACCGCTCCAGAGTTCGATGAGGTCTCCGTACGCTTATTTGGTCCGCTTTTGGTGCGCACCCGAGTGCGATTGCTGCTTTCACACCTGCCCGAACGAACCGCACCAAGGGGGAAAACGAACTATAGTGCGATTCAACCCAACTAAATGAGGCAGGTGTGAAAGCACCCTAAGATTAAAGGGTTGTTACACCTCCCAGAGTTTGACTCTGGGAGAATGAAGGGACATGTTTTTAAATTAACCAAATTAAGTTTGTTGATATATCTTTCATGCTTTATGGCAGGCAGGGTGGACATATAATTACTTGACATGTTTAATTTAAGTGATTTCTTAAGATATTTATTCACGCCTGTCGGCTGTGTACGGAGCGGACATTGTTTTGTGACGGTATTTTGTATTGAAGTCTATGGGAAGTCTAGTTTATTTTCCCCTAAAAAGGGGCAGTGACGAAATTGACAGTTAAGTTCCCAGATGTGCCGGGAGTACGTATGGCCCAGTCTGTAGTGATTGGTCTACTCTGATCTGATTGGTCAGATGGCCCAGTCTGTAGTGATTGGTCTACTCTGCTCTGATTGGTCAGACGACCCAGTCTGTTGTGATTGGTCTACTCTGATCTGATTGGTCAGATGGCCCAGTCTGTAGTGATTGGTCTACTCTGATCTGATTGGTCAGATGGCCCAGTCTGTAGTGATTGGTCTACTCTGATCTGATTGGTCAGATGGCCCAGTCTGTTGTGATTGGTCTACTCTGATCTGATTGGTCAGATGGCCCAGTCTGTTGTGATTGGTCGACCGCTTACATCTTGTGTTGGAAATGAAACGTGCATTATCATATTTGAATTTCAGCACTTGATACAGTGATATGAACAGTAATGATGGCGTCAGTTTTACCTACAGGGTGGCCGCGGGTCCTTAAAAAGTCTTAAAATGTCTTAAATAAAGTTTTCCTAATAAAAGGCCTTAAAAAGTATTAAAATGTCTTAAATTCAGATTCTATGGGTCTTAAATATTTCTGGTCAAATTACCGCAAAAATTTCTCCAGTCTGACGGACCCAATGTCCGTCTAATAACCAGTGAAGCATCGAATCGTGAGAATGATTCTGATTTTATTACATAAACAGTGATTGATAATGTAGGACTCGACATTAACGCTTGTCCGCCTGATGAGAACATCAACAGAAACAAAAATAACTAGGGAATGACTAAACCGAGAGAATGATTCTGATTTTATTACTTTTATTGTAAGTTGCGATCGATTGTGGATAATAAATGTATTACTGACGGTAAGGTTGCGCTGTTGACGCTCGCGCAGCCTCTCGAGGAGAAATCTACACAAATGAGCGCAACACACACACTCATTTAACAACATACTGCCAATAATAAATCTAAATGTGGAGTTTTATATGTTTAACATATGTTAAGCAAACTGAATTATTTTTCCTGAATACCATCACGATTGAAAATGTGACATTGATTTCCTACAACAGTTCAATAAACAGTTAAAATTAAGTCACTTACATTTTAGATGAAATATTGGCTGTTTTTGTTCTGTTTCAGCAGCGAAAATAGTTCCAAACAAAAATCACAGCAGAACCACGGCGCATCTCACAGGAACACTCGACCTGTTTTCATTACTGAATGATTCAGCATTTTGAACGAATCGATTGAGTCAAAGATTCAATGACCCATACATAAACATCTGTCTCATTCTTGAATGAATCAACCGTTTAAACGAATCGTTTGTATGAATGAATCAATGACTAAATGACTCACTCATTAAGACGGTCGCCTGCCGCCACCTACTGGCGGTTTAGTGTTATGTTTAAAAGTAGTATCATTCTTTCCAACGTTTCTTATTTGTATATTTAAATCAATTTCATAACATTATTTTATGCAATTGTAATTTTTCAGTGTAAATGATTTAATTTGATCAGCCCTACCTAGGGTAACAGCCCTATAGTGTCTTATTATTCTAAATAATTTAATTTATTGATCAAATTTAGGAATTTAAAATTTGCCCTTTAAAGGTGCAGATATTAAAATATGCCGATTTAAATATCAAAGCTGATTGAACACTGAGAATATTGCTTCAGAATAAATTAAAAAAAAAAAAAAAAAAATCCGGACAAAGCAACTTTTTTACTCGGACAAGTGAATTGTCAAAAGGACAAGCACATGAAAAGGCTTAATGTCGAGCCCTGTAATGTATTTCTGCAGCGCTGTTGAGACTCACGCTGCCTGTCTGTGTGAGAGATTTTAAAGTGAGAAATCAAAACTAATGTGCATAACAGCACATAAAAAAACTCAAAGAAGAAACATACTGAGGTAAAAATAAAAAATGTTGAGTTTTTTTATTTATAACATATGATATAGTTTTTTTATTTTTTTTTATCATAAGATATAGTTAAGTAACATGACAGGAGCTATTTTGCTGAATATTCTCACGATTGCAAATGTTACATTGATTTTAGTTCAATAAACAAGTAGTTAATATTAAATTACTTCAATTGCTTAGGTTAAACATTAAATATTACATATACGTATGTAAAATAATGTGTATTTCCATCACAGGTTTGGTCTTAAATTTCATTCAAAGTGGCATTAAAAAGGTCTTAAAAAGTCTTAAATTTAACTTGTTTATATCTGTAGACACCCTGACCTAGTGCCGGGCGGTATAACCAAAAATCCATAGCACGGTATTTTTCAAAATTATACCGGTTTCACGGTATGTGACGGTATTTTTTTAACCACATTTTCTACTGATTGAGAGAGGAAATACTGCAGTAGATTGGTTTACAATGCCCTATTTTACTGTCATGAGTGAATATTGTAAAAAAAAAAAAAATCCACACTAGTATTAATACAGGTTTGCAAGGCTGTTTACAAAGAGGTCCAGCAGGAGGCGCTGTAGGAGCGGCAGAAACAGCGGTTTCCCCGATAACGGCTGAACACAAAGCAGTTTCCCCGGTAACGGCTGAACACAAAGCAGTTTCCCCGGTAACGGCTGAACACAAAGCAGCGCAGCGCCCATAAACGCTGCTTTATCAGGAACGATAAAGAAAGATTCAATTGAAATAACACCGAAACTTTTCTAAAGACCTTCAGTTCACTTCAGATACATTCATATTAAAAACACCCACCCCGCGTTTTGACTTTGAAACATGCAGTGCTCATCTTTTTTTAGCGATGTATACCGGTGTACGGCTCAGCACTAGTTTTACCGTATCAATACCGTATCAAGTCCACGTCCTTCTGAAGTGCTCCAAAGTCGATTTGCTTTCAGAAAAAGCGTCTTGTCATTTCAACAACACAATTCTTCAAGGCCTCAACTACACCTACAATGTTTGATGGTGAAAGTAGACATTGTTCACAGGCAGGCATTATGTAAATTTGTTACAAACCTACATAGTTTTAGTTGAAAGCAAGACTGGAATTACTGATGACTCATTTTAGCCAGTTCAGAATTGGTTCTTTATTTTGAGAAGAAATCGCCGCAATCAGGGATGATGTAATGCTGTTTTGTGATGTTTTTGCAGAATTCAGGACCGATCTCTGAATCACCGTGGCTCATCAAACCTACTGATGCGACGCCAGCTAAGAAAACAAAACCAAAGGGGGACATTGAGAAGTGAGTAATATCAGTAATACAACTGGTCTTTTCAGGCCTGATTATTGTTGAAAGTATTGAAAGACCACAAAGAAAGAGTTTTTCTAATGCACTCCATTCTCTTATATGTCAGGTTTTTGCGTCCAGTGCCTCATAAACCGCCGAGCAGTTCGGACAGCAGCCCAGACTCCTCTCTGATGGCTAATAAGGTGATTTTAAAGATGCTTTGATTGTCTTCTCCTCTCAGAAATGAAATCATTACAAAGGAAATGATGTCTTTGAGATCATACATGCCACGTGTATCAGTTGCAATTTTAGTGAAGAGAACATTTTACTTAAAGCCTGTTTTCTACTTTAATGTTTTAAAATATACATTTTTCCTGTGATAGCAAAGCTGTATTTTCAGCATCATTACTCCAGTCTTCAGTGTCACATGATCCTTCAGAAATCATTCTAATATGCGGATTTGATGCTCAAGAAACATTTATTATTATTACCAATGTTGAAAACAGTTAATATGCGTGGATACTTTTTTTCCAGGAGTCTTTGATGAAAATATTGTGTAACATTATTGATGTCTTCACTGACACTAGGGATGCACCACATTTTTCCAGATTCAGATTCCTCATCCCTAGCTGTCACTTAAAAAAAAACTTGATCCAAACCATTTGTAGTACTAGTGCATGTGCAAAGTTAATACATGCTTAGTAGAAGATAAAACACATAGTTGCATAGTTTAATTTTAAAGATTATAAATGTTTGTTTTTTCAGGAGAACATTCTGAGCCCTCCAAAACCCCTCACAGCACCATCTGTGGAGGACACGGTTAAACAGGCCGTGCCTGTGCCGGACTACAACGGGAAACCCTCCACCTCCAGCTTCAATCCCAGCTGCCCAGAACACACTTCTGTTTTAAACAGTCCTAACAGCAGCTCTTCGAAAAGGAAGAGCTCAGACGTGGAGCTTCAGAGTGAAGCGGATCTACACACTAAGAGGCCGTGTTCTTCTCCGTGGTGTGAATCTCCCTTCTCAGCCGACAGCCCTTTTCTGTCTGAGTTGGCGTGGCACGAGGAGACCTTACGGAGTCGCTGGCACCAGGAAGAGGAGGACCGAAGAATGGCGATGCAACTTCAGAGAGACCTGAACCGCCAGATCGCCGTGGACCGCAGGAAGGGTTCAGCCGACGGCTATCACCTCCGGCAAAAAAGCACTACAGCTTCCACAAGTACAAACCCAGATGAGGAGAGCACGATAAAGAACATTAGTACGCCGCGGTCGACCGCGAGGAACAGCGCGGGATGCAGGGACGAGGGGAAAACTGAAAAGAGACTGTCTGGAACAGTGGGAGCGACCCCTGGGAAGAGCCCCGCGTCTTCTCCTTCAACGGCGGTCCTGGCTAGCTTGAAGAAGGGGGCGAAGCAGACCACCCTTACGGAGATGTTCCCCAACATGAGCAGCTGAACGACCCTTGCGCTGCTCTGATCTGCTTTCTCAAACGCCCCACAGACTCGAAGCGGATGTTAGCAGGTGCCGCGCTGCTACTAGAGGGCGTCGCGCATCTCGTTCGGGTTCCGCTCATATCTCAAGTTGCTAATACTCCCTCAGTGCCTTTCCAGAGAGGTTCATACTGTAAAGTCGTGACGGTTTTGGAATGGCTTTCGTTTTATAAGCGTTTATAAAGTCATGACTAGCTTAGGGATTGAAAGCGTCTGAGTGCTGCAGAAGAAACTCCTTTTGTAAGCATTTGCGGGCATTTTCAATTTGATCAAAATAAAGAAAAGATTACTTTACGGAACTCTGTTTTTGTTGTCGTCTGGTTATTTGGCAAGCAAAAAGCTAAAGGCAACGACCTAAAGTATTCCTTGTGGTTATTACACACAATAAATACATATTTAGGCCTAAATGTAAGATTTATATATTTTAATTTCATATCAAATTTCAATCTATTTTGGGTTACGGCGTTTTAACATAAACCAATAGACTTAAAGTGATCCATATTTATTAGTAATACATACATTAAACCTGAAAGAAACCCATAAGATTTTTGCACTCCAAAAAATAAACAAATTTGGTTGTATTTATATAATCATATTTTCAAAATGCATTTAATCAAATTGCTTAGAATCAGCATAACTCTATGGGAGCTTGTTTCCGTTACGGAATAAAAAAGATACAAAATTGTGCGTTTGCTTTATATCACAGAACTCGCAATTGCAGGGAAAAAGTCAGAATTGTGAGTTTATATCTTGTTTGGTCAGAATCGTGACATTACAGCTCACAATTGCGAGGTTATAAATCTAAATTGTGAGATATAAAGTTGCAGCTGCGAGAAAAAAAGGTCCGAATTGTGAGATGAAATGTGTCAATTACCTTTTTTATATTTTAATCCTGTGGCAGAAAAAAGCTTCCATATAAATACATTTATTCAGTTAAAAAGTATGAACCATTAAAATATGATTAGTTGTGAAATTGTATGAGATTGAAACAAACTGGACTGATTGATAAATATATTAAACCTGATTAGTATGTAATTAAAACACATTCAGTTCATTACTTTGACTGACATGTCACATTAAGTTTATAAGTTTAACTAATCCAAATGCATGGACATTTTATATATAATTCAAATACACACCTTAAATTTAGGTTGATATATATATATTTTTTTCAGATCGAAATAATTTATAACATTTATACATTTATGTATGAATGCTAATGTGACACTTCTGTCTTAAATGGGAAAGCGTTGGCATAACGTCTGATCTGCATTGTCATGACTGAGTGCTTTTTTCTCTCTCTACATAAGGATTGCTAAAGCACTGCATTTTGAGAAGTGTTATCGTCGGAAATGTCATGTGAAATATGGGACAAAGTCTGTCACATGATCAGTGAAGCAGACTGTCGAAGTATGCTCGGTCTTGCCTGTTATGGTCTTTTAGCATTTCCCATATTGTTGGTTTGAAGTTGGTTGCCGCACTTCCCATTTGAGTCTTGCATGAGTAATATTCCTCACTTAATTCTGTCAAAATCCCCCCCCCCCCCCCCCAGGACTTTATAGAACGGAGTAATATCCCAAATTAGCCAATCAACTCTACACGGTGATTTGAATGGATTCTATTTAAAGTGTGCAGCGATATTTGCTTGGTAAAGGTGAAGTCAGCAAATTGAACTGAAATAAAGTACTTGATCAAATGAATGCAACCTTGGTGAACATAAGAGAATTATTTTAAAAATGACCTCAAACTTAAATGATAATTATTCACAATGAGAATAAGTAAATCGGGTTTGTTTTGATCTCATGCCGACTTGAGGTATTAGCCATTTAACAACCACATGTTTTATAGAGTGAATATTGAAAGAGGAACATGTTCCCTTATGGTGTCAACCTAAAGTTGTGGTTAAAAAGTTAGGAGAATATGATTTCTTTCAAGTTCAGTAGTTACTTTTTCAAATAAAATGATTAAACATTGTAATAACTCTGCAGTTGCTGGTTTGACCGGCACAAAAATCCCCTGGCCGAAAGCCTGATTCATGAAGTGTCTTGTGAGCTCGCTGACTGTGACATGCAACAGGACTGCATCATAGGTTGGTCATACAGTTCACTTCCAGTTGTTGCACACAACCACTGAGGAACAGCGTCTCGGATATCAGGTCATGTCAAAGAAAGATTACAACATAGAGTCCTTCTATGGGTCCTTCAAACTGACTTGCGGAAAGCAACATAAACGATTGTGATGCAATCGTGCGAATATTATTGTGCATACGTGACAAACTGCGCATTCAAACCCAAGCAAGAACATTCGGCGTGCATTACAGTGAATAGGGAATTTTATGGTGCTCAATTATATTTATGTAATAGTTATGATCCATTTCTTACCTGTTAATCACTGTTTGAGCACGGACCTGAAAATGACATTTCCAACTTAAACTTTCGTAAATCTTGAATGTTTTGGAGCACAGACTTAAGTTTCGCCTGTTTTAAAAGCAGACACTTGGCAGAATATTGCTGAAGTGATTTTTTTTTTTTTTTACACTTAAAGGTGCTATATGTATTTTTTAGCAGCCTCTATCGGTACCGGCCACACTGAGACTTTCAACACATCGGAGAAAGCATCACACAACATGCTGGAAACTCATGTAAACTCCCACTGCAACTTTACAATAATAGGCTACTTTTATCAGCTTGACATTGAACTAATGCTCCATGCTCGTACCATGATAACGTTACATTGACTGCTTTTAGCCGACATCTGGTGTTAGCATAATGCATTTCCCCAAACTATTCGTGCATCTTTCACACTCCGCAATGTCAATAGGTGAATGTATAATATGATAACGAAAACGGTTAGTGAACTAGACTGAACAATTTCAGTGTAACAGTAAGATCGTAGGAAGGAACATTACTGTACTGAACATGTCTGGAAATTATATAGTAGTTTGATGAGTGACGTTAGACAGTAGATCTAGTACATACAATAAAAGTTACATCCTAAAGCACCTACTTTTTGTTATCCTGGAACAGTCTTTTGTATTCATTTCAAGTCTCATGTATGTTGTAGTTTACCTTGCCATTTCATTACAGTTTACCATTATTTCAGCATATCTGAAAACTTGTAATTTATCACAATAAAAATAGCGGAGGTCTCTCCATAATTCAAACGCTCTGCCGATGTTGATCTGTCTTTTCGTCCTAAATCGATCCGATTCACGTTTGGCCTGACGAGCTTCAGCAGATATATTTTTGTTTTGTTTTTTATATTTATGTGGAGTTTGTGTTGGAGTGTGTGTTGTGCTGGAGGCAGGTCGTGTTTGGGTGTTATCAGACTCCATGTCGTCAGCTGCAGTGCCGTCACATAGACTGTATATAAAAAGGAGAGAGGCTCGGGAGCGCGCATGCACGTCACATCCGATGGATTTCGCAGAAAATCCGACCCGGAGACTTCACATAGAAATAGGAATACTGGCCTTCAGAGGTAATAGCAAAACCCGGCAAGTGGATCATTGTAATGTGTGATTACAACCCCTTCACACACAGGCAATAAAAAAAAGGATTCATTTTAGAAGAAAAGTTACATTTAGTACCTTTAAAAAAGTTAAAGAATTCTTTTTTATTGTTATGAAAAAAGCACAAAATATACAGGTGAAACTCGAAAAATTTGAATATCATTTATTCATTTATAAGTTCATTTATTTCAGCAATTCAACTTAAAAGGTGAAACTAATATATTCTCATTACATGCAAAGTGAGATATTTCAAGCCTTTATTTTTTTATAATTTTGGCTTATTTTTTGGATTATGGCTTACAGCTATGAAACCCCCATATTCAAAATAAGAATATTACATGAAATCAATAAAAAAAAGGATTTTAAATACAGAAATGTCGGCCCTCTGAAAAGTATAATCATGCATATGTACTCAGTATTAGGTTTGGGCCTCTTGCATGAATTACTGTCACAATGTGGCGTGGCATGTATGTTACGTACATATCAGCAACATATTCTGATTTTTTGAGTTTCATCTGTATATCTTCTAAAACACACTATGCTCTAAAACTGCAAGAAAATCAAAGCCAAAAATCTAGACAAGTTGTGTTTCAAATTTGAGCTTGATTTCTCAAATAATTTGCTTTCAGTAAGAATTTGTTTGGCTGCAGTACCAAAAGTTTCCACTAGATGAAATTAGCTTTGTGTTTATAAAAAAAAAAAAAAAAAAAAAACATAACATTTTGCTTCAGAAGCCATCGCTTGTGGGAAAAAAAGTACAGTACACTTTAAGTGTACTCTGTTTAAGTGGCCTTTTATTTAATTAATATTATATTATATGCTATTAAGTTTTTTTTTTTTAAATTAGCACACATATTGTTTACATCGTACTATTGAAAAAGTATTATAGCATGTATAAATTAGCCACATTCTCTTCCAAGTCTTTCACTGTAATACCGGAACTTTATTTTTTATTTTTTTTATTTTTTTTAAGAAAAGGAAGTACAAGTGAAATTGTTTTTGTGGTAGGCTACTCAACATTACGCAATAATATGACAGTACTTATTATCAGTCTGTAATCCATTGTTACGTGTCTTCCTCTATTCTCTCTGCTTTATTTCACTTCTGCAGTGTTCACTGAATCACTGTCATACAGTATCTTATATTTTTATATAAACAAATCAGTGTTTGGCTGTCATTGGATAAGGTTTAATTTGTTAATATTAGTATTAATTACCATAAACTAACAATGAACTACTTCTACAGCATTTATTAATCTCAGTTAATGTTAATTTCTACATTTACAAATACACTATATCATTAAAAGTTGTATTTTTTAACATTAGTTAATGCTCTGTGAACTGTAGCATGAACATGAACAGTTTTAATAAATAAAATTAACGAATCTTAAGAAATTCTGTAAAAATACACTGAACAAAATTATAAACGCAACACTTTTGTTTTTGCCCCCATTTTTCATGAGCTGAACTCAAAGATCTAAGACTTTTTCTATGTACACAAAAGGCCTATTTCTCTCAAATATTGTTCACAAATCTGTCTAAATCTGTGTTAGTGAGCACTTCTCCTTTGCCGAGATAATCCATCCACCTCACAGGTGTGGCATATCAAGATGCTGATTAGACAGCATGATTATTGCACAGGTGTGCCTTAGGCTGGCCACAATAAAAGGCCACTCTAAAATGTGCAGTTTTATCACACAGCACAATGCCACAGATGTCGCAAGTTTTGAGGGAGCGTGCAGTTGGCATGCTGACTGCAGGAATGTCCACCAGAGCTGTTGCCAGTAAATTGAATTTTCATTTCTCTACCATAAGCCGTCTCCAAAGGCGTTTCAGAGAATTTGGTACATCTAAACCGGTCTCACAACCGCAGACCACGTGTAACCACACCAGCGCAGGACCTCCACATCCAGCATCTTCACGGGTGGCGGGCAAATCTGAATCTGGCCCAGGACGGGCCACCCTCCCTGGGCTGGCCAGGGAGGTCTGAGAGCATGGAGCTTTGAGGCCACCGCAACTTTTTGGACTCTGTCATTTTTCGAGATCTAGGCTTCAGAGTCAAGCCCAGGGTCAATTTCAACACGGGCTTTGGTCATTATTCAAGATCGTCTGAGACCAGCCACCCGGACAGCTGCTGCAACAATCGGTTTGCATAACCAAAGAATTTCTGCATAAACTGTCAAACCGTCTCAGGGAAGCTCATCTGCATGCTCGTCGTCCTCATCGGGGTCTCGACCTGACTGCAGTTCGTCGTCGTAACAGACTTGGGAGTGGGGCAAATGCTCACATTCGATGGCGTCTGGCACTTTGGAGAGGTGTTCTCTTCACGGATGAATCCCGGCTGTCACTGTACAGGGCAGATGGCAGACAGCGTGTATGGCATCATGTGGGTGAGCGGTTTGCCGGTCTAAATGAGTCTACTCCGCCAGGATACTGTTATAAGCATGAGCCCCGTCTGATCGGTCGTGGCGGCGGTGTTGCAACAATCTATAGAGATATTCTTAATGTTTTTTAGAAAACAGGTCACAGGTTTAATTCGTTTGAAGTACTTGTGCTAAATGTTACGCTCTTAGATGTAAGAAAGAAATCCCTATTATCTCTAGCCCTGGCTACTGTATATAGACCGCCAAGGCCCTACACTGATTTCCTAAAAGAGTTTGCAGACTTTCTCTCAGATCTATTGGTCAATGCCGATAAAGCAATAATTGTTGGAGATTTTAACATACACGTAGATAAAACAAATGATGCGTTAGGGACTGCGTTTACAGATTTATTAAACTCCTTTGGGGTCAAGCAAAACGTCAGTGGTCCCACTCATCGTCTAAATCATACACAAGATTTAATTATATCATACGGAACCAATCCAACCGATATAGATATTATACCGCAAAGTGACGATCTCACTGATCATTGCATGGTAACGTGCATAATACGTACTGCTGAAATTTTTCATGTTGCGCCACGTTATCGACCAGGCAGAACAATCCTTCCAATCACTATAGATAGATTCTCAAATAGCTTACCTGATCTATCTCAGCTGCTCAGTGAACCCAAACAAACAGATGAACTAGAGGAAATGACCAGCAGTTTGAGCACCATTTTCTCTAGTACATTAGATATTGTTGCACCAATTAGATTGAAAAAGGTTAGAGAGAAAACTAAAGCACCATGGTACAATAGTACTACATATGCTATCAAGAGAGAAACTCGTAACTTAGAGCGTAAATGGAAACAAACTAATTTAGAGGTCTTTAGAATCGCGTGGAAAGACAGTGTGTCACGTTATAAAAAGGCTCTAAAAGCAGCCAGGGCTGAGCATCTCCGCAAACTAATAGAAAATAACAAAAATAATCCAAGGTTTTTATTTACACCGTGGCTAGACTAACAAATAAACAGACATCGCCAGAGCAAAATATTCCGTTACAGTATAGTTGTAATGATTTTATGAATTACTTCAATGAGAAAATAGAAAGCATCCGAAATACAATTGTAAATGTACAATCCTCTATGGTGTCTTATGATTCAGCCTCAATTATCGCCCCTCAAGAACAACTACACCGCTTTACAACTGTAGGACAGGAAGAGCTAAATAAACTTATCATTGCATCTAAACCAACAACATGTTTATTGGATCCAATACCCACTAAACTACTGAAAGAAGTGTTACCTGTAGTGGAAGAGCCTCTTCTCAATATTATTAACTCGTCTTTATTCTTAGGTCATGTTCCAAAAATATTCAAGCTGGCAGTAATAAAACCTCTTATTAAGAAACCGCAATTAGATCAAAATAACTTAGCAAATTACAGACCCATTTCAAATCTTCCATTTATGTCTAAAATACTAGAAAAAATTGTGTCCGCTCAATTGTGCTCTTTCTTGCAAGAAAATGAGATATATGAAAAATTTCAGTCAGGATTCAGACCGCATCATAGCACAGAAACTGCGCTAGTTAAAATTACAAATGATTTAACCTCCTTCTGGCTTCTGACCAAGGCTGTATCTCAATACTAGTTCTACTCGATCTTAGCGCTGCGTTCGACACTATAGATCACAAAATACTCTTGGATCGACTACAAAACTACACTGGTGTTCAGGGACAGGCATTAAGCTGGTTCAGATCGTACTTATCGGACCGTTACCATTTTGTCTGTTTAAATGGGGAAAAATCGAAGATAACGTCAGTAGACTATGGAGTGCCGCAAGGATCGGTGTTAGGCCCTCTGCTATTCTCAATATATATGCTGCCACTTGGTAATATTATAAGAAAACATGGAATTAATTTCCACTGCTATGCTGATGACACTCAATTATATATTTCATCACGACCAGATGAAAACACTAACTTATCTAAATTGACAGAATGTCTTAAAGATATAAAATGCTGGATGACGTGTA
Organism: Rhinichthys klamathensis goyatoka; assembly: GCF_029890125.1. NCBI lineage: Eukaryota > Metazoa > Chordata > Actinopteri > Cypriniformes > Leuciscidae > Rhinichthys > Rhinichthys klamathensis. The sequence continues at coordinate 1,730,093 of NW_026606720.1, forward strand.
ATTTCCTGCTATTAAATCCAGATAAAACGGAGGTATTACTTATTGGTCCAAAAAACTACCCACAAAATCTCTTACAATACAACTTTAATTTAGAAGGATGTCCTGTTACCTTATCGACTACAGTAAAAGACCTGGGTGTTATACTAGACCGCAACTTGTCTTTCGAAAATCATATTTCATATGTTACAAGAACTGCCTTTTTCCACCTTAGAAACATTGCTAAATTACGTAACATGCCATCTGTTTCTGATGCAGAAAAGTTAGTTCATGCATTCATGACCTCGAGACTAGATTACTGTAATGCTTTATTAGCTGGTTGTCCTGCATCTTCAATAAACAAGCTACAGTTAGTGCAAAATGCAGCCGCTAGAGTTCTTACTAGGTCAAGAAAATATGATCATATAACACCGATTTTATCATCTCTGCACTGGTTACCTATTAAGTTCCGTATCAATTACAAAGTACTACTACTGACCTATAAAGCCCTAAATGGTTTAGCTCCTGTGTATTTAATGGACCTTCTATCGCCCTACAATCCATCGCGCTCTTTAAGATCACTAAATTCGAGGCTTCTGGTCATTCCTAGGATATCTAAGTCCACTAAAGGAGGGAGGGCGTTCTCACATTTAGCTCCTAAACTCTGGAATAGCCTTCCTGAAACTGTTCGTTGCTCAGACTCGCTCTCCCAGTTCAAAACTAGATTAAAGACGCATCTCTTCAGCCAAGCATTCACATAATGCTTACCTTTTATACCACTGTTGAATCAGATCGAATGCATTAATATTATGAACAGCAGCTACGCTAATTATTTCCCATCTGCTTTTCTGCTGTTATCTCGGGACGCTAGTCCCGAGGTAAATAGCGTTCGTCAGCTCCAGTTTGTATCCAGCCTCTCACGGAGACTTCAGATGCCCCAACACCTGCGATGAGACGACTCGACGCCTGTGAAGAGACGACTCAACGCCGGCGATATGTTATGCCCTAAATTAATACATGATGATTAACTAACTATATTCTTCTATGTACATTTCTGAAATGCACTTTCTGTAAAGCTGCTTTGAAACAATATGTATTGTGAAAAGCGCTATACAAATAAATTTGAATTGAATTGAATTGAATTTGCTGATGTCAACGTTGTGGATCGAGTGGCCCATGGTGGCGGTGGGGTTATGGTATGGGCAGATGTATGTTATGTACAACGAACAAAGGTGCATTTTATTGATGGCATTTTGAATGCACAGAGATACCGTGACGAGATCCTGAGTCCCATTGTTGTGCCATTCATCCACGACCATCACCTCATGTTGCAGCATGATAATGCACGGCCCCATGTTGCAAGGATCTGTACACAATTCCTGGAAGCTGAAAACATCCCAGTTCTTGCATGGCCAGCATACTCACCGGACAGGTCACACCAGATACAGTTTTCTGACCCCCCAATACAGTAAAACTGTACATTTTAGAGTGGCCTTTTATTGTGGCCAGCCTAAGGCACACCTGTGCAATAATTATGCTGTCTAATCAGCATCTTAATATGCCACACCTGTGAGGTGGATGGATTATCTTGGCAAAGGAGAAGTGCTCACTAACACAGATTTAGACGGATTTGTGAAAAATATTTGAGAGAAATAGTGTATATAGAAAAAGTCTTAGATCTTTGAGTTCAGCTCATGAAAAATGGGGGCAAAAACAAAAGTGTTGCGTTTATAATTTTGTTCAGGGTATATTGCTTATAGTTAATTAATATAACTAATGTTAACAAATGAGAGCTTATTGTATTTGTAAGCACAAACGGCAGTTTTAGTCATTTTGGTTTCAACATCCTCATCTGGCTGTGCCTGTGTGTGTCACAGAAACGTGGGTAGGAAACACTCATCTGTATTTAAGCAGTGGAAGTTCCTCATCCTAACACTTGAATGCTCAATCACGGCTGAAGACTCTTCTGAGCATCCCAGAAAACACTCTGACGACTGTCATCCTGAAACTATTTTCTACAGTCTTTCAACAGGTAGGCCTTTTTCATTATTTTTATTACAAAACGCAGTGAGTCCAGAAAATACATGCTTGAGTATAAAAATATATACAACATAAAAATATTGCTAGGTAATGTGATAAACCTCACCTCTGCAAACTTGAGTCGTCTTACTACATCCACTAAAAATCACCAGTTGATAATCATTGCAAAAAAAGTTTTGTTATCTAATGCAATGAAACGCTGCGTATATAGTTACAAAACAGTGATCTGGATAAAGTGGATTCAGCAAAGACAAAATGAAGAGTAATGTCTGATGTTGTGTTCATGCAGGATCCCTGTGCTGAGATGTGTGTCGGTCACTGCTCCAGGTGTGTGGGAATGGCTCTGATTCCAATAGCCATCGTCTGCATGGTGGCAAATGTGCTTCTGCTGTTTCCAGACATGAAGTCTCAGTACCTGACAGAGCGTCATGTGACCAGAGAGGCCATGTGGTGCTCTGGGATATGGGCATCTGGCCTTCTGGTGAGTTTCCCTTACACTAGCCGTGAAGCTTTTCTAGTCCTTTATTAGTTGTATAGCTCTAATACTGTTTAATAACATGATAAAGACATTTTTGTTTTATAATAATAATAATCAATATGTATATTATAATACTTTATAATAATAATTATTATTATTCAAATGCACTAATCAATAATGCACTTAATAAGTTAATATACGGTATGCACTTAATATATACACAACAATATACAGTAGTCAACATTTGAAGTGGATCAAAAAAGTTAATCAAAGTTGTCCTAAGAGAAGAACTATATAACTATATATATAACTATATAACTTTGATTAAATGTTTTGATACACTTCAAATGTTGACTACTGTAGTTGTTCCTCAATAAGGTTTTGTTATTGTTCTGGTTTCAACATCCTCATTTGAAAGAGATTTTGTCTTTTTTGTCTTGAACTGTTTCAGATCATCATGCAGAATCATCACTGTCACATAATGCAATTGTATTTTACGTCAAGAAAAATGTGATTAAAATAAAAATTATTAGTTATTAATATATTGAATAGATTTAAATGAATAAAATGAAAATGTAATTAAAATTAAACAAAAAATAAATAATAACAATACATTACTACAGTGAGTATAATATAATAATTTAACTGAAACTAATAATATTATTTTTTTCTGTGTATAAATTGGGTGTTTATAAAAGACAGATGCCGTATACATTTTAGGATAGGGTCTCTCACACAGGGATGATCATATTTGGGGGTCCATGGCATCTAAAAGATTGAAAACCCCTGCATTAATCAATAATGCACTTCATATATACACAATAACATATATACAGTTGTTCCTCAATAAGGTTTTGTTATTGTTCTGGTTTCAACATCCTCATTTGAAAGAGATTTTGTCCTTTTTCGTCTTGAACTGTTTTCCGATCATATGCTGAATCATCAGTGGGGTTTCACTGTCCCATGACGCAGTTGTATTTTACATCAAACAAGATTGCCCTGATGACGGTTGTGTGTTTTGTCAGGTTCTTGTGGCTGCTCGAGGCTTCACAACACATTACGAAAAGACAGGATGCTGTTATTTTACTGCTGAGGTAAGACAACCAAGTTTTTTTTGTTTTTTTTTTTAACCATGATGATCATAATGAGGCTTTGAACAAATATCTTGTACTAATGATGTAAAATCACTGAACACATTTTTGGGGGGATTTCTTTGACAATTTTTTAGGAACTATCCTGAGTTTTCTTGTCGTGTGTCCAGGTTTTGCGTAAGTTGGGGTACACGTGTTTGGCGATTATGGCAGCGGGGTTGTGTTTCGTGGTCAGTGGGATAGGGCTGACGCTGGGACCCCTCTGTTTACACAACGGCACTGAAGGCCTAAAGTGGGAACGGCCATTAAAACCAGTCAAAAGTGGGTGAGTAAGGCCTGAGATTGTTATATTCTTTCACCGTGTTTACAAAAATCGGTAACTTGCTATTATTTATTCAGTAGCCAAAATCGTAAACATTGGTATAGTTATTTCACTGAGAAACAAATCAGATGTGAAACAAACCTGATGTGACCGACATACTTTTGTGAGCTCAATTTAACGTCAAGGCCTGTTCACACCGGGACGAATTTCGCGCGTGATATTCGCCGACGTTTAACGCCTCGTGACTAAACAAAGGGCGCCTATGTGAGTGTGCACACCGACACGAAAAATTCCACGCGTAAAAGCGTCATTTTTTAAAAAACGCCTCGGGTTCGTTTTTTTTGTTTGACGCACCGCGTCAAAAACGATCCGACCAATGAGATTGGCGCTTTTGCTCACGTGTCTGGAGCTTCTGAAGTTACAGTAAAACACAACTTGGGGGCGCTCAAACACAAAACGGTCTTGCCGAGCACACATACGTAATGGCGAAGAAGATGCGCCAAGTAGCGTCTACACACCATAGATATCCATAATAAAGGCTAGATGTCTCGTCCGCGCTGCTGGCCAATGGCCTTTATTATGGATATCTATGGTCTACACTGCCGGGAAGAAATAAGACAAGGAAGATGCAAGGCAAGATGAATGTAGAGCTGCTGGTCTCGTTGGTGTCGGAACATAAAGAACTATATGACAAACGCGACAGCGACTACAAAACTCTTGATAAAAGAGAATGTTATGGAGTGGTATTGCAGAGCAAATGGGCGCCATCTAATGTCAGGGAATGAATTTGCATGTTCACTCGGCTCATCGTCAGCGAAAATCGCTTGGGTGTGAACACAAAAAAACGCGCCGATATTCGTCCCGGTGTGTACGAGCCTTTACAGTATTACATAACAAAAATGCATAACCTTTTATTTCTTTTCACACAAAAATGATGATTGTATCGAATATTATTAAGACTTTTTGTGTGGTTCTTTGCACAATATGACCTTAAAACACTTTTTACCATAGTACATAGTTTCTAATCTAATACATTTTGACATTTGCATCACATAATCAGCTCCATATGTATGGCTTTTCTGACACACTTGCTCGGTAACTCACCTGATGTAATACTGTGATGGAGCGCTTTGAGTGCAAGTCCCGTAAAACTCGAGGGTGAACGTGATTTCACCAAGTTCAACATGTTCCTGACCTGGATCAACATCTTTGTTGATCCTGGAACAACATTCCAATCGACAAATCAGATTTGAGGGACAAGTTTACAGTTTAAATCAAGTTTTGACTTACAACCAGTTGTAACCAGTTGTCAGGTCCTTCTACATCAGTGTCATTCACCTCTCATTTCCCTCTGATTTTAGGGATATGTTTTGGGTAAAGTTAGGTTTAGGGGTAGGGATAGGGTTACGACTACATTTTCGGACAGGGAATGTTGTTCCAGGACACTTTAAAAGTGATGCAAAGTAATATCATTTTGCAGAAATGTCGCCATGCATGTTTTTCCAATCAGCCTGGGTTGCAACAGTTAACATTGATACGCTGTGAAAATTCAGTGCACTTTAGCATAATGATATTTGATGTAAATAAATGCTGACCGTGATCCTCTGTGTCTGTTAATGCAGAGAGTATCTTTACCTGTACGATCCGGAGCGATGGGCATCGGCGTGTGTGGAGCCTCGAGGTGTCGTGATCTGGAATATTGTTCTTTTCTCTGTCCTCATGGCAGCGAGTGGCCTTGAGCTCGTCTTCTGCCTTCTGCATCTCCTCACCGCCGCACTGGAGCTCATGTTTGGACCGGGCTTCTGCAAGAATAAGGTACAAATGTTTACAAAGAGCCTTCTCTTGTAGTGTACTTCAAATCTTCCTTTTTTATACTTAAAAAAAACCCTGTAATGTAATATTAATGACATAAAAGGCCACTTAAGTGTATTAACGAGTTCACTTTCATGACTCTTAACACACTAAAGGACACTTTTAAGTGCACTTTGTAACAATGTCAAATTAAAAGTTTTACATTTTAATTCATTGTTTTAATGAAATTTAGTAACAGTACTTGATATTACTTTTAAAGTTAATTTATGTGTTATATACTATACATCATCATTACAAATGTGCAATTACAAATGTTTTTAAATGCATGTCATAGAAGTTTCAATTCAAATTATTTTAAAGATAAGATAATTGCATTTTTATAGCAATTTATAGCAATTTTGCATTTTCTACAGCATTAAAAAAAAACATTAACCACTTTTTTGTTCTCTTTTTAGGTTGTTCCTGCTTGAAATGACTAGAGGTTTTGTTATGTTCATCTGCATGTGAGAATGACATTTTTTGGAGGTTAAAATGTCAGCTATGACTACTTAACTTATTTTAAACAGAGAAAAAATAGAAATGAGAAGTGGATTAGGAAAGTCAGTTTTCACATCCCCGAATCTTTTCCACCAACCATGTGCCTGTTGCTCAGCTGGTTCAGCATAATTCTGGACAAATATAAATAAGCTATTTAAAATATATACATATATGTGACTAATATAATGTGATATATTCTCAGAACGCACTTTAATCTGTATACACTGTAGGAATGTGAGTAATTTAATGAACAGTATATGTATGTGATCAAATACTGGGTTTATATGTTAATACTGAAATGCTGAGTGTCAATGGATGTTCTTGATTTCTACAAGATTAATATCGAATTGATCTAATTGTATGAGCGATTCTGTGTGTAAAAGAATTCATCATTTATTAAATGTATTTTAATAAAAAATGCAAGCAGCACACTTTTGAAGAAAAAAACACATTTCACAAAATTCACAAAAAAATGCTTTTGATTTTTAACATGGTAGATTCTGTTCACAATTCATACTGTGAAACTGTGTTGTCATAAAACCGAAAAACCCTCATTCACAGACATCTGACACAACAATGTTGGACTGGACACGTCAGCATATTTAAAGCTGCTTTAGTGGCCACAAGAGGGCCACATATTTCACATATTCTTTACATCCATACTAATAATACTGTGGATCTGCCAAAATAGTGAAGTGGTTCTCACTGCAGAGTCAAATGATGTCCAGCTCCCCCTCTGGATGGAGTTTGACTTTATTAGGTAGGGTTATGTGTAGAGTTAGTGTGTGTGTGGCTGGACCTTCAAGTTCGACCCATTGACGCTTCAGTGAGCAGCCTCTAAAATAGTATGTATTGTAGTACATTATTGCTATATAGGCCACATACGCTTTTGCATATAGTTTGTGCTTGCTGTTAATCATTCGGAACTTAGCAAACTGGCAGCTCCAGTTATTGAAACTATGTATAAACCTTAATCAAACAATTTAATGATAATTTAAAAAGGATTTTATACCTGTATGCTGATTATGATTATGCTGTAGCCACATTGGACCAGCGGTTTGGAAAATAGATGGATGAATGATTCAGTTTCGGGCGCTATCTTCTGGAGAGACAAATTCATTTGATGCGTGACTCGCAGTGCATTATGGGTATTATCTAGCCGTTGCGCGTACATCGGGTTGCTTCTCAATACTCAAATTGATGCTTCCTCGTTTCCCCGCTCCTTCGTCCTCCAGCCTGTGACCCGGAAACTGATCAAAGTTTAAGATATACCATGTGCAAACTCATAAGTCACCACCATTGCTGAGTATTTCCTACTTTAAACTGCAGTGAACCAAAGACAGTCTCAAAAACACGGTTTGAAATCGCTGGTGTTTCTGACGTCACACACTACCTTGTAACCAATCAGACATGTGATCATCAACGAGTGGATCTCTGAGCTGGAGTGAGTGAGTGAGTGGAGGTGGGGCTCATTTGCATATTCATAGAATATGTATACTAAATGAGGCAAGGGTGTAGAGTTACATACAAGATATTTTAAGACATGAAGGATTTTTTTTTCAAGGAAAGCACGTTTAAATATGTCATTTTGGTGATCAACGATGAGTTTTAAGGGATGAGATTATTGACCACATAGGGACTTTAAATATTTGAATATGCAATAAAGTTCACAGTTGTATAGAGTTATAAGAGATACTTAAACTGCTGCATTAGTGTTGAGCATCATTGTCTTATTAATGTAATTCTAATGTCAGTGAGTTACAGTCTTTATTTGGTCTAATAGTCTACATTGTTCTTATTTTCTTTGACATCATGCATATATCTGGGGATTGTGTAATGTGAGTTTGTTGAAAAACAGTTTCACTTTCATATGAAGTCACACCGCAGTCATTGCAACACACAGTGAGATGAAATCGAATTTCTTGTTGTGTTTGTTGATTTCACAGGATGTGACTAACATAAAAGTCTCTTCTATGTGTGCAGCATCACGGTTATAATTGCCCTCCTAGATATTGATCATTTTATTAGTATGGCGACATGGTGTGAAAATTAAATTAATAATTTAGTATTTTTTTTAATTATTATTTACAAATAGCAACACCTGAAATAGACAACTACAAATTTACGAACAATGGAAATATTCTAATGTCATTCCACTTAGGCTACTTTTCTAAAACTGTGTATTGTAGTGCTTTATGGTGTGATTACAGCTTTAAAAGACAACATAATATTATGTCTAACATGTTAAGTCTTGACTGCAAAAAAGTATTGAACATTTCCACCGTAATTAGACCAACACTTTGAATAGAATTTGCATTGCACTTTTCCGGAAAGTGGCGGCTTATAATAGCATTGAGTTGAGGAAACCCCTGCTATGGACTCTCAGGATGTAATCCATAAATTTAGTCTGTCTTATTTGTTTTCTCTACTTCCTCTTTTCCTTCTTATTGTCTCTCTCTGCTGGCATCTCCTCTGTCCCAGCGCTGCACTTTCCTCTCTTTCAAACCTGCTCTGCTTTGGGCACGCAAATATTTCCAGATGAAACACCGTCCCCTCCAGCACAATGAGTGACTCAGAGTACGAACATTATGTTTCTGACAGAGACGAGGGCAGGAACCGCAAAACCAGCAGTCTCTCACATGCAGGACAGCTCCAGCAATCTGACCACAGTCACGCTACAGTTTCCACGAGGCGCTTCAAGAAATACTTCACTAAAACATGCAAATCTCACTCATTCACACTCATGTCATTCCAAACCCATGTGACTGTCTGTCTCCCATGAAAAACCAAAACAAGAAATGAAAAAAGAAAGTTGATGCAACTCTTTTAAAGTTATTTCCTTTTTTTGTGTGTTGCGTGGAAATGACTTTCAAGTAACTGAACTGAACTGAATTTAGCTTTATGTGGGCTGAGCCTCGGGTGCATTTATGTTGGTCCTTGACTCATTTCCTAAAACTGAATGCAAAGCGGACAACTTTAGTCGCAGAGTTGGGGAGAGCAAGAGCTGCAGAAGCGACGGAAGTTAAATAGAAAGAGGAAGTTAAAGCAGACCTATTTAAGATGGTACGTGCAATTTCATTTTTGTACTTTATCTTGCCAGGTAGGCCTACAATAGAAAGAGAACAAGAAACAAATGTGGTTTAGAGGGTTTCAGGAATGGGAACTGGCGTGAGAAGGATTAACTCATGTTTACCCACATGAATAACATATTTCCATAGGTCTGATCATGTGTGCAAACCACAAGGTCCTATTTCTGACCATGCTTGTTACATATGATTCAAACTAGTCACATTCATACTGTCTAGGCACAACGTTATTGATAGTTTAATAAACAATTTCAGATGCTGCTGTATAAATTTATTACAAATGTATATGATTATAAATGATTCAAATGTAAAATATAAGTGTGTAAACAATAATCAACATAAAATGAATATCAATTATACAAAATTACACATTATAATTAACTTAAAATAATGCCTGTATAAGTCTCTTATGCTCAGCAAAGCTGCATTAACTTCATAAAATATACACAGCAATATTGTGAAATAATATTGCAATTTAAAATAACCGTATATTCCCATAATATAATTTTTTTTCCTGTGATCAAGGCTGAATTTTCAGCATCATTACTCCAGTCTTCAGTGTCACATGATCCTTCAGAAATCATTCTTTTATGATGATTTAACGCTTATCAATTATCAAGGTGCTTTGTATTATTAATGTTTTTTTTGTTTTTTTTTGCTGCTTAATATTTTTGTGAAAACTGTGATATTTGTATTTCAGGATGCTTTGATGAATAGAAAGCAGCATTTATTTAAAATATAAATCTTTTGTATCATTATATAAACGTCTTTTCTGTCACTTTTTATCAATTTAATGCATCTTTCTATTTTTTTTTTCTTGCCCCAGACTTTTCAATAGAAGTATATCCAACGCATTCTCATCCTTTGGCGTCATATAGGTGACGCCTGACAAACCGTCGAAATACTACGCACATGGCACCCTTTAGCGTGAATATAACACGCGAAGTGATGGGTAGGTTTAGGTGTGGGGTAGGGTCTGCGTCTCATATTCACGCTAAAGGATGCCAGTCAACTTTATGACGCCTTGGGTTCGCGTGTTATATTCACGCTAAAGGGTGCCATGTGCGTAGTATTTCGACGGTTTGTCAGGCGTCACCTATATGACGCCAAAGGATGAGAACGGGCTGATATATCACAGTTTCCACAAAAATATTAAGCAGCGAAACTTTTCAACATTGATATCAACAAGATATCAGCATATTAGAATAATTAAAATATGATATAAATTATAAATCTAAATCCCCAAATAATATAATATAAATTATTCTGTATCTGTTAAAGGGATAATTCACCCAAAAAATGTTCCAAACCTGTATGTCTTTGTTCTGCTGAACACAAAGGAAGATATTTTGAAGAATGCTGGTAACCGGACAGTTGATGGACGGGGAAAAATACTATAGTAGTCAATAGGGCCCGAGATCTGCTTATTCTTCAACATATGTGTTCAGCAGAACAAAAAAAAACATTTATACAGGGTTGGAACATTTTGAGGGTGAGTAAATTATGACAGAATTTTCATTTTTGGGTGAACTATTTAATATAATATAAATTATTGATTTTTTTGGGTGAGGTGAGTTGTAAATATTGAGTTTCTGTGGTGCATTATCCCATGTGATCACTTTTGAGAATGTTTTTAATTATTATTTGTATCGCAGTACAATGTGCATAACCCTATACAGCATTACATTTACTAAAAGCACTTTTGCTCTTGTTGCTCTTTGTCCATTACTGATGCGTTACATAACACCAATGTACAAAGAGCCAACGGTCATATTTCTAAGGAACTCAGGAACAGATATCACTGCAGTTTTTAGGAACATCGTCAGGAGTCAAAGAGCTGTTCCTCTTGGGGGAAAAGCTAACCCAACTTTTGTTTTCGTCTTGTACTGACGTCCCTTCTGAAGCATTGAGCTTCACTCCAGTTGACACACCTGATGTGGTTCAGCACCAAGGACAGAGTCTGACAAACAGAAACACATGAGCTTTAGACCAGAGGAAGTCAACAAATCACAAGATTCAGCTTCTGTCACGTTAGGAAGGATCGTTTGACTCGTGTTACTGTAAATCCAAACACTCAACAGACACTGAAACAATTTCCAATGCACATATTTTCACTTTCAGTTTTCACAAAAACAAACACAAGGTCCTTCAACATTCTCAAAATGAAAGCATTTCCAAATTGCAGTGTTAAACTGAAATATAAAGTAATGTTACAAGCATTTATAAAACACATCTGATGTATTAATGAATATAAACCGTCTCAACCAACTGTTCTGCTTACATATTTTGATGTTTCTAATGAGTTCACTGCATCTGCCTGTTTCAGTTTTTGTATTACAGTATTGTAACTTTTTTTTCTTCTTTTCTTTGTTAAACATTTGTTTGTTAGAGGTCTGATCTGATGACGGGAGGGCTGATGGTTTTATGAAGGCGACTCATGAGCATCACAGTTTTGCAATATACATGATGTCACTCATATGCCAAATCACTTCTTGTTCCCATGGTTTTGTGGTTCTTGGTTTTGGACTGTGATTTGTTGCCATTGTTCCTGTATTTGGTCTTCTTCTGTGTTTATGCTGCGTTCACGCCATGCCATAATTACCCTATCGAAATTACAACACATGACGTTGTATTCAGAGCAGTTCAAGCCAACAGGGAATTGTCCGTTTCTATGGCACCACTATCAATGCCTAAATGAATCTGCAGCAGTCAGGTGGTACACGTATGAGCTGTAAGTACGAGCTCTACGATGACGTGAACGCTTTTTACATGTTTAAATCTCATAATTACGGTAATTTCAGCATGGCGTGAAAACACATTTAGTTCCTGTTTCCTTTGTTTCATTGCCTACCTTGTTAGTTTCTGTAGTTACCTTGATTGGTTTCCATAGTAACTAATCACTTACGTTGCACCATGTTACCTTGTGTATTTAATCCCCAGTGTTTCTCATGGTCTTAGTTTGGTGTTGTTTATCTCCTGTTTGTTAGCAGGGGGGTATTCAAGAAAACATGTTATGCAACTTACCTAGGTAAGTTTACTCAGAGTAAGCGAATAACCTCAACTTTAACTTTCAGGGTATGCAAGTAATCTATATTTGATTATAAAGCACTATTATAACATAAAGCAATGTTTATTTTACTCTTATTTGGTTTATTCTCATCTCACACATCGTGGATCTGCACTTTACAATAAGGTTCATTAGTTAACATGAACTAAGAATGAACAATACTTCTTTAGCATTTATTAATCTTAGTTAATATTAATTTCAACATTTACTAATACATTTTTAAAATCAAAGGTTGTATTTGTTAATACAATACAATACAAAACAAATGTATTGCTCATTGTTAGTTCATGTTAGTTAACCTTATTGTAAAGTGTTACCGTTTTTCTGTAATAAAAGTACATACGTGCACTCAAAAAAATGATATGTTGGCTTTACTTAACTTTTTTATGTAAACAGGTTCCACCGGTTCCACATAACTATGTTTCGTTAAACAAACATAATATGTTCATGTAACTTCAACATCATGGGATTTGGTCATTTTAAGCGACCCAATTAAACTCTGAGCTAATGAGTTAATTAAGTGAATAATTGAGTGATGATTGAGCATTATTGAAGACACCTGATGTTATCAAGCAGAATCTCTGAAGGAGAAAACCGGAATGTTTAAGTCACCATTATGGAGATAAGTGTGTATTTTAGTTGGGCTCTTGACCATTAACTTATTAACTTTAGATTTTGTGTGGTTGCTGTACATGAGTTATAACAGCCGGATGAAAAATAAACAAAGGTCATCTGATGGTCATCAAAGGTCATCAATCTCGGAGTTAAGATTACCTTACGAATAATAGCAGCACTGTCATTGTGGAGCATACTATTTTTAGACTTTTCAATGAAATTTAAATGATAAAATCAATAAATAAAAAAGAAACTTCCTAAAAAATCTTTTGAGTAGGCACACACAGACATCAAGAATCAGCCTGTGAATCTCAACAATGGTGACAATTATAAAGCATGTTGCAGTGCATTCTGGGTGCCACCAATCAAAACTCATTCATGGCTCCCATCATGCATTGCTGCATGAATAAATAATGAGCTTATGATCTGTTTGTCACCATTGCTGAGATTCATATGCTGATTCTTGATGTCTGTGTGTGCCTACTCAGGATATTTTTTAAGAAGTTTATTTTTTATTTCTTGATTTGATCATTTGAATTTCATTGAAAAGGTTAAAAATAGTATGCTCTACAATGACAGTAAGGTAAACTTAACTCAGAAATTGGGTTCAATATAAGTTCAGTGATTGAGGTCAAATGATTGTGAAATAATGATTATGTTAAATCACAACCAACACCATCAGATCTCCTCAGTTCATTGTTCATCTGGCTGTTATAACTCATGTACAGCAACCAAACAAAATCTAAAGTTAATAAGTTAATGGTCAAGAGCCCAACTAAAACAAATACTTATCTCCATAATGGTGACTTAAACCTTCCGGTTTTCTCCTTCAGAGATTCTGCTTGATAACATCAGGTGTCTTCAATAATGCTCAATCATCACTCAATTATTCACTTAATTAACTCATTAGCTCAGAGTTTAATTGAGTCGCTTAAAATGACCAAATTCCATGATGTTGAAGTTACATGAACATAGTATGTTTGTTTAACGAAACATAGTTATGTGGAACCAGTGGAACCTATTTACATAAAAAAGTTAAGTAAAGCCAACATATCATTTTTTTGAGTGTGGTGCATCTCACCTTACAAGAAATGTGGAAGTAAAATGACTAAACAACAACAAAACTTATACAGCCATGTCATATTTAAGCAAAGACTATTTTTATAGTTCAAGCAATCTTTATTTTTTAATTAGTAATTATCATCGAACAAACAATATTGCATTTTCTTCATGTGCTGTCTTCGTTGCTTCTCTATGAAGTGTCTGAATACAATTTCAGCCATTTGACCTTCATGTGTCATGCTAAATGCTGCTTGTACTCTTATCGTTTCTGTTTGTTTACTATTTATGTCTTGTTTGTTCTGTGTGGAACACCAAAGCAAGAGATTTCCCGACATCCACAGAGAAATACAATTTTCCCAGTAAAGAGGAAAGTTGAGAGAGACAACTGCTGTCTTGATTCCAGGGGGTTAAGAGGGTCAGAAAGCAGCAGAGCTGGGGGTCATCGCTGTCCTGAGAAAACACGCAAAGAGTCAATGCGGAGGTGGACTGCAAACATGAGCTGAGAGGTCATCTGGCTTTATTTAGACGAAAGCAATATGGTGAGGAGTAATAAAGTGTTAGACGATGAACTTTTCGTGTGAGCAACACTAGATGATTTAGACAATGCTGTTTGCCAGTCAGAACTGAACTGTGAATGCCTTTGATAATTCATATCAATTTCTGAGCAAACAGCAAAAGATAGTTGTGAATAAATTACTGTCACAAACCAACTTCAAATAAAAAAATTGCAATTTACCAAGATTCATATTACTGAGAAGTTTTTTTTTTTTTTTACTTCGTCATCTAAAACATATGAGGCACTGAAGTTCCTGTTCTTTAAGGAAGAGACAGACAGTGTTCTTCTGTAGAGCTTCAAGAAAGAGAGCTACGGTGAGTCATGCTTTGTTTTAAAACAGTCAAGTAAAAAAAAAAAAAAAAACGAAAAGAAATGAGTGTTAAAATTCAAATTAATTAATTTCAAATTGAGTTAAATCAATATGCCGGATATTTTTAAAAGTCAACTTCTGTATAGGTGAAGTTTAGACTAATGTTTTCTTGCCGCTTTCAAACATGTTTATTTATATTTGTAACTCTTTAGGTTCCTTTTGTTATTAGTTAACTACATTTAGTTAACATGAACAACATTAAACACTTCTACAGCATTTGTTAATTTTAGTTAATGTTAATTTCAACATTTACTAATACATTTGTAATAGGATACAAAACAAAAGCTGTATGTTAACATTAGTTGATGCACTGTGAACTATCATGAATATGAACATTTCATAAAAATGCTGGGTTGTTTCAACCCATGTTTGGGTCAAATGTGGACAAACCCAACCATTGGGTTTAAAATTTGAATTGAATAATTTAAACCACTGGTTGGGTTTTTCCATATTTGACCCAAACATGGATTCTAACAACCCAGCATTTTTAGTGTAATGTTATAACATTTATTGCATTACATTACATATTGCTCATGTTCATGTAAAAAAAAAAAAAACTTTTGTTCTAAACAAAGCGTTATTAGGGAAAGAATGAGATACTTTTTTTGGTCTCAGGTTTTGACACAGCATGTAACCAATCTAGTGAGCATCTACTGAAGTGACCATAAAAAATCTAAATAAATACAAAAAGTAATGAATACAAGTGAGCATAAACACATTGTGTCACTGTGGAGTGAAATAGTTTGTCTGTGTGCTAAGCTTTGACCCTAATTGTGGTTAAGAGTTGAGGACAGGAAACTGAACTCAAATGTATTTAGTTTTGAAACTGTCAAAGTATGAGCGATATAGATAAAGAAGAAATTAGTTATAAAAAGTTGTTTCTCTTGTAAGTATATTTACAGTTCCCTTTCAAAAGTTACAATCGATGCTGCACTGCTTAGTGCATTGGGAACGTTTTTAATTGTGACCCGCTGTGAATATAGTGTGTAAACACGTCGATGAAATTAACCGGAAGTAATATAGCCTCGGACGGTGACGTCATCGGCGCGCACCCGCGACACAAGGCTATAAATAGATGAGCCGCAGGTGCATCAGCAGGTCTTTTGTCTTCAGAGACCTCTCTGTTTTGGTGTGCAAGCATCTATTTTCTCTCTGCTACAGATCTTTGTTAGGAGTTATTTAGCTTTATACCTGACAGTGTGCAGAATTTTCACTCTTTCTCATCTCTTAACGTCATTTAAAAGAGTTCAAAAAGCAAAAAAAGAGAAATGAGTCAGCAAGCTAAGCGCTGTGTCCCTCCATGTTCTCGTCCTATGTCAGAACTGGATACACACGCTTACTACTTTGTGTGTTTGGGGGAGGAGCATGCGGTCGCTGCATTGGAGTCAGGAGAGTGCGAGCATTGTGAGCTTTTCACTGTTAAAATGCTTCACGCTCGTCTTGGCTACTTTCAGTCCGCACCCGCATTATCATCGTGGGGCTCCCGAATGGATTTGGCTGACGACCAAGAGACTTTCGCTTTCTTGTTCCCTTTCGCTTGCTTGTTCACCAGATCCACTCGTTCCCTCGCGTGATACCGAAGCGCATCCCGGTGCTTCTTCGGCTCACGTGGGGACGATAATGAATCTCTTGGGTCTGCGGACTTCGAGCAGCCAACCTCTGAGCGTTCCTCGCACGAAAACGATAAATCTGTCGAGGAGCTTCTCGAGGTGGTTACTTGCGCGGTGGCCAGATTGTAGCTTGACTGGCCTCGTGAACAAGAGACCCCCAAACGCAGTAAGCTTGAGGATAGGTTTTTGTCCGGTTAGCAAGGGGGAGGGACTTCAACATCAGTCTCTCCCCTTCTTCGAGGACCTCCATGATGAGCTATCTAAATCATGGAGAAAAACCATATACCTCTCGTGTCTTCGTGCCTTCGACGTCGACTTTTCCGACTATTGTGGGTGCAAAGGCGCGAGGGTATGCAGAGATGACCCAGGTTTAAGAGACGCTCGCCAGCTATCCCTCGCCTGGGTCTGCATCTTTGCTTAAAAAACCTACCCTCCCCTCAAAGCCGTGTAGAATAACATCTTCGCTCGTGGGTAAAGCTTACCAAGCTGCAGGTCAGGCTGGTGCTGCGCTGCACACAATGGCTGTGTTACAGGCATACCAGGCTGACCTCTTGAAGGACCTGAGTCGTTGTACCCGTGTGAGTGGGGTACAACGATAGATGAGGAAGCGTTTTGTGAACTGCGCCGAGCCACAGATCTGTCTCATCGTGCCACTAAGCAAACGGCCCGTGCCATCGGCCGTTCTATGTCCGCTTTAGATAGCACGGAGAGGCATCTGTGGCTCAACCTCACAGGAATTAAAGATAAAGATCGTGTCTTTCTTCTTGACTCTCCGGTTTCTCCCTCTGGCCTGTTTGGCGACTCGGTCAACTCAGTAGTCACCAGGTTCAGGGAGGTTAAGAAGCATGAGGAGGCGTTTGTTCAATTCTTTCCTCGCCGCACTCAAGGGGAGGGGCCATCGGCCACCCAACCTCTCCCTGGTCCTTCAAAACCTAGGGAGGTTAAAAAGCAGAGCGTGGCGAGCCGTGCTCCTCCTAGTAAGATCTGGAGACAGGCTCGTCAGGCTCAGCAACCTCCCAAGCCAGACCTCAGGACAATCATCTACAAAAAGAAGAAGTCTTTCTGATGGTCTGGCGCCCAGTCTGGTGGGGGCAGCCCCCCGCGGGACGGGGCGCGTATTATATCTGACCGCCCCTTTTCGTTACCCCCACAAAACCTCTCAATCCCCGCCACCTTGGGTGCTTCGGGGGGCAGCGGTTTCCAGCGAAATGTTAGATGTTCCGTTGCTCCCTGCATTCATCCACGGCACGGAACATTTAACATCCAGAGGAAGTATTAAAACTGATACCACTATCAGAGAGTCTGGCAGCATGGAAACTTCTGCCAGGCATTAATGCTTGGGTATTAACCTCTTAACCGTTGCCAGAGCGCCGGCGCACTGAAGCGTTTTTTTTTTAAATAGTTCAAAGTTACTATCATATTTAATGTTATTACCTTGACAAACTATACATCATTAAAAAGATATAAGACTCAAGTTTCAGTATTTGACCACTATTGTATTCTGAGAAACGTATAATGACAGGTATGTCTTAATTTGTGTCAGGAGTTATGTAATGAAAAAATGAGTCGATACCCTTTAATATGAATTATGAGCGTCAACCGCTCCCATTCAGGAAAAAAACTCCTGTGGTGTCGTCATGACAGCGCTTGACAAAACAACGTCCCTCAGGGCTTTTAGCACAACAATGTGCAGATTTGGAGAAATATTGATCGATTCTCATAGGTTCACATCAGATTTCTATAGACAGGAATAATGTTTATTGAATTTATACCCAAATGCGTCGATGTAATCATTATGAGCGCTGGATACTCTGATGTACTGTGTTTTCAATCCATACTGGCAGCCTGAGGGCGCTGGGGCCCTATGCACAGTATAGCGCTAGTCCATATATGGAACACATGAAGAAGTGCCATAACCATGTGACATTCAGGAAGTCCTGACACAAAAACAAAGCTTCCAGAGATCGCTGTAACATGCAGATAAAGACGTTTTGAAGAAAATAAACATGATTGCAATGATATTAGAGTTACCTGTGTTCTTCAAGCCATGTCAGGTATTTTCATAATAATAGATTATATTTATAATGTAATGCTAATCGATATAGACTTTATCATTGTGCAGAATACTATAAAATAATATATTTTCTGTCTTATTTTTTTATCTGAAGCCAAATCAGATCACAGAAGGTTATTTAAAACATTCGACTTGCGTTATAAAGTAAGTTTGGAGCACAAACATGGTTTTAATCTCATAAATTGTCGTGTATTGATGGTGTGCTAAGCTAACATGCTAGCTAACTCTAGGTGCACCTGCCACCCAGCTGTTATTTTTTATGATTTTTTTCTAAATATAAATGCTTTCTGAAATGTTTCTTTTTTCAAAAAGGGCATTTGATACAGTTTAAAATGTGAAGTGATAACTTTGATAAAAGAAATGAGTGATTGAAACAGTGTGAATAGCCAGTCGTTAGTGATTATAATGCAGACAAAAGAAAAGCATATTTAGAGCCATAACCAGGCTGGAGAGGTATGAATGTGTGCAGGGGAGACTGACACTGAAGGCAAGGCAAGTTTATTTATACAGCACATTTCATACACAATGGTAATTCAAAGTGCTTTACATAGGAGAAAATAAAATTATCAAAACAAATTGGAATAATTAAAACAGTTTAGAATAAAAAATAAAATAAAGTATAGTAAAAACAGTCGGACGAACACTGGCACAGTGCTCATTCAGTAAATGCATAGCTAAACAGATGTGTTTTGAGTCTGGATTTGAATGTGACTACTGTAGGAGCACATCTGATCTCTTCTGGAAGCTGGTTCCAGCTGCGGCTGGCATAATAGCTAAAAGCGGACTCACCATGCTTAGAGTGAACCCTTGGTATTTCTGGCTGATGTGATCCTAATGATCTGAGTGATCTGTTTGGTTTATATTCAGTGAGCATATCTGCAATATATTGAGGTCATTGAATGATTTATATACCAGTAATAATACTTTAAAATCAATCCTAAATGTAACTGGGAGCCAGTGTAAAGACCTGAGGACTGGTGTGATATGTTCATATTTTCTGGTCCTGCTCAGAATCCTGGCAGCAGCGTTCTGTATGAGCTGCAACTGTCTTATGGTCTTTTTAGGAAGGCTAGTGAGGAGTCCATTACAACAATCCACCCTGCTGGTGATGAAAGCATGCACAAGTTTCTCTAAGTCTTGACTGGAAACAAAGCATCTAATTCTTGCAATATTTTTCAAATGATAGTATGCTGATTTAGTAATTGCTTTGACATGACTACTGAAACTAAGGTCTGACTCTAGAGACACACCAAGATTCCTGACTTGATTTTTAGTTGTTAGACCCCTAGAGTCAAGGTATGCATTCACCTTGAGAACTTCATCTTTGTTTCCAAACGCAATGACTTCAGTTTTGTCTTTGTTTAACTGAAGAAAGTTTTGGCACATCCAACCGTTTACTTCATCAATGCATTGGCACAGGGAGTCAATGGGGCTGTAGTCGTTAGGCGATAGGGCTAAGTAGAGTCAAGTCAAGTCAAGTCATCTTTATTTATATAGCGCTTTTAACAATGAATTGTTTCAAAGCAGCTTTACAGAGATAAACATATAATTTAAGGTAACAGATTGTTTTGGCGTTATAGCGGTTCTTGAATAATGTTACTTCCAGCTAAAGTTAACTTTGATTGATTCACCTCCGTCGAAATGATCAGACTTTAAACGCGAACCTGTGATTAACGCTGACGGCGTTCACATGCTCATTCAGAATTCTATAGTTATGTGCTTTTTAAAATATGTGCGCAGGTTTGTAATTCATACAACCCAGCCTAAACAAACTACTTTTCTTGCCTATAAATTTTGATACAGAATTTTGTTTTATTTTATCACTGCCAGGAATTCACAGCGCTTTATCTGTAGAGTGGGAAAGGGATCCTCCATAGGGAGAGGATAGTGGATACTTCAGCACTGCATTGTCATCGGGTCCAGGCGAATCTCCTTCGTCAGATCTGGACACGGCCTGGATCCGGCAGGCTGCGGGAAAACCTCGGGATAAACAAAGACACTAATATTAGCGTAGATGCCATTCTTCTTATGATGTAGCGAGAACATTTAAGGGAAGTGTTCCCAGTTCCGGCTGACCTAATCTATGCAGCCTAACATTGAATTTATAGAAGTCTATAATGTATTATGTGTATGCTAGGTCAAAGAGATGTGTTTTTAGTCTAGCTTTGAACTGACAGAGTGTGTCTGCTTCCCGGACAATGGTAGGAAGACTGTTCCAAAGTTTTGGTGCTAAATAGGAAAAGGATCTACCGCCAGCAGTCGATTTAGATATTCTAGGTAATATCAACTGGCCGGAATTTTGAGATCGCAATAGACGTGAAGGACTATAATGCGTTAAGAGCTCGCTCAAGTACTGGGGAGCTAAACCATTTAGTGCTTTGTAGGTAATCAACAATATTTTAAAATTTATACGATGTTTAATAGGGAGCCAATGCAGTGTTGACAGAACCGGGCTAATATGGTCATATTTCCTGGTTCTGGTAAGAACTCGAGCTGCGGCGTTTTGAACTAGCTGTAGTTTGTTTATTAAGCGTGCAGGGCAACCACCCAGTAGAGCATTACAATAATCTAGCCTTGAGGTCATGAACGCATGGACTAATTGTTCCGCATTTCCCAATGAGAGCATATGGCGTAATTTAGATATATTTTTAAGATGGAAAAATGCAGTTTTAAAGATACTAGACACGTGGCTTTCAAAAGAAAGGTTGGTATCAAATAGCACACCCAGGTTCCTAACCGACGACGAAGACTTGACAGAGCAGCCATTAAGTGTTAGACAGTATTCTGGGTTATTACGTGTGGAAGTTTTTTGTCCAATAATTAGAATCTCTGTCTTTTCAGAATTTAGTAGTAGGAAATTACTAGTCATCCAATTTTTTATATCAGCTATGCATTCCGTTAATTTTGTGAATTGGTAAGTTTCGTTGGGTTTTGAAGAAATATACAGCTGAGTATCATCGGCATAACAGTGAAAGCTAACTCCATGTTTCCTAATGATATCTCCTAATGGTAGCATGTACAGAGTGAACAGCAGTGGTCCTAGTACTGAGCCTTGTGGTACGCCATACTGAACTTGTGATCGATAAGACATCTCTTCATTTACTGCTACAAACTGATAACGGTCAGTTAAGTATGATTTAAACCATGCTAATGCAATTCCACTAATGCCAACATAGTTTTCTAGTCTATTTAAAAGAATGTTGTGGTCAATGGTGTCAAATGCAGCACTAAGATCGAGTAACACTAATAGAGAGATACAACCTTAGGATAGAGCTGAATAGGAGTGGTGCAAGAATTGAGCCTTGGGGGACTCCGCATGTCATGGATGTCCACTCAGACTTATGGTCTCCTATACTCACATAATAACCTCTCCCTTCTAAGTATGACCTGAACCATTTTAGGACTATCCCAGAAAGCCCCACCCAGTTTTCCAGCCTGTCAAGAAGTATGTTGTGATCGACAGTGTCAAATGCAGCACTGAGGTCGAGTAGTACCAGCACTGATAATTTGCCTGTATCAGTATTTAAGCGAATTTCGTTTATTATCTTTATGAGAGCTGTCTCTGTGCTGTGATGCGATCGGAAACCAGATTGAAAATTGTCAAAGCATCCATTCAAGCTTAAGAATGTGTTCAGCTGATTGAAGACAACTTTTTCAATGATCTTGCCTATGAAAGGAAGATTTGAGATCGGTCTATAATTGCTTAAGATGGTCTTATCCAGATTGCTCTTTTTCAGGAGGGGCTTGACAACTGCAGTTTTCAGGGAGTTTGGAAAACTCCCAGAGAGAAGTGAGGCATTTACCACTTCTAGGAGATCTGCTTCTAAGTTGTTTAACACACTTTTGAAAAAATATGTGGGAAGTGCGTCAAGGGCGCAGGTTGATGTTTTAAGGTGCTGTACGGTTTCTTCCAAAATTTTGCCATCAATTTTTTTCGAAAACAGACATAGTAACTACTTTCTCAGGTAGTGGTCTGATCTGTTTGACCTCAGCGCAACTCAAGGATGAGCTGATCGCCTTTCTGATATTATTGATTTTCTCAGAGAAGAAAGAAGCAAACTCACTGCACTTGCTGTCTGAGAGCATTTCACTGGGAATCTGGCTTGGGGGGTTTGTCAGTCTCTCTACAGTAGCAAAAAGAGGGCGTGTGTTGTTTAAGTTGCTGTTTATAATATTCGAGAAGAAAGTCTGTCTAGCTTTGCCTAGTTCCATATTAAAAGCATGGATGCTGTCTTTGTAGATGTTATAATGGACTACAAGTTTTGTCTTCCGCCACATGCGCTCTGCTCTTCTCATTGTCTTTTCATGTTTTGCACAGCTGTTGAGTTTCTCCAAGGTGCTTTTTGTCTACCACTATTTTTCCTGACTTTCACAGGAGCAATATCATCAATTACACTTTTAATTTTTGAGTTAAAAGATTCAAGGAGAAAATCAGCAGATTTGCTTGGTTTTAAAGATATAGCCTTCATAAATAGCACACTAATGTTCTCATTTAAGGATCTCTTCTTGACAGACACAGATCTAGCTTCAATGGCAGGAGAGATCAATATATCAAAGAAAATACAGAAATGATCAGACAGTGCTACATCCTTAATAACAATCGATGAGATGTTTAGACCCTTACTGATAAGTAAATCTAGAGTGTGTCCACGATTATGTGTGGGTCCATGTACATGCTGAGTCAGATCAAAAGTTTTGAAAACAGTTTTGATTTCTTTTGCCATATTGGTTTCTGCATTATCTATGTGAATGTTAAAATCTCCAGCAATGGCAAAACAGTCAAACTCAGAGGAAATTGTTGATAACAGTTCTGTAAAGTCCTCAGCAAAGGCTGGAGAGTATTTTGGAGGCCTGTAAATAATGATAAGTAAAATACGTGGAGCACCTTTTAACACAATACCCAGATATTCGAAAGACGGCCAATTCCCAAATGATATTTGCTTACATTGATAGACATCTTTAAAAAGAGCAGCTAAGCCCCCGCCTCTCTTACCCGCTCTGCAAACACTCATAAAAGTAAAGTTAGGAGGGGATGATTCATTGAGGACTGTTGCACTGCAGCTGTCTTCTAGCCAAGTTTCATTTAGAAACATAAAGTCCAGGTTGTATGTGGTTATTAAGTCACTGGCTAGAAGTGATTTATTTTTAAGTGAGCGGATGTTTAAAAGTGCTAACTTAACAGTCTTACTTTTTGTCCCCACAGCGATCTTAGTTTGGCGTGTAATAGGCACCAGATTAGATGGGTTTGCTGTACGGCTTTTGAAGGCCTTAGATTTTCTATCATGTAATTGAACAGCAATAGAGAAAGATTCAGGCACACTGGGTTCCCGCTTGTTTTGTAAACATTTAAGAAAGTTACTGTTATCATAGCGGGGACCCGACACATATCACTGAGAGCTGGTATCAGTTGTTTTTGGTTCACCTCGAGCCGCTGAATGGGGCTCGTTTGCACCACAAAACAGTAGAGACAATAGACTGAATAGATGCTAGAAGATGACAATAAACACCAGTTTGCATTTTAGAGTCTAATCAAAATAAAGTCATATGACATGATCTTGAAAAACATTTAACTAAATGCAGTTTTAGACTTATCATCTTCAAATTTTAAATATATCATGGTCAGACATGTGGATTTAGTTGCAGTGCATTTCTAGATTGATACAATGGCAACTTCAATTTTATTTTCATGAAGATGTTTCATAAAAATAAATTTCTAATAACTTTACAAAACTTTGAAGCCATTTACATATATTTTTCAATTATGACTAATTAATTCCACGTTTACAATAAACTGCCAAGTGTCAGCTTTCAAATGAGATCTTACTTGTGCTTTTAGTACAAAGGGTTCATGAACTGCATCTCTTTCAGTTTGGTTATGCCATTTCTGGGGATTTTTCAAAAGTGGGGTTGCAGCTTAACAGGTTAAGCATAGTACAAATAGGATACAGAATCCAATTTATTCATCGTCCTCCGCGTTTCAATGGCGTGGTCTCCACTTCCGTAAGACCGGAGCTGATGCGTGTACTATCACAAGAGCTACAAACTCTTCTGAGCAAAGAGGCCATAGAACATGTTCCTCTGCCAGAGAGGGAGTCGGGCTATTACAGCAGATACTTCCTGGTCCCCAAAAAGGACCGGGGGGTTGAGTCCAATCTTAGATCTTCGAGGCTTAAACCGTACAGTCAAAGCACTCAAGTTCAAGATGTTAACCGTCAAGACGGTCGTGTCGCAAATTCAACATCACGATTGGTTCGTCACGATCGATCTGAAGGACGCATATTTTCACATACAAATATTGCCACAACACAGGAAGTTCCTGAGGTTCGCTTTCGGGGGCGAATCATACCAATTTCGGGTTCTTCCATTCGGCCTAGCCTTATCAACCCGCACGTACACAAAATGCATGGATGCAGCACTGGCTCCATTGCGACTCCAGGGCATTCGCATTTTAAATTACATAGACGATTGGTTAATACTAGCACAATTGCAAGAGATGGTGCTTCAACACAGAGACATCGTGTTGGCTCATCTAGTTTCTCTAGGGTTGAGACTCAACACCAAGAAAAGTGTTCTTTGTCCTGCCCAGAGAACAACTTATCTCGGGATCGTTTGGGATTCGATCACGATGCGGGCACAATTGTCCCCCGCTCGAATCGAGACCATTCGGCAACCTATGAGCAAAGTCAGGCTAGGTCAAGATCGTACTGTTCGTCAGTACCAAAAGATGTTAGGTTACATGGCTTCAGCACCCATGGTGATTCCTTTGGGCCTGTTGCACATGAGACCGTTTCAGTTGTGGCTAAAAGCCAGGGGATTTCATCCAAGGGCCAATCCTCAAAGGCAAATAAAAATGACGCGCTGTGGGCTTCGTACACTATCTCTGTGGCTCAGACCCCGGTTCCTCACCTTGGGTCCCACTCTAGGGGCGCCTTGTCATCGCAGATTGCTAACGACAGACGCCTCCCTGTTGGGCTGGGGAGCGGTCTTAAGTGGTCGACCAGCTCAAGGGCAATGGGAGGGTCATCAGCTCGATTGGCATATCAACTGCCTCGAGCTGATGGCTGTATTTCTGGCCCTGAAATACTTTCTCCCTCAGTTGAGAGGCTGTCATGTCCCAGTGGACAACACAGAGGCAGTTTCTTATATAAATCACCAGGGAGGTCTGCTCTCACGCAATCTGAACAAAATAGCGAGGCAGATTTTCCTCTGGGCCCAGGAGAAGTCCCTGTCACTCAGGGCAGTGTACATCCCTGGGCACCAGAATGTGGGAGCAGATTTACTGTCCAGACAGAAACTGCTGATGGGGGAATGGAAACTCCACCCAGAAGTAGTCGATCAGATCTGGAACAGATTTTACAAAGCAGAAGTGGACCTCTTCGCCTCCCATCAGACAGCGCAATGTCCCCTCTACTTCTCTCTGAGTCACCCAGCCCCCCTGGGTCTGGATGCGATGGCGCACACATGGCCCAAAATGCGCCTGTATGCGTTTCCTCCAGTGGCTCTGCTCCCGGGAGTTCTAGCCAGAGTTCGCCGGCAAGGGTCTTGCCTCTCATTGATAGCGCCGCGTTGGCCGAACAGAATGTGGTTCTCGGAGATAATATCTCTCCTCAACGGCTCGCCATGGGCGACTCCGGAGAGGAGGGACCTTCTGTCCCAGGCGGAGGGCACGATATTCCATCCCAGGCCCGACCTGTGGAACCTTCATGTTTGGCCCCTGATGGGTACCAACTGAGGGACACTGGGCTTTCGCCTGCCGTTATTGAGACCGTTCTAAGTGCTAGGGGTTCCTCCACTAGAAAGAGTTATGCCAACAAATGGGGTGTTTTTGAAAGGTGGTGTGTTGTTCATAATGTAGATCCGGTCAACTGCCAGATTGCTTCAGTTCTGGATTTCCTGCAGGAAAAATTATCAACAGGCACATGCCCCGCCACTCTCAGGGTTTATGTGGCCGCTCTTTCGGCTTGCCACGCCTTGGTTGATGGGGTGCCACTCGGGAGACATCCTCTGCTCGCTCGCTTTATTCGTGGGGCCAGACGACTGAGGCCTTCCGTAAGAACCAAGATCCCTTCATGGGACTTAGCTATAGTCCTAGAGGGTCTGGTTGAGACCCCCTTCAAACCTCTAGAGTCAGTGTCTGACAAACTTCTGACCCTACAGATGTTTTTTCTTATGGCTATAACCTCTCTAAAAAGAATCGGGGACATGCAGGCTCTGTCAATATCGCCATCCTGCTTAGACTTTGCCCCAGGAATGGTGAAAGTGATTTTGCATCCTCATCCTGATTACCTGCCTAAAGTGCCGTTTTCGGCTGTACATCCGGTCACTCTTGAGACCTTCTGCCCTCCGCCGTTCACAACACCGGAGCAGGAGAGATCTCACAGACTGTGTCCAGTCCATGCTCTTCAGGCCTACGTTCACCGCACTAGCCAGTGGCGTAAGTCAAAGCAACTATTTGTTTGTTATGGGGAGAGTAACAGGGGTGCTGCCGCTACTAAACAGACCATGTCACATTGGGTCAAGGATGCTATTGCTCTTGCCTATGAGGCGTGCGGCCAAGCTTCGCCAACGGGTCTTAGGGCTCACTCCACCAGAGGGGTCGCCTCCTCTACTGTTTTGGTAAGGAGTGCCCCCTTACAGCATGTTTGTGATGCGGCAGGCTGGTCCTCTCCACACACATTCATAAGGTTTTATAGTTTAGATGTTCATGCCACTCCGGGCTCTCACGTCCTTGAGTCGACATCACAAGCTAATGTCTAGGGCTTTCTTGCATTCTTGTGAGCACACCTACACAATCGTAAGGAGTCCAGACACCTTCAAGCACGGCGGCGTGGGTATTCTCGTTTCCAATGCGCTAAGCAGCGCAGCATCGATTGTAGCTTTTGAAAGGGAACGTTCCGGGTTACTTGACTGTAACCCTGTTCCCTGAAAAAGCAGAACGGGATGCTGCGCTACTTTGCCGTGCTGATGATGTCCCAGGACTGCTCTTCAGACAAAATATCACATATATCACAATTAAACACATATGGACCACTTGTATGCTGTTTTTACTTCCAAAAGATGAGAACTTAATTTCGTCAATACTCAAATACTATTTGACAAATTAATTGGACAAACATAGTAAATTAAGTTTAGTGTACTAAAATAAAAAAGTTTTTTTTTACAGTGTGATGATAGCACTATGGTATTTTGGTAACACTTTACAATATGGATGTACAACCAGATGTACAATCCAGAAAAGTTGGGACGTTTTGTAAAATGCAATAAAATTCACAATATGTGATTTGTTAATTCTCTCTAACCTTTTATTTAACTGACAAAAGTACAAGTAAAAGTTTTCCATTGAATTTCACTTAATAACATATTTGTATTTTGTAAATATAATCACATTTTGATATTGATGTCTACATCACACAACAAAAAAGTTTGAACAGAGGCAACATAAAAGTGAAAAGCTTATCCATGTTAGATAACTCGTTTTAAACAGTCCACAATGATATGGTGAATTGGTAATAGGTGAGGGTATCATGTTTGGGTGTAAAAGAGCTTCTTAGTCTTTGTAAGCGAAGATAGTTCATGGCTCACCACTTTGTGCCAAATAATAATAATAATAATAATAATTTTTATTTGTAATGCACTTTACACATGAAGGAACATCTCAAAGTGCTACAAGTACACAGATAAAACAATAAAATAGATTAAAACACTTAATAACAAAATTAAGAACAGTTAATGACAACAAGAACAAGATATGTTTTAAGAAAAAGCGGTTAAAAATAAGTGGGTCTTTAATTTATTTTTAAAGACCTCTATAGACTGTGGCGCCCTCAGATGATTAGGGAGAGCATTCCACATTCGAGGCGCAGCTACCTGGAAGGCCCTATCTCCCATAGTACGGAGTTTGGACTTAGGAACCTGAAGTTTGTGGCTGTCAGAAGAGCGGAGATGTCGGGGTGGATTATGCAAAGTAATGAGTTCTTTGAGGTACACTGGTGCGCTACCGTAGACACACTGATAGGTCAGGAGAAAGATCTTGTAATGAATCCTGAATCTATCAGGGAGCCAGTGAAGTTTTTGGAGGATGGGTGTGATGTGCTCAAATTTGCGAACCCCCGTCAGGACCCTGGCAGCGCAGTTCTGAATGTACTGCAATCTTTGCATGCTCCTGCCAGGGATCCCAACAAGGAGTGAATTGCAGTAGTCTAGCCTGGAGGAGACAAAGGCATGCACCAGCATCTCTGCATCAGAAAAAGAGAGGGAGGGGCGGAGTTTGGAAATGTTCCGGAGATGAAAAAGTGCAGTTTTACAGGTGTGTTGGATGTGAGTGTTAAATGATAGGTGGGCGTCAAATCGAACCCCCAAGTTTGTTATAGAGGATGTCAAAGAAATATCATGGCCAGCAAATGAGTAGACTGTCAGGGGGGAAGATCGGAGTTGATGTGGGGTCCCAATGAGGAGACCTTCAGTTTTGGTGCTGTTTAACTGGAGGAAGTTATCCGTCATCCATGCCCTTGTCTCCTCCAGGCAGGCATTTAGAGTGGAGAGTGAAGGTGTAGATGAAGTGGAGTCCAGCCTGACATAGAGCTGAGTATCATCAGCATAGCAATGGAAAGCAACACCATGCTTGCTGATGGTGTGGCCCAATGGGAGCATATAAATGGAGAAGAGAGTAGGGCCGAGAACGGAGCCCTGGGGCACTCCACAAGTAACTGTGTAGGGCCTCGACCTGGCTCCTCCCAGGGCCACATACTCAACTCTATCAGTCAGGTAGGATCGAAACCATTGAAGTGCTGTATGTGAGATGCCAATGAAGTGTTGCAGACGATGGAGTAAGATAGTATGGTCAACAGTGTCGAAAGCGGCTGTGAGGTCCAAGAGAATAAGGAGAGATGGACAGCCCTGGTCAGCAGCCACAAGAAGATCATTTGTGACTCTGACCAGGGCTGACTCTACGCTGTGGCCGGAGCGGAAACCAGACTGAAATTTTTCATAGAGACTATGTGAATGAAGATGATTATGAATTTGAGTTGAGACAACTTTTTCAATGACTTTGGAGAGAAATGGAAGGTTGGAAATGGGCCGATAATTTGAGAAGATATCCGGATCGAGGGATGGTTTCTTAAGCCGAGGGTTGATAAGCGCAGTTTTAAGCGAGATTGGAAAATGACCCGATTGCAGGGAAGAGTTAATGATAGTAGTGATGAGAGGACTTAAAAAGTTAGCATTTGATTTGATCATGGCAGTGGGAAAAGGGTCCAAAGAGCACGTTGAGGGTCTCATACTGTGTATGAGAGTCTCAACCTGTCTATGTGTAGGAAGAGTGAAATGAGAGAGTGTTGGGGCAGAGGTTGGGGTGGTGGATGGAATGACATTGCTTTGTATTAGGTTAGCGCGGATTGTAGTTATTTTTGTAGTGAAAAAATCAAGGAATTTATTACACTGGTCGTCAGTATTGTTTTTATGCGTCAGGGCAGGTGGACTGAGAAGATAATTTATTGTTTTAAAGAGCTGTTTTGGATTTCTTGGATTATTGTTAATAATATTGGAATAATATTGTGACCGTGCTTGACTGAGTAATTTGGAATATGATCTTTGGTGCTCTCTATAAGCGATTTTATGGACAGTGAGCCCAGCGGCAACATAGCGCCTCTCAAGGACCCTCCCAGCCGCCTTCTGTCTACGAAGCGCATCAGTGTACCACGGAGCAGAGCGTGTAAATGTTACAGTCCGTGTCTTGAGGGGCGCATGGGCATCAAGTATCCCTTTTAATCCAATATTGTAATGATCGACAAGCGCGTCAGTAGTAGAGTGATCGGCAGATATGATTCGTTTTTGTAGATCATGTGACAGATGTTCAAGGTTAATTTCTTTTGTTCTGCGAAAGCAGATTTTGTGTTTAGGTTTATTGAGTGAGGTCAGCAATGAAAAGTCAAATGATATGGCATTGTGATCAGATATGCCTAAATCATGTACATGAACATTGTTAACTGGAAAGTTTGTTACAATGAGATCCAATGTATGCCCTTTGGTATGTGTAGGGACTGTCACGAGTTGCCTGAGGTTTAGTGAATCAAAAAGTTGTAGTAGTTCAGTAGTATATATACTTGTTGGAGATTCAACATGAATGTTAAAATCTCCAAGAATTTCCACATTGTTTGATGTGGTGCAAACTGGCAAAAGTAACTCAGTTAGTTCTGCAATAAAACACGGATGTGATTTTGGTGGTCGGTATATGAGGATGGTTGTAAATGGAATGGGTAATTCACATCTAAAAGCCAGACATTCAAATGACGACAGCTTTGGCAAGGTCACCAAAGATAGGTGAAAATCAGAGCGATAAATGACCGCCAAACCCCCTCCATGACCATTGCCCCTAGCTTTTTCCAGATAAGTATAGCCAGGTGGGCAAGCTTCATTAAGTGCAGAATACACTTCTGATTTATGCCAGGTCTCAGTGAGGCAAATAAAATCAAGCTTCTGATCAAATATATAGTTGTAAATAAAAGATGCCTTGTTGGTAAGTGATTGACAGTTTAACAGTTCCATTTTAATATTTGAAGATGGAGTCCACTTTATCAGAGAGCGCAGCACGGTAGAATCCACTCTGCGTTTCTCAGAACGCGCAGTGGGCGCAGTGGGTAGTTCCTCCGGCAGGGGGCGTGGGTGTGGTCGGTTACAGTTTTTGAAGCGTGAACCATAGGCGCTCTGATGACGCTTCTGATGATGACGTTGGTGTGCGCCGGTACTGGCAGCTGTCCACAGGCTCGGAATAGAGCTCTCGGTGATCCTCTCGGAGTAAACAAGACGCCGCCGTGACCCTCTATGGATATAGGGGGGTCGACGAAGGATGCCCAGTTCCTTGAGAGCAGCAATGTTCGATGGAATGAGGCGAGTGTTAAGTTCCAAGAGCCGATTCGGCAGATAACGAAGCATGGTGGGTGTTGAAAAGGCCTGCTATGCATATATTGAGACATTAGCGCCCCCTTGTGACTTTAGGACGCATTACTATGATGACTCAGTATTTTTCCCTTTAACGGTTCAATATGAATAGAACGCAGTTCTGAGGGCTCGTATAGAGGTTGCGAGTGTCCCGCTGTTATCGTTGCTGTTGTTGTTGCAGAGTGCGTTCATATACAAAACCACTCATACTACATTACACTCCAAACTACTCTACCATACCCTCTACTACTTGTACTTCACTTGTTTACTCAATCTAATTCTAAGACTGTAAATGCCTCTATAAGCCTCAATACATTAAAGAGTACTTCGTCTCTGACCGGACGACTTATGTCTGCTCAATATCCACCAGCAACACAATAGTCTACCCAATAAATGGTCCTTCGAGCCGGATTTGAGGAGCTGTCATAAGAATGATGCATCAGAGTGATCCAGATCCTAGGCCTGACCTTCCTGAGCCCACCATCAGACCCAGACGAGCGGTGAGGCTCCCTAGTTACCTGTCAGACTTTGAGCTCATTGATCATGAACAGAGGCTACATTCAAGACGGAGAGTAGATTCTTCCCCTGAGATGAGTGATGATTCAGAATCCCGAGGAGCGGCTGCACCCAAACTCTCTGCCACCTCCCCTGAGTATAGAACAAGTATGCAGCCATGGCAGCCTCTAATAGAGTGGAGTCCCAGTAGAGAGTACGGACAACAGCGAGCACATACTTCTCCCCTCCCTGAGCTGTCGTCAGAAGTATTAGTAGAGTTCCAGCAGTTGCGGAAGGAGACTGAGGAGGTGCGACGCCATTCCTATGAGCAGATAAAGAAACTGGAAGAGAGGAATGAGGCTCTGGAAGCACAGTTGAGCCTACTTGCAGTAAGTGATCGATCCATTCGCCATCCACAGAGTACATCTTCCCCTGTTCCTCAACCCCGTGTCCATACTCCGCAGATCAATACTATTGCCAGGCCCATCCCTCTGCCTAGATCCAAGCTACCTCAGAGGCTAATTGACACCACAGCAGAGTCATTAAGACAAGATCGCCTGCATGACTTAGAACAGAGGCTTCAGCAGCTGGAGAGGACGTCACAGCCTAAGTACGCCCGACACACACAACGTCAGTTTTGCCCACAGACATCTTACGACAGAGTTGATGATAGCAGAAGTGGCTACAGCTCAAACAGATTACGTATTCCTCCCAGTCAAGAGAGTACCTATAGGGGACCATCTCCCACCATCCCAAACTTCGTTAAGCCAGATCCTAGAGATTTCTCGCGACTGCGTATCGCTCTGGAGAACATCTTGCCAACGGACGCTACAGAGAGGTTTAAGTACCAGATTCTCGTCGATCACCTGAAGTTTGAGGAATCACTGCTGATTGCAGACTCATATTGCAACTCATTATTCCCTTTCTCAGAGACTATGGATGCGCTTAACCAACGGTATGGACAGCCCCACCAGTTGGTACTTCAGCGAATAGCCGAGCTTATGGACGGTCCAAATGTCAGTCACGGAGATGTGAAAGCCTTTCGGATGTTCGCATTGAAAGTTCGTTCGCTAGTGAGTATGCTTCAGCAACTGGGGAATAAAGGCTACGTGGAGCTAGAGTGCGGTTCTCACGTATCAAGACTGTTGTGTAAGCTTCCACATGATCTGCAGACAAGTTTTCGACGGTCTGTCCATCCACAACAAGTTCCTATCCCCACTTTACTGGATCTATCAGCATGGTTAGAGTTCGAGCTGCAAGTTCAAGAAGACAGCACCAGGTTCTATCCTCTAGCAAGTAAATCGGTAACCATTCACAAGAGGGTACACCAGAGAGACACGAGACAGCCATTTAAGGCCACGAGTATCTTCCTTGGCACGGAGAAAAACAGCAGTGACATGCCAGTTAGAGTTCCTGACCCTATGCCCAAAGACAGGAAGACATTCTGCCCATATTGCGACGCTCAAGACCACTACCTGAATGGGTGTGCTAGTTTCCAGAGACTAGACCGAGATCAGAAAGTACAGTGGATACAATCACACAAAAGATGTTGGCGTTGTGGACGAGCCCATCAAGCAACACAATGTAACCTCAAGACACTCTGCAAGATTTGTAATCGCCGACACTTGTATGTCCTTCACGAGGTTAATGATCGATCCTTTGCTGAGAAGCCTAAGATCAGATCTTCAGAGAGCTGCTTGGTGAACACGACTGCAGAGACACTGTACCTCGATCGGCCCACTGACAGCAGGCGTGTTTTGCTGAAGATCTGTAAAGTACTCTTAAGAAATGGCAGCCGCTGCTTGGAGACTTACGCCCTCTTGGATGACGGGTCTGAGCGCACAATCCTCCTTCATTCAGCAGCACAGCAGCTCGGATTGACTGGTCGACCAGAAGAGATCGTACTGCGTACAGTCAGACAAGACCTCCACATGCTGCGAGGTGCTTCAGTGACATTCACAGTGTCGCCAGCATCCCAACCCAAGACCACATTCATGATTCGTCAAGCCTTTACAGCGGAGACGTTGGGATTAGCCGAGCATACTTATCCCGTAGATGAGTTACAACGGAAATACCGCCATTTACAAGGTCTACAGTTGCCACATGTTGAATCTGTTCAACCTCTCCTCCTTATAGGGTCGGATTACCCTCACCTAATCACCCCAGTAGAGCCAGTCCGTCTAGGCCCACCTAACGGTCCTGCTGCCATCAAGACCCGACTAGGTTGGACCCTACAAGGTCCCACGCAAGAGATAAAGCATCGCCTTCCCAGCCAGCAGTGCCTCTTTACAGCTATTTCAGGCTCGTATACTGACCTGTACAGACAAGTTGAGAAATTGTGGCAACTAGACGTGCTCCCTTACCGCAGCGAGAAACTCATTACCCGCTCGAAGCAAGATCAGGATGCTATTTCACTGCTCGAGTCCAAGACTACTAGAGTTACCGTCGATGGAGTAGCCAGATACGCCACGCCCTTATTAAGAGTGGAAAATATGCCTCTCCTGCGAGCCTCCCCAGAAAGCACTCTGCCTTGTCTTAGAGGAATAGAGAGGCGATTAACCAGGGATCCATCACAAGCAGCAGCCTACCAGGTGGAGATGAACAAGTTGAAGGAGGCCGGATATGCACAAGTGATACCTCCTGACCAAGTGGACCAATCAGAAGAGTCTTGGTACATCCCCCACCACATGACACAGCATAATGGCAAGAACAGAGTTGTCTTCAACTGTTCATTCGCTCATGGAGGGAAGAATCTCAAC
This sequence comes from Rhinichthys klamathensis goyatoka, assembly GCF_029890125.1. Taxonomy (NCBI): domain Eukaryota; kingdom Metazoa; phylum Chordata; class Actinopteri; order Cypriniformes; family Leuciscidae; genus Rhinichthys; species Rhinichthys klamathensis. The sequence goes on from NW_026606720.1 coordinate 1,764,979, forward strand.
CAATTGCTCCTCCCTGGTCCCACACTAGGCCCTTCCCTGATGTCTGTACTCCTGAGGTTCCGTGAACATACTGTCGCCTTGAGTAGTGACATTAGGGGCATGTTCCATCAGGTGCGACTACTACCTGAAGACCGCCCACTGTTACGATTCCTCTGGAGGGACCTCAACCGAGACGAGTCCCCACAAGTATATGAGTGGCAAGTTCTCCCATTTGGGACGACGTGCAGCCCGTGCTGTGCGACCTTCGCGCTCCAGAAGCATGTTATCGACCATAGTCACCCAGGTGAAGACGTCCTAGAAAGTATAGAGAAGTCCTTCTACGTGGACAACTTCCTTCAGAGTTTCAGTTCTCAAGAAGAAGCCAAGGCTCTGGCATCCAAGTTGCGAGATCTCCTAGCCACAGGAGGATTTGATCTTAGACAATGGGCCAGCAACGTCCCTCAAGTACTAGAACATATCCCATCAGAATCCAAGTCAAGTAGCCTGGTGTTGTGGCTGACTCAAGTGCAACCAGATGCGCAAGAGTCTGCACTCGGACTACACTGGCACTTTACCTCCGACACCCTGTCATACAAGCATCGTCCCATTGAATGCTCTGCCCCTACTATGCGTCATATCTACAAGGTTTTAGCTAGTCAATATGACCCCCTAGGGTACATTGTCCCGTTTACCACAAGAGCTAAAATACTGGTCCAGTGTCTGTGGGACAAGAAAAGAGAATGGGATGACCCTCAACTGCCAGATGAGTTGCTCCAAGCCTGGCAGTCATGGGAGCAAGAGTTACCAGACATTCAGAGCATCTCCATTCCTAGATGTTACGTCACATTAGAGTTGGATAACCCACAGAGTATCCGAGACATACATGTCTTCTGTGACGCTTCCGAGCGAGCCTATGGCTCAGTAGCCTACCTCCGAACAGTCAGTCCTCAAGGATATGTAGAGATAGCTTTTTTGACTGCTCGGTCCAGAGTTTCCCCAAAGAAACAACAGTCCATTCCTCGTCTTGAGTTGTGCGCCGCTCTGACAGGAGCACAACTAGCCAGATTATTGAAATCAGAACTCAGTGTCTCTACATGTCAAGTCACACTCTGGTCAGATTCCACTACCGTGCTGGCATGGATCCAAGCGGACTCATGTCGATTTAAAGTCTTCACCGGCACAAGGGTAGCCGAGATCCAGGAGTTGACAGACCCCAAGGACTGGCGTTACGTCGATTCCAAGTCTAATCCTGCCGATGATATCACAAGGGGTAAAACGTTAGCCGAGTTAGCTAAGCCAAGCCGATGGAGTCAAGGACCATCATTCCTCCTGCTGCCCCCAGATCAGTGGCCTCAGAGTCCTTTGCTACATCTCCCTACTGAAGATGCAGAGCTGAAACCAGTCACATTTTGTGGACTTACAGTTCCTGTCACCAAACCAGCCTTACCCGTTTGTAACCAGTTCGCATCCTATAAACAACTACTCACAGCTAGTGCCAGAGTCTTACACGGGGAGGCTACCCCTACAGAAGCGCTAACAGCAGAGGATTATCGAGAAGCCGAACTATCCCTCCTTCAACAGGCACAGAGTCAAAGTTTTCCAGTCGAAATGGCTCAGCTTAAGTCAGGTAAACCTCTACCAACGAGTAGTCGCCTCCTGTGCCTTGCTCCAGAGTATGACAGCACAACACACCTCATCAGAGTTGGTGGTCGTCTCAGACGAACAAAGCAGCTAGACGAATTCGCTATTCACCCCATAGTTTTGGACCCTAAGCATCCCCTGAGCAACTGCTTATCCAGGACTTCGACTAAACTCTACACCATCCAGGAGCAGAGAGGGTGTTCGCAGAAGTACGTCGTAAGTACTGGATATTGAAAGGTCGAGAAGCTATTCGGCATCATCAGAGAACGTGCTTAGTTTGTAGACAGTGGAGAGGCCAGCCCAGCATTCCCCGCATGGCAGATCTACCTCCTTCAAGACTGCTTTTGCTTCAACCGGCCTTCTACTCCACTGGGGTGGATTGTTTCGGCCCTTACCTTATCAAGATTGGACGCAGACATGAGAAAAGATGGGGGGTCATATTTAAGTGTCTGACAACGAGAGCTGTATACCTTGACCTGCTCTACCAGATGGACACAGATTCATTCTTAATGGCCCTTCGAAGATTCATATCTCGCAGAGGCAAGCCATTCGAGATCATATCGGACCAAGGTACAAATTTCAGAGGTGGCGAGAGAGCATTACAAGAAGATTTCGCTGAGCTCCATCCTTCCCTCCAGGAGCAATTAGCCAGCCACCAGATTAGTTTCAAGTTCAACCCCCCAGGCGCTCCACACTTCGGAGGCTGTTGGGAAAGAGAGATAAGATCACTGAAGTCTGCTCTCTGTTCTACTATAGGGGGACAAATTGTGACGGAAGAAGTCCTACGTACTGTGCTCGTTGAGATCGAAGGCATTCTCAATTCAAAGCCACTCGGATATACATCCTCAGACGTAGCGGACCCTGATCCGGTTACTCCCAACATGCTGCTCATGGGGCGGCCTGACGCATCCTTACCTCAAGTAATATACCCCGAATCAGATTTGCTGAGCAAACGGAGGTGGAGACACAGTCAGCTGTTAACAGACCACTTCTGGAGACGCTTCCTCCGCAACTATCTTCCAGAACTACAAGTCCGCCAGAAGTGGCACAGAGAGGCAGAGAACCTGCAGCCTGGAACAGTAGTAATGATTGTTGATCATCAATTACCCTGAGCTCTATGGCCAGTTGGACAAGTGACAAAAGTCTTCCCAGGAGAAGATGGGAGAACCCGGGCTGCCGAAGTGGAAGTCAAGAAGAAAACCTATCTTCGTCCCATCACCCGTCTCATCAGCCTCCCAGCTCTACAGGACTGAGTACCCCTTGGTACTATCCCTAACTTGGTATACCTTTTCTGAGTTGCACATTTACAACGCAAATGTGGGGGCGGCTGTTGAAAAGGCCTGCTATGCATATATTGAGACATTAGCGCCCCCTTGTGACTTTAGGACGCATTACTATGATGACTCAGTATTTTTCCCTTTAACGGTTCAATATGAATAGAACGCAGTTCTGAGGGCTCGTATAGAGGTTGCGAGTGTCCCGCTGTTATCGTTGCTGTTGTTGTTGCAGAGTGCGTTCATATACAAAACCACTCATACTACATTACACTCCAAACTACTCTACCATACCCTCTACTACTTGTACTTCACTTGTTTACTCAATCTAATTCTAAGACTGTAAATGCCTCTATAAGCCTCAATACATTAAAGAGTACTTCGTCTCTGACCGGACGACTTATGTCTGCTCAATATCCACCAGCAACACAATAGTCTACCCAATAGTGGGTGTAAGAGTCGTTGTAATGCTACAGGTAGCAGCTATCGATGGATCCGGCAGACGTGGATAAATGATGACCATGTACACCAGGACAAGTGGCAGTGCTTGTAGTGACTCAGAGTGTAAGTGTGGCATCCACTGGAGATGGTGGAAGCCCATGTGGACTGCAAAGCTTGGTTTCAGGACAGTATATGGTGGTAGCAGCCGACTAGCCGAGCCACGGACCAACGTAGCTCGATGAGCGAAAAGGCTTCAGCTAACCACAAAACTGCGGATGTCCCAAGGTTTATTTCATCAGTTTGTTCAAATTACTGAAAGCACTCAGATCGACGAGATCCCCAACATCCCAGGGCGATGAAAAATAGCTCCAGTCACTCACCACTCCAGCAGCAGCAAGGGCAGCTCCAGGTAGGAAATATCCGAGCCTAGATGTTTTTAATATCCAAACAAAGTTTGGACAGAAAGGTCACTATCTGTTATCAGTTAAACAGATCAGTAATACTAGTTGTAGCAGTTTTAGCAAGCGGAGAAGCGGCGAACATCCAGCGCCAGCGTCCTCTCCACGTCACCCTTCCTAGTGAAACAATCTAGTTCCTTCCAAATATCATGAGAATTGTCAAACAATTAAAAAATCACATTTCTAAATGCAAGATTGCAAAGAATTGATGTCTTTCACCATCTACCATGCATACAATTGTGAACAGATTCAGTGAAATCCAGAGAAATCTCAGTCTGTGTAGGACAAGGCAGGAGACCTCTGTTGAATCTGCGTGACCTTTGAGCCCTCAGATAGCATTGCATGAGAAACCATCATGCTACTGTGTTAAATACAGCCACTTGCTCAGGAGTACTTTAGAAAACCTTCCACTTAATTCACTCTTATCAGGCAACGATAACCATAGGCTGTTGAGTAGATGTTTTTTGATCAGGCGAGATTGGGCAAAGATTCCACTTGCAAAACTACAACAATTAGTATCCTCAATTCCTAAATGATTAAAAAGTGCAACAGTGTTGTGTCACATCCCCTTTCCTTGTGTTATGTTGCGGGTCAATTTGACCCGTTTCGATTTTCAAGTTGTTGGAAATACTGGTTAACCTTTGTTTTTTTTCTTGATATTTTGTGACTTTTTCTCATTTATCATGATGAACATGCATGCAAAGTTTCAACATGCTGATGTGTTTTGACATATACAAACAAAATTACTGTTACGTTTGTGATGTTCGCGGGTCAATTTGACCCTCATAGACAGCCATTCAAAAGCATATACAGACACAAAATAAAAACATTTATTTTCTGTATGTCAGGGCACTTCAACTCCAGTTCTAACGTGCAAGTGCATCTAAAAGTGCTCTAACCCTAACCAAACACACTTGAAAAAGCTAAAATTACAGTGTTCAGAATTATTTGCAAATTACAGATGAAAATCTTTATCAGACACAGATAGTAAAATAAGCTCTCATTTCAATATTCAAAATATCTAAAATACCTAGCTTTTAACCAAAACTTTTATGTAGGATTTTCAAAGGCAGCTTCACAGAGCCAAAAAATAAATAAAAAACATTTATTTGATGTATGTTTTTGTTATGTTTGGTTTCTCACTTCCCAGTGAGTGAATAATGAAACTAGGAAAATAGTTCTTAGGAAACTATGGAAAGTTAACTTAGAAAAATTAAAAATTTTCATTATACAGCAATTTTTGTTGTTCAGTTACGATGTTCAAAGCATAAAATGTAAAAAAAAAAAAAAGGAAAAAAAATATATACAAAAAAATCAGTATACTGTTTATTTTCCAATTTTGTCAAAACAAAACTGTTTTAAAAAATGTTTTAAAAACATTTTCATAAATCATATTTTCAGATATAATGTTTTTGTAATGTTTGACAAATGCTGATATTAAAAGTTTACAGTTTGTATCTAAATCTTTGTTGTTTTTCATAGTGTGGTTTTTGAGGAATTGTATTGAATCCAATTAGGGTCAATTTGACCCGGTCCATAAGGGGAGTACACAGAATTCGAACAGAACACAAGGATTAATTGCACTTTTGCACATGCCTCTGTCCTAACTTTTTTGGAGTGTGTAGCAGCCATCAAAATCAAAACTTGTTTAGGCCTATATTTACAAAATAAAATAAAATTGGTAAGTGAAAACATTGGAAATTCTTTGTACATTTGTCAGTTAAATAAAGATTCAAGAGAATGAACAAATCACAGATTATTGATATTATTGCATTTTATTAAATATCCCAAGTTTTCTGGAAATGGGGTTGTCTTAGCGGTAACATTTTATTTCAAAAGTCCACTTTAGACATTCTATTAACTTTAAGTAATTTTGCAACTATATGCCAACTAACTGTCATTAAAGTATTAGTAGACTGTCTGCTTAATATCTGCTAACACTTTTTTTTATGGTCCACCAACAGATATTCTTCTGACTATAAGTAACTTGGCAACTACAAGTCAACTTATTCTACTAACCGGAACCCTAACACCTAACCATAACCTAACAGTCTACTGACAGTCTACTAATACTCTAATGAGAGTTAGTTGTCATTGTAGCAAATTAGCTCTAAAGAAAGATTAATAATCATTCATTTTGAATTTTTGGGTCAGTTACTTGGATTAACTTGATGCAACTAAACTAATATTACAATCAATTAATCAGTTCGTCCAACGAACTCTTTTGATTATTCATTTATTCTAAGAAAATGGTATCTTTCATGGCCACAGACAAATAATTCTTTCTTAGCATGTACAGCGCTTAGAGCATGAAACAAGATCAAGATCGTAAAATAAACTTTGTTCCAAGCAGAGAATCAGAACCAAATTTGTATTGTGCACAAGTTGTATTAACTAAATCACAAACATAACTAAACTAAACACACATACACACATGCATAGGTAAAATGGTGAGTGACAGAATGAAACCAGAAGCAGGAAATGGAACTATGGAAAAGATCCATTTAACTATGAAAAGAACCATCAGCTTATCATTTTCAGAGCCCCTCATTAAATGTATACTTGCAGGGCCTTTGCAGTGAAACATTTTGTGAAGTTCCTGAAGAAGGATTTTTGATGGTCCCATGAGTCTCAATCGATTTCTTCGGCGTTGACTGAAGAAATGGTGATGAACCTGCGTGGTTGGTTTGACTCTGTTCCCATGGCTGGAGTGCAGATTGTGGCCTGCCGCCGGCCCTGGGCCGGAGAGGCCACGCAGAGCAAACAGGAGAAGGGTGGAAGTCGGAAGAGTTGATGGTTGGAGTTGCGATGGACTTCTTCTGCATTGAATGAAGACGTTGTGCCAAACTCCTGAGGTTGTCCTTGATTCTGTTGTGGTTGAGAGAGTCCTCTCTCTCCTGAATGAGCACATGGCTGGTTGTGAGTCAAAGCCTGCTGCCCTGGGGTCTGGGGCCTGGTAGGGCCCCGCAGGACAGCAACCCGAACATACCAGAGAGGGCCAAGAGAGGGCCAAGAGAGGGAAGGGCTTGTGTAGAGGCCATTTAAAGCCCCAGAAAGGTCACACCTTTCAGGATTGACTCACCCAATAAGAAAGGGGGGATTTCTAACCGGGAGATTCCTCTGTTGGGAGGATTTATGACGTTATCTCAAGTATGGTTAGACATATGCCTTGGCGTTTGTGTCCATTTTTACTCAGATAGATATAACAAACACAAACTGCATTAAAGTGTGTGTCATTAAATGAGGATTAATTAGATAGGAGACACGATACAGGTGGGGTTACATTGACCGTTGGTTGTATAATAAAATGCATACTGTAGTATCAAAGACATAATAGTACACAAGACAGTAAATCATTCACACAGTGTCCTGGGGTGCATGTTCATTTATATATCAGTTTATACATAAATTGATGCAAAATCTGTTTTAAGGGCTGTGGGTCTTCTATGGCCTCTGCTTTTTCCGCTTGACCACATTTTTAACAGTAATAAAACCAACTTATCTGATCGTAGTCATGGTAACCAAGACCCTTCTTGCCCTTGTTGGGGGAATGGGACCATAGATCCCAGAGTGAGTTTTGCAGATTATTTGTTAAATATAACAAATAATTGTGTCTGATTTGTCTCAGATGTTACAACATTTACTTGCAAAGTCACCTAGAGAGTCTAAAGTGCACTATTGAAAAAAATTGTTACCTATTTTTTAAAGCATTTATTAGTCTTTGTTAATGTTAGTAAAAATCGTATTGTTCATTGTTTATTTTTAAGTTTACAGTGCATCAACAAAATGTAAACAAATGCATCTTTGGATTTTTAAAAATGTTTAATGTTGAAATTAACTAAGATTAATAAATGCTGTAGAAGTATTCTTTATTGCTAGTTCATGTTAACTAAGTCAAGTCAAGTCAAGTCATCTTCATTTATATAGCGCTTTTAACCATGTAGATTGTTCCAAAGCAGCTTTACAGTGATAATAGGAAATTAAAGTAACAGATTGTTTTGGCTTTATGGCAGCTCTAGAATAAAGTTATTTTCCAGCTAAAGTTAGTTTTGATTGATTCACTTCTGTCGCAACGTTCATTAGTTATTAACTTAGGGGCCGCTAACACAACACCGTTTTAACAGAAAACTCTTAAGTTCTCTCTACGCAAATTTTAAAAACGCGAACCTGTGAGAACGCTGATAGCGTGCACATGCCACTTAAGAGTTAATTCTATAGGTATGCGCGTTTGAATATATGTGTGCGGGCATGTAGTCCTTCCCTAAAAGAATAACCCTCAACAAACTACTTGTCTGGCCTTAAAATTTATGATACAGAATTTTATCGCTTCGGCGTAGCCACGTGAACCGGAATTATCCTGACATCGATTATCTGTACAGAGGTAAAGGGAAGGAGGCCTTCACAGGGGAGGGACTAGTGACACTTTAAGACTGCGTTGTCGCCCCGTCCAGACGCAGGTCCTTCATCAGATCTGGATATGGCCTGGATCCGGCAGACTGCGGTAAACCTCGGGATAAACAAAGAGAATAATATTAGCGTAGATGCCATTCTTCTTATGATGTAACGAGTACATCAGGATTTGGATCTGAAACATGGACCTTGCTAAAGATGGATTTGACCAAACTTGAAGTTTTTCAAATGTGATGCCTATGCCAGATCCTGGGAATTTCGATTTGTGACCACATCACCAACGACGCAATCCGAGCCAGATGCCAACAATAACCAGGCATCGAAGAGCAGAGACAGCAACGACGGCTGAGATGGTTTGGACATGTATGCAGAATGGATGCAAATAGATTACCACAATGACCAACCCAGTGGAGAATCCAGCGCACTGCACCCAAGAAAACATGGATCAAGCAAATCGAAGAAGATCTGAAGAACCAGCTGCTTGACCCACAGCAGGCAAGATTAGTCGCCACAGACCGAAAAGCATGGAGACAAGTGATCTAACGAGTTTGAAATCCTGCGGCACCCACAGCAGTATACTGGTTGCGAGGTCGTCCTCCCCAAGATGCCAGCTAGGGATTAAAGAAGACATCAGGATTTAAGGGAAGTGTTCTCGGTTCCGGCTGACCTAATCTATGCAGCCTAATATTGAATTATAGAAGTCTATAATGTGTTATGTGTATGCTAGGTCAAAGAGAGTACGAAGCCTTGTGTTGCGCCATACTGAACTTGTGATCGATAAGACATCTCTTAATTTATTGCTACAAACTGATAACGGTCAGATAAGTATGATTTAAACCATGCTAATGCAATTCCACTAATGTCAACATAATTTTCGAGTCCATTTAAAAGGATATTGTGGTCGATGGTATCAAATGCAGCACTAAGATCGAGTAACACTAATAGAGAGATACAATCACAATCAGATGATCGAGATCGGCCTGTAATTGACTAATTCTGTAAGATCAAGTTGTGTTTTTTTAACAAGCGGTTTAATCAAAGCCAGCTTAAAACTTTTTGGTACGTATCCTAATAACAAAGATGAATTAATGATATTAAGAAGAGGATCTTTGACCTTTGGAAGCATCTCTTTCATTAGCTTAGTTGGTATAGGGTCTAATATACATGTTGTCTATTTAGATGATTTAACGAGTTAAAAAAATTCTCCCTTCTCTTATAGAAATGAATTAATCTCATTTTTACTTAGGAAGACTACAATGCACTCCCTGACGCGATTCTGTAGTAGACGGTTGCATAGGTATAATTTTCTCCCTGATATTATCAATCTTATAAGTGAAGAAGTAGTCATTACTGCTGTGCTGCTTGGAAACTTCTGTGCTTGAGGCTTTATTTTTCGTTAGTTTAGCCACTGTTTCAAATAAATACCTTGGTTTTTGTTTTGTTTTCTTCTGAAAAATAAGCAGATCTAGCAGCTTTTAAGGCCTCTCTGTATGCAATCGAGCTCTCCTTCCATGAAATGCGAAATACTTCTAGTTTTGTTTTCTTCCAGTTTCTTCCAACTAAAATAGAATACTGTTAAATAGATTACTGTAAAAAGATTTTAACAAATGAAAACTTATTTTAAAGTGTTAGTGGTATTTTGGAAACTCTCCCCATTTTGTATAATAAAATTCAACCTCTCTTCCAGCAGATAACGATCTGTCTCATGTCTGGGTCACAATCCAGCTCCATCATGGACCAGAACACAACCAATTCAACTCAAGGACCTTGTGGCTTGTCTGAAATGCCAGCTCGTACATTCTTTATATCTGTATACTCTCTGGTTTTTCTGGCAAGCCTGGCACTCAACAGCATTGCAATATATGTGTATTTTTGTAAACCTACAAGCCAGTCCAGCATCACAGTCTATCTCAAGAATCTGGTTATAGCAGACTTGTTTGTCTGCCTGTGTTTGATATTACGCATTGCCAAATACGCAAGCACTTCAGTGGAAATACAGCGGATCTACTGTATCTTTGGTGCTCCAGCTTCCTACCTCAACATGTACTCCAGTATTCTCTTCATGGGCTACATTGCTGCAAACAGGTATGGATGTCCATCCATCCATCCATCCATCCATCCAAAATAAACAGTAAAACCATATTTTAATTACAATAAAAGAAAATGTCTCGGTTACGTATGGTAACCCTCGTTCTGAGTAGGGAACGGAGACGTCTCGTCGGAGGAGTTTCCAACGATTTGGGATCACGCTAGGGAGACCAATTGCCTTCGAGTGAATTAAAAACGAGCCAATGAATATTGGCATGCAGGACTTGCAAGCTGACTCTTCTCCCTCCGATGCAGCGATCGACATCTGATCCTCCGGTGGGGCCCCGAAGGAAACGACTGGAGCCACACGAGATGGGCCAGCGCGCTCCTCCAAGGGCCCCAGTGGCAGCGATGCAGAGGAGTGGGAAGCCTGAGGGGATCTTTCAGTCCTCACTGTAACCCTCTTGACCACCAATGGGATTAGCCGAAGTAGCCTTTTTCTGGAGTAAACCAGAAGAAGAACTAGATCGGGGAATCTCCAAAGGGATTCGCAGTCTAAGTCTCAGCACCGCGATGGTCATGTTCCCACAGTGAGATAATTCTTTAATCTTGAAGCTCATCACTCAGAGGACACACCGGTCGGCTCTGAAGCTAAAAGCATATGTGTATGCGCTCGCTTCCGCTTTATACCCGCACTGGCAGGCGGGGCGCGGAATGCAAGTCCTGCATGCCAATATTCATTGGCTCGTTTTTAATTCACTCGAAGGCAATTGGTCTCCCTAGCGTGATCCCAATTCGTTGGAAACTCTTCCGACGAGACGTAGGAGTTCCCTAACGAAAGGGAACAAATGATTTCATTTTTTTATAATTATAAATTGTATAATTTATATATTATTAATAATTAAATATATTAGTTAAGATAATAGTTATAAAATAATAATTATAAAAGAAATAATAATTATTATTGTTATTATTGTAATTATATATCACATTGAAATTGTGTAATTATAATGTAACTGTATGTAAATAACTACATTTATTTGTATAACGATGATGAAAAACAAATTAAAACAATATTGTAATATATATTTGTATATAAAATATAATATACAGTAGTGACCAAAAGTATATCCGGAGGAGATTTTTTTATAACCCTGTTCGATTAAATTATCAAAATATAAGGGACATATGTTTTATCTTTTAAATATTTTAAATGTGAAGAAAAAACAAAACTCTAAACTTGATTAAGATTGTTTATCTGGACCAGAAACTACACAGTCACCGCATATTAAATAACTGGACCAGCAACTACAGCGTGTTAAATAAAGCAACATGCAGCAAATCATCAATGTTACTTGGTCTTCTCCTGGACTGAAGTACAGGCTCTACTCTTCAGCTCAATGGTGGCCCAAAAAACTACATTTTACAGTAAACTACTGGCAACAGTGGACTATATTAGTGAACTAATGTAGGGAATAGTGAATGAGGGTATAGGTTGTGATTTGGAAAACAGCCTCTGAGCGTCGACTTTGAGCGGTGTTAATTCACAGTAGCTATATTCCTGTAGGCTATTTTCTCGAAAACGACAAAAATAACCCAGAATGCGTTGTTTTCTACCATATTACTGTTTTAATGGAAAATGTTATGATTCTGTCAGAATTTGACCTTTTTTTTACAGCAAGGGTTAACAGTGCAGGCCAGACATCACTAAAAAATATTACACACTAAAGAAAAGGCTAATTACCAGTTCAACATTACATGATTATATTTTACTTCAGTAGAAAGTCATGGAGGTGCAAACGTCACAAACACTGTTTCTGTATTTTGAAAGCCTTCTCTGTGTTCTTTGAATTCTTTGCTCCTTTGTTTCAGGTACATGAGGATTGTTCGGCCACTGGAGACTCACATGCTGCAAACAGTCCGCTCGACCCGCTACATCTGCATAGTGACCTGGGCTTTCCTGTTGTGCTTTATTTGTGTCTATATTGCTGTTTTTTTCAGTTCTGATAAAGAAAACACTCCCAACAGTGGTTTTAGCTGTAAAAGTTTTCATAACAGCTTGCTCAAACAGATCTACATGACCATGCATATCCTTTCCTTTTTAGTATTTTTGTCTGTGCTGGTATCCCTGATTCTGTTTTATTGGGGGAACGTACAGAGGCTTCGACAAGCTCAGCGCACAATGCCGGAAAAGCCTAGGGACGCAAAGCTCAGCAAGTCAAAACGCAACATGCGAGTACTGGTGGCGGTTTTCTGCGTGTGCTTTGTGCCCTATCATATGGTGAGACTGCCGCACGTGTTTATCAGTCCCCTTCTGCATGACTGTACAGCAGCTCAGGCCTTCTACATCATAAAGGAGCTGACCGTCCTGCTTGCAGTGCTAAATGCCTCCCTGGATCCACTTATTTACTTTTTCTTTTGCAAGACCTTCAGGGCCCGGCTTAACCTTCAAAGATTTCAACAAAGAAACCAGTAAGTTGAGTTAAAGGTGTAATGTGTGATTTCTGCACCAGTAGCGGCACGAAACGAAACTGCAAAAATTCACATCCAGCCAACATTTCATGATGGGGCCAATGTAGCCAAGATATGGTCGTGAAATATGGGCCCTACATGGGTTTGTCATGGGTCCCATGTCACCCCTATCTGAGTTAACCCCAGTATGGGCCCCAAATGGGTTTGTCCATGGGTCCCATGTCACCCCTATCTGAGTTAACCCCAGTATGGGCCCCAAATGGGTTTGTCCATGGGTCCCATGTCACCCCTATCTGAGTTAACCCCAGTATGGGCCCCAAATGGGTTTGTCCATGGGTCCCATGTAATCCCTATCTGAGTTAACCCTAGTATGCCTATAGTACATTGGCCTCACCATGAAATGTTGGCTGGGAACAGGTTCACGTCCCCTATATTTGATTTCATTGCTTTACTGACAGCAGCACTTGAGCTGCATGAACTCCACAAGTTTGTGTAAAACCTGATGATCATGTTCTCCAGCATCATTTGAGAATGTTCACATCTTGTGCTTCAATGGAAGCAAGAACATCTGACGACTGTACAAAGGAGTTAACTTGATCAATTTATTTGTTTAATTAGTGATGTAGCAGTAGTGCAGAAATATTTATTTTAATTTTAAGACTTTTCTTTGTTTTAATATAAATATATATTAATATAAAATCTTAAATATATATTGAATATACAATTCTAACATGATGTCCATCCAAGGAAAATTGACATCTTCTCCCTTTATTTAAATATTCTTAAAAATGTGCTTGGATTCAGTTGTTTTATTTGTGCTAAAGGAATGAAACCTGCCAAATTGTGCAGACAGCATTGTTGATCAGGCTGTCATTAAAACAAAATTATGAACACATGCTAAAACAAGAGAGAGACAGCCAACTAAATATTAATAACTGATTATGTTGTAGTCAATGTATGCTTTTTGCAGGGAGATTTTAGTGTTTCTATTTGCATTTTTTTTATTACATAAGAAAATAAAACCTGTAGCTGTAGTTGCCTTGTTTGCCAAATAATTTAGTCAGATAAATACTTTAAGTATTTTGTTCATTCCTCATATTTAAAATATTTACAAAAAAAAATATTTTCCTCTTATATTGATGGTTTAATCAAATTTGTCAACACATTCTCATCCCAAGGCGTCATCTAACTGACACTTTTGACCATGCGTCAACATGCCCACGCACATGGTACCCCTTAAGCGTCAATATGAGACGCTCATCCTCGGGCGTCATCTAACTGACACTTTTGACCATGCGTCTAAATCCGACGCACATGGCACCCTTTAGCGTCAGTTAGATGACGCTTCCAGTATGGGTAGGTTTAGGTCTGGGGTAGGGTTAGGGTTAGACCACTAGGAGGCGCGTCTCATATTGACGCTTAAGGGGTACCATGTGCGTCGGCATGTTGACGCATGGTCAAAAGCGTCAGTTAGATGACGCCTTGGGATGAGAATGGGCTGAATTTGTAGGATCATTAAAAACAACATCACTTTTGGCCACCACTGTAAAGACATTATATAATAATAATAATAATAATAAATGCACTTTTATTACAGCACTCAGCGTGGGGTGAGAGAGGAAACCAGCTTTAACTGTGCCTGACAAACACAACATCCGTATTTAAGTCTCCTTTGAACTCCCACTAAATCCTCATATGGAGAGCTAATAATAATAAATCAGGAAAGCTCTTCGGACAACTGTAAAGTGGTATATGTTATTTTGTAAATGTTCTTGTGTTGTATTCTTTTGTATTTATATGTATTTGATTGGATTTGTAAAACTAATTTGCAAAGTATTTCAGTTACTTTAAGTTATTTAAGTTATTCTGTTTACATTGAAATCCTTACATGGCACTTTTAAGTTAAATTCAGGTATGTTCTTTAAATGTTTTATTTTCTTGTTAGTTTATTCACATAAAAAGTTACATTTTGTCATATTTCCCAGATTCAATTTTTTTCCCTTGAAATATTATTTTCTTTTGTCTGTGGAAAACAAAAGCAAATATTTTTTGCAGAATGTCTAAGCTTCTCTTTTCCACATTCACACAGTCGAGCTCCAGAAAGGACAAAAAAAAAAAAAAAGAAGAAAAAGGAATAGACCAGGTCTGACTCATTTTAGTTAACCTCTGTTTAGCTCTGCATTTGTTTGATCAAAAATACAGTTTAAAGTTTAAACAGTAATATTGTGAAATATTATTAAAATAACTGTTAAAATTTTTATTTATTCCTGGTATCAAAGCTGAATTTTCAGTATTATTACTCACACAGTGTCACATGATCCTTCAGAAATTATTCTAATATATTGATTTTGTGCTCAAGAAACTTGTGAACTTTAGTTTTTTTTTCAGGATTTTTTGATGAATAGAAAGTTTAAAATAGCAGCATTTATTTGTAATAGTAAAGACTTTTACTTTTCTGTCAATTAATGCATCCTTGCTGAACAAAAGTGTTAATTTCTTTACTCACCCCAAACCTTTGAATGGCATAGTGTACATTATGCTCACAAAGCACCATATCTGCTTTGCATGACCTGTTTTATATATATATATATATATATATATATATATACAGTATATACTGTATATATATATATATATATATATATATATATATATATATATATATATATATATATATATATTTATATATTTATATTGTCTCATTTATAGTCTCATATTGTTTGTTCCTTATGTTGTCTTGCACTGTTCATTGAGTCTCAGAGAGACGTTATTTCATTCACTGTATATTTGTATATGGATGTGCTGAAAATAAAGCTCTTTTGAATTTAGAAACATCTGACAAAGTTGATTGTTTTATTGGTAACACTTTAGAATAATGATCCGTCATTAATAAGCAGAAAGTAATGCAGAACTAATGATCAGAACTACATTAACACTTCAGCTACTACTATTAACTAATATAGAAACAAACTAAAAATAGATACATAACTAATCAGTAAGTAATATCAAATTTAGGACTAAGATAGTTCCTTATTAGGTAATCAATAATTACTTAATGAGTTTGGCATCATTAAGAACTAATAGGTAATTTTGACAAATTATAAAGAAATTACTAATTAATTACTAATGACAACATGTGTCTGAGACGTTATAGCTATTGTCTTTTTTTGACTCCGTGGTCCTAAAATGCATTACTAATTACTTGTGTTAGTCACTATGCAGGAACTACGAGTGATCTGGACCATTACTTTAAAGTGAAAAAAGAATTTATTGGTTTTTCAGAACATTTAAATGTGCACACACATATCCATCTGAAAAATGAAGCAGTATTCATACAACAAAATAGAATGAAAGGAAGACATAGCACGACCATAAACAAAAACTAAACTATAAATACATTTTAGAAAATTATATACATTTTTTTTTTTTTTAAAGACAGTGATGCACCTAGCCCTTGAGTTACAGCCTTGCCTAAATGTAGGTACCATATTCTATCAAAATGTATCCATCAGTCATGTTTTCTAGTTAAATGCAATGTTTATGAGCCGGAACACCGTTAAACCTCCAAGGTGTACGAATGATACTTCCCCCATTTCAAGTTGTACTCCTCCACTTTATCAAGCAACCTATTGGACAGTTGTTTAAGAGCAGCCAGCTGACCCAGAGCGGCGTGCCACAAATCCAGTGCTGGTGCAGAGGGGGCTTTCCATTCTTTGACCTAAAGTTTCTGGCCTAGCATGAGGACAGTCTGGGTCCAGTTACACTGTAAAAAAAAATCCAAATTTTACAGAAAATAACTGTGATTTTTTGACGATCTATTTTTTTTTTCATTTTAAATTGTACTCAAAACACTGTAAAATTACAAATAATATCTGTCAAATAAAAATTCAGCTGTTATTTTAGGTATTGTGACATTAATGACAAATTGCAGTAATTCACATTTTTTTATACAGGAAATTGATTGTATTTTTCATACAGTATTTTTTCTGTTTTCTTAAATTACATAAAAATGTATGTAAAATTACAAATATAATCTGTAATTAAACAGTAACAAAACAGTTAGATGATAAAACGGTCAAATGACTGGCAGCCCCCAAAAAACTGTAACATTGTGATAATTCAGGATATACCTGTAAAATAACAATACCTTCAGTGGAAAAAAAAAATCGTAAAAAAAGGGTCAAATGACTGGCAGCTACGGCTGCCAAACAAAAACCATAAAATTAAAGTAAAATCTTCTAATTCAAATAAAACAAAAAAAACACTGTTATTTCACAGGTATTTCCT
Organism: Rhinichthys klamathensis goyatoka; assembly: GCF_029890125.1. Taxonomy (NCBI): domain Eukaryota; kingdom Metazoa; phylum Chordata; class Actinopteri; order Cypriniformes; family Leuciscidae; genus Rhinichthys; species Rhinichthys klamathensis. The sequence continues at coordinate 1,781,969 of NW_026606720.1, forward strand.
GCATTATTATGATCATATACCTTCATTGTAAAAAAATCGTAAAAAAAGGGTCAAATGACTGGCAGCTACGGCTGCCAAACAAAAACCATAAAATTAAAGTAAAATCTTCTAATTCAAATAAAACAAAAAAAACACTGTTATTTCACAGGTATTTCCTGCATTATTATGATCATATCCATTTATTGTAAAAAAATCGTAAAAAAAGGGTCAAATGACTGGCAGCTACGGCTGCCAAACAAAAACCATAAAATTAAAGTAAAATCTTCTAATTCAAATAAAACAAAAAAAAAACACTGTTATTTCACAGGTATTTCCTGCATTATTATGATCATATACCTTCATTGTAAAAAAATCGTAAAAATAGGGTCAAATGACTGGCAGCTACGGCTGCCAAACAAAAACCATATAATTAAAGTAAAATATCCTAATTTAAATAAAGTGTCAAAAACTTTAATAGAAATGTGATGTCACCATGATTGAGATCAGTCTTTGCTTTAGTTGGGCTCATGACTCTTGAGTTTCAACATTACTTTTTCTCTGGTTGCTTTAACTGTGTTTTGATGCACATTTATTATGGCAATAATTGCAAGAGAATATATAAGATGATCTTGGTCATTTATTTATGATTTTTTAGTCATCACATGATGATCTGATTCATTGATATGACAGTCAAATCTCTATTGGCTGTGAATACATTATATATAGATGGACTTTAGTGTTATACAAAGTTATACTTTTTTTCACATGATTTGTTGAAATATTGTGGGATCAGTATTAATGCAATCTCAAATTAATTTTTTTTTTATATATTCTACATAATTTTTTTTGAGTTGGCTTATTTTGTTAGGAGTATGGAGACATCAAGAATCAACATATGAATCTCAACAATGGTGACTATCAACAAAGCCTTTTTGTGACTTTATAATAGGTCAGAATTTTTTTTTCATTGTCACCATTGTTGAGATTCATACGCTAATTCTTGATGCCTGAGTGAGTCTGTATGATCCTGTCAAAACATTTTTTGCATAATGACTTCATAAAATGTTATATCAAAGCATTGTAGGATCTTCTATAGCAATACTGGCATTCTAAATTAACAATTAACATTTTACAACTTATTCAGTCATTAAAAAGTCATACCAACCAGGTGGTATCAATACAGCAGACAACTGCTTGATGAATATTATCACTATTAAGTGACCAACATCATCTGATCTGAGTTTCTCTCGATTTCCTACAATAAAAAATATGCATCAAAGACATGCACAGTTAAGAGAAAAACTAATGTTACTATATGAAGGGTCAAGAGCCCAACTAAAGCAAACACTGACCTCTATCATGGTGACATCAAACTTTATTATTTTCAATTAACGAGTTCGTTTGCCCATAAAATCTTTAAGATATTAGGTTAAACTTATTTGGCTTGCTGTCCGCTGGAGAGGGGCTCGATGAAGCAGCTTCAACTCGAGCTCTGATATACCCCCCAGTGGCTAAATGTAGGACCTGTTAATTAAAGGGCAAGGTACCTAAGATGAAGGTGGAGTTTGGGGAGGTGGAGGGATACTGGAACAGCTGATACTAGGGAGAGGTAAGCGGCTGCTTATATACTCTGTTTGTTGATTGAAAGATTGGATGGGCTCGCTCCTCCCTAATTTACGTTTAGGAACTTCATTTAACGAGTTCGTTTGCCCATAAAATCTTTAAGATATTAGGTTAAACTTATTTGGCTTGCTGTCCGCTGGAGAGGGGCTCGATGAAGCAGCTTCAACTCGAGCTCTGATATACCCCCCAAAAGTGTTGAATAAATATTTGGGACAGCAAGTTAGAATAACGTGATCAAATACGGGATGCCTATAAGCTTAAAGTATGTTACCCCCCAAAAGAGTGGAAATTGAAAGCTGTATGGAGCATGGATGGACACTGCTGCGGCAGTGATATGTTTAAAGGGGCTCCTGGCTGGAACTGCGTCTCCCTACTATGCCCACCATGTGGGGCTATGAGTGGAGCTCCGGCGGGAGCTGTGTTTTAAAGAGTGTGCCTGCGTTCGTTGTGGAGTGAAACGACATGGGCTTGTGGAAATTTGACTGGGGTACATCTCACCGCTGCACTGCTGCGGCAGTGACTTTCAGAAATGACTCCTGCGGGAGTATCTTGGGACTGGAGGTTTGAGTACGAGGTTGGAGAACGCCCTGCCACATCCATGACATGGAGCTCCATGGAGTTAGAGAACATGGGGCTTCCAGATGTCACAAATGGGGAAGAAGGTCCTCGTCCCTAAAGGCGAACGGGCCACCGGTGTCTGAAGCGAAACTCCCTACGCAGCAAGAGGGAGCCTACGGTATACAAAGGAAAAGCAGAACTACCATCCTTCTGACGCAGGGGGCGGAGATCACATAAAGACACAATGGCCCGTCGCGTTCGAGGGACGTACGATCCTTGGTACCTCCAGTCCTGATTTATTCGGATAGGAGGGCCCACACTGCGATCCGAACGGGAGAGCCTCCATGGTTAAAAACATGAAGGATCACACAGCGATTCGGAAAGGGAGAGCCCCCACGGCGCCCGAACGGAAAGCTCACACTGCAATTCGACCGGGAGAGCTCCCGCAGCGTTTCGAAGGAGAGAGCCCCCCCATATGTATAAATAGGGAGTTCACTCGGCGATCAAAACGGGAGAGCCCACACAGCAAGTCGAACGGGAGAGCCTATGATGCTTCTGAACGGAAGAGCCCACACGGCGATTCAGATGGGAGACCCCACTCCAGGAGTGGTAGGTCACGCACATCTGAAAAGGGAGAGCTCTCACTGCATCCAGATGAATACACGCCCTGCGGGGCTAGGTAAGCGGGGAGATGCAAAATAGTAGGGAGAAGCGGTCCAGACTTAGAGGGATGCTAGTGTTTGCTGTGCTTGCCTAATGTTATGCAGATCTGAACGAACGTATGTTTCGAAGGCGAGGGACGACCATCGACCTAGCATTTTGATTTGGTGATCGGAAGAAAGCCAAATTGAACATGGCGTCTGGGGCTCTTGTTTTGTTAGGAGAACAAGACCTGAGCGGAGAGTGGTTAGGCAGACGCTAAGAATGTCGACGGTTAAAGTTAGCTAAAGGAGCGCCGCACAGGGCACATAGAACGGGCGTGAGCTCCGCCACAGAAATTACAGACATGGAGGAAGTGGCATCGTTGTCTGTTGCAACGTGATGAATTAAAGCTGTTGCACACTTGTCTGCCTGGAACTGAGGTAGAAATCTGGTTACGGTCATTCCTTGATTGAGGGACATATCAAGTGGATTTTTCTTGGAAAGGAGCTGGATGGTTCGGAAGATCTGAGTTGGTTTGGGGACATTCTGAAGTAGAATGAATGATAGACCTGCAGATGGCGCAAGAAGGGCTTCGAACGCCTAAGAAGACTCTGTTATATAGTTCGAGGTCCAAGGCTCCCAGTAAGGACACTGGTTCCAGGGTGTGACGCGGGCGGCGCATTTAGGATTTAGCTGGAAAAAGCTTATGGTATGTATAAAAATTACTACCTCCGAAAGAGAGACTGAGCTCTGCTATGGTAGAGAGGTAGTCATTTAATTCCTTGCGTCTGGCTGGAAATGAAGAGCAAATTACTTCTGTGTATCTGGCAAAAGCAACGCAAAATTCTGAAAGTGAGAGAACTCGTTTTGAAGGTTGTACAGAATTTGTAAGATCAACGATTTAAGTCAAACGAGCGGTGGGATTCATTGAGAGGGACGAAAGTCAGTAGAGAAGGAAGATCGATAGTTGCACCTGATAGAATTAGGGAACGGAGATGGGCTGGGACTGGTAGTGGTTCCATGGCGATTGCATTGTTAGGAGCTGGAAGATGGACTGCTGTTGAGAGTGAATGGGCTGGCAAGCGGATTGTACTTTAAGATGCTTCTTCAGGTTGGAGGTGGAGTCTTTGGACCATAGACAGTAAAAGAAATGGACACAGCGACCCCGTTGATTTCAACGGAGAGAGTTGAAGCCCAACATGGGCACTCACTTCCTGATAGCCAAGCGCACGGCGCAGGCTCAAACTGAGCTTGACGACGAGCTGACCTTCTAGTAGCTGTGCCGGGACAAATCTGACCTTCTAGTAGCTGTGCCGGGACAAATCTGAATTGAAATCTGAAACAAATCTGTTGTTGAAATATTTTGTCCCGTTGCTTTTATGAACTCTCTATCTATGGGCTTCTCCCTTGACTTTATGCCTCCATGTCCACCCGATTGCCTCATAGACAGTAAACGATTGCCTACGAGCTTCTCCTTCTGTCTACACGGTAATTTCTCTACTGTACGACAGAGCGTCCCGTGGTTATGACGCAATCGTTAGCCTATTTTTACAAGAATGGCTTCTACGGGGCCATAACGTGTAAGATACGAAGTAATGGAGTCTTTTATACATTGTCGTGTTTCTTTAGAAATAAATAATGGACAAATGGAGTCTTTGGACGCCTCAGATGTAAAGTTATTCGCTGTCAAAGTGACGCCAAAATGAATGGGAGTCAATGGGATGCTAACAGCAGGTGATAGCCAGCTACAATGGCGGCCCCCGGAGGCAGCTTCAACTTCCGGCTGATGGATTACCCCCTTGCTTTGGACGCTGAAAGGAGGTTGGTTGCTGGCAAGCAGAGGTTGCACTGCACAGTTAGGCTATATTTCGTTCTCCCTTCTCTTTCTTTAAAGTGAAATGCTGTTTGAATTTCCGAGATCGAAACGCATTCTTGCCCCGTCTCTGTTGTAGTTCCGGCTACATCTCTATTCTAGCTCCCGCTGCTCCTCTTCCGACTCATTGTGACTGATCACGCAAACCGCGCATTTTTCGTTTTCACATTGGGGCTTCTGGGAAATGCTGAGTTGCCTTAATTTATTTAGAGAGTCACTAAACTCGTGAAACAGAAGTATCGTAATGTAATCCAATGATTTCAACAATGTAACTGTATTCTAAATACCAACTATTTAAATTGTAACTGTAACGGAATATAGATGGGCCTACACATAATTTGTATTCTGAATACGTAACGCCAGTACATATATTCCGTTACTCCCCAACACTGCTGGTGGAAACTGTGGAACATGTGCTGTTTGAGTGTATTAAATACTCAAATCAAAGAATGGATTTAGGAATGGACTGGAACATGAAGGAATCAAACAAATGAACATTACAAATATCTTCTCAAATAAATCCAGAAAGATGGTGCTTAAAATCATATCATCTTATCTACAACAAACTGGACTAAACCTAAGGATTTAAGCAAAAGTAAATAAGATACAGTAGGTGGCAATAATGCTCCAATTGGTTGCAAGTCGCCAGTAAAAGACGAAGAAGAAGAAGAACACTGCTGGTGTCCAAGATGGCTGGCATGGCCTGAAGTGAGAGGAAGGGGAGGTTTTGTGTGGAAAAGTGTAGAAATCCTTTGCTGAGGCAACCTCACGCTCTGATGTGAACTTGGAAAGAATATTAGGAGACAATTGGAAGATAGAAGGGGAAAAAGGGGTGAGGCGAATTGGAATGGAAGGAAAGAGGGAAGATGGCTAGCGAAGGCAACCTCGCGCTAGGATCCGCTCTTTGAGTAGGTTGGTTTGAGGGTGAGAGAAAATGTAACGGTGTGCGAGGGTGACCTGGCACAAGGGTTATTATAAAGAAGTTTAGAGAGAACTGGAGAAGCAGAGGGAAGTCGGAGGAATGTGTTTGTGAGTTTGGTTCTTGCCTGGGGAGTGGGGCTGACTGCATGAAGTTTGTGAGAGCTGGAGAAGAAGCGGAACTGTTTTTTGCGGCCGCTGTTGCTGGCCGGGTGGAAATACCGGCGGACAAGGAAGTGTGAGCTGCAGCTGGATGCTATTGCGCGGCGGCGCCGGCGGGCTTTGGATCGGCGCGTTGGGATTGTGTGGGTTCAGAACGCCGAACCGGGAGAGAAACGGAGGTAGAAGAGGTGCGAGTCTTGCTTTTATAAGATGCTGAAGTGTTTGATGGAATGCTGGAACTGTAAGAACTGATGTAAAGATCGTAGAGTTGAGCTTTTGCTGATCTGCAGGAGAAATGGATTCCGGAGCTGGAGAGGACTTGACGTAGGCTGTTGACTGAACATTTTTAAATGGGTGGAATCGGTGTATTAGCAGCGGAAGAATGGAGAGAAGATGGACGAGGCTCAGTTAAAACTGGCGATCTTGAAGATAGAGGAGAGCGTTGCCTTTTGGAACGTGGTTTATATGAGCGCTGGATTTCTCGATCAGAACGCTCATGAAGATGATCCGTAAGATTCGATCTCACGCGGGGTGTGACTGGCTGTGTCCCAGGAAGGCTTGACAGTTCGTCGTCTGAAGGAAAGAGCTGGATTTCCGTGATGTCGGACATTATTCCTTGCGGCAGTAATGCATACTGGAACAGCTGATACTAGGGAGAGGTAAGCGGCTGCTTATATACTCTGTTTGTTGATTGAAAGATTGGATGGGCTCGCTCCTCCCTAATTTACGTTTAGGAACTTCATTAAAATATCAACTTCTGTTATTTCTCAATAGGAATGTTAGTATGAAAGAAGTCTGGATTGTAATAAGTGAAGATGCTGAGATCTTGAGAGATCTGTTAGTGTTTAATGTTCTGCTGGGATGTAAAGTGTTTCTGTATGGTGTGTTTTGTGTGTCACCATTGTGTTGAAGAGTAGAGCCTGAGCTTCAGTCCAGGATGAGCAGAGAAACACTGATGAAATGTTGTGTGTTGCTTTATTTAACAGACAGTAACTGTGTAGTTGCTGATGACATATAATCAGTAAATCATGCGTGTAGTTTATAGCAAGATATTTACTTTTTACAGTGAATATGTTTTTCAGTACAAATTCAGTAAATATATATATATGTGAAAGAACAGTGTTTCTGTTAAAAAGCTTAATGAAGATTTCTGCAATAGTATTTATTATTTAAATTAGGATATTTTACATTCATTTTATGGTTTTTGTATGGCAGCCATTGCTGACAGTCATTTTACCTTTTTTTCACAGTGAAGGTGTTTGATCATAATAATTCAGGAAATAACTGTAAAATAACAGTGTTTTTCTGTAAAACATTTAAGGACAAAGTTTGGAAAAGTTTTTTGCACTCAATTTAAATTAGGATATTTTACTTTATTTTTACGGTTTTTGTTTGGCAGCCGTAGCTGCCAGTCATTGACCGTTTTTTTACGATTTTATTTTTTACAGTGTAGAGAGTGGAGGGGTCAGGTCACTTAATGCAGAGGGGTCCCCGAAAATAAACAGACTAGGGCATATTCTGGTCGACAATTTTCTCTACGATTGTAGGGAAGACCAAAATGCCTGAATTTTTGGGCAACTCCAGAGCATGTATACTAGGGTACCATTTTTGTCCCGACACCTCCAGCAATCCGAGTTATCAACCAAACCGACCTTATGCAGCTTGGATGGAGTCCAATAGATTATATTCAGTATTTTGAATTAGATAAGTCGCGTTCGCAGTTCCCTTGACATTTTTTTCCCCATTTCCAAGAATTCTGCAGCTTTCCCAGGTTCATCCTGGGGCGTTTGTTATCCATGTCCAATAGGGGGTCAAAATTTGTTTTAATCAGATCCGCCAATATGGGTGTGTGTGTGTGTGTGTGTGTGTGTGTGTGGGGGGGGGGGGGTGTTAAACCAATATATTTAATGCCTTTCTTAGGCCAGGCAAAAGTGCCTGACTGGAAGAGGGATTTGGGACAATATGGTGTGAGAGGAAGAGACTCAGATTTTGTCCAGTTGACTTTATAACCCGAAATCGATGAGAACTTGTCAATCATTTTAAATAGTGATGCAAGAGAATGTTTGGGATCTGTGACAAACAAAATGACATCGTCAGCATACATCATCAATTTATAACATTTGTCACCGATTTGTATGCCTAGAAATGCAGGTTCTTTACGTATCGCAACGGCTTGCGGTTCAAGTGTAACTGCAAAAAGTAGAGGAGAGAGAGGGTTTCCCTGCCTCGTGCCTCTTTCCAGTTCAAATGGGAGGGAGATGATACCGTTAGTAAGCACTAACGCTGAGGGGTGAGTGTATGTGAGCCTAATCCAAGCTATGAACTTTTTGCCAAAGCCGAAACATTCCAGGGTGGAGAGCATATAATGCCGTCAGATTCTCTCAGATCGCGTCTTTGCTCATTCACACTGCGTGATTGTCACTCGCGTGAACGAGCACCGATTTGCCTGTGATTTCGGGCATTTGTCGGCAATTTCTCAAAACCTGTCGGCGAGCCAAAATCGGGGCTAAAATCGTGCAGTCTGAACTCGGCATAAACCTCCGTTCATAGACGTCTGACAGAAATAAAGTCAGTCTGGTTAGTAATAAGTGAAGCTGGTAATGCTGTTTGTAGAGTTGTTTAATCCTCCTGCTGAGAACTTCACAGATTTAATGTCTTCTTTTATCTTCATCTGATTTAATCTAAGGCTGTGACTGGAAGTCAGTTGTAGTTCTTGTGTTTCTCTTTCCTTCTGTGATTCTGCTTGTTAACAGCAGGTGTTTATCACTAATACTCAATCATCACTCAATTAGTCACTTAACTATCTCATTAACTTTAACACTGCTTCAGTGTTACTTTAACACTCTGTAGAGTGGGACTATATGTACTCTGAGCAGTGTTGATTTAACACTGGGGATTTGGCTGTGTAACAGGTGATTCACGACGTTTAAGCTGGTCCCCTGACAACACCGGCAGATCAAGAGTTGACAGAAAAGATGTTATGTCCCCTGTCCCCCTTCGACTCTGAAGTACACAGTTGTACATAAAAGTCTCTAAAAGCTGCATTAATCTCATTGGGATCAGTCAGGACAGACCCATTGTCCCTCCTAATAGCAGGAATAGTATTCATTGCTTCTTTTTGTTTAATGTACCTGGCAAGTAGTCTACTAGCCTTGTCACCCTCCTCAAAGTATTTCTGCCTTGCCCGAAAGAGAGAGAATTATGCCCTCTGGGTCATAATTGAATTAAAATCATATTTTAGTCTAGTCAACCTGGTAAGATTTTCAGAGGACAAATTTTTTTTAAAAAAGTTTGATTCTGCAGTTATGATCTGTTTTTCAAGCTCCTGGAGCTTAGTATTGTTTTCCTTCTTCCTGGATGACGAGTGTTGAATTATGTGGCCTCTCAAAAAGGCTTTCAAAGCCTCCCTTGCTACCTCTGCTGATGGAGCCGTTGGGAGATTGGTCTCTATATTGAGGTTGATTTGTCATCTAAGTGATTCCTTAAAGGTCTCATCTAATAGAAGGCTAGAGTTTAATCTCCATCTAGTTTACCTAGCTGGCTTATTAAAGCACAGAATATGGAGAAAAATTGGACTATGGTCTGAAATAATTATATTACCAATGTCACTCGCTCCCATAGCTGATACCAGCGAATGAGACACCAAAAAAAACAAAAAAAATCTATTCTGGAAAACGAGAAGAGAAGAATGTAAAATCTCTCGATGATGGGCTTTGTAGCCGGCAAATGTCTACTAGACCAGATGCTTTGGACATATCTTTGAGCACTGCGTGTGCCCTAGTGGTGCGGGCTGATGGAGAGCTACGGTCTCCAATAGGGTCCATTACCTCATTAAAATCACCACCCATGATTATTGGATAGTCTCCCAAATCATTCAGTTTCTTCTCAAGTAGCCCAAAAAATTCCAGATCGTCTCTATTTGGAGCGTACACATTCCCTGGATCTCACAAAGCATCAAAAGCATTCTCCCTTCCTCATCTGCACTCTCTTTTAAGCATTTAAATTGTAGCCGCTTGTTAACTAGCGTAGCCACTCCCCTGCTCTTGCTACTGCCACAGGCAGCCGCCACAAAGCCCACCCAATCACCCCAAAGCTTTTGAGATTGTGGTAATAAGTGGGTCTCCTGTATAAATACTACATCACATTTTTAAAATCTAATGAAAGTTAATACCTTCCTCCTCCTCACTATGTTGTGGAGGCCTCTGACGTTCCAGCTCATAAGCTTCAACCCTTTTGTACTACTAGCTGAAATAATGTAAAATGAGTGTTATACAAGTTTTGCTGTACCTTCCAAAATTACTCATTTATGAGTAACTTCACTAAATAATAAGAGACAAAAAACTCATTAAATTTAAACATACATATAACAAAAGCAACAAAAATGCATCTGAGAAGCCAGACACAAACACTAATCTCAGTTTGGTCCATGACTCTCTAACTTAAAGCCGCTATGACCTGTGTCCAGCCCGGAATCAGGCATTGGTGACCACCCAACCTCCTACCTGCCCAACACGAGCGTAACCATTAACATTATAATAACAAAGAGGAAGATATTTCAAACTTAGAAAATGAGTTACACATTAAACAGAAGTCTGCATAAAGAAAATAACCGATTGTGTGATCCATGATGGCCATATGCATAAACCAGAATAATGGGCGAACATATTAAGGACAAGGCCTGGGCTGCCTCACCAATAAAATCTCACTTTACACCATGAAAATTAAAATAAGCAGCGGTGTTGCCTTGCACAATATAGCGATTTTACTAACCTCCAGGTGAGTCCTCTCTTGATTGAAACGAGGAAAGAAAAAAAAAAAATAGAGAAGATACCCTGGACTGATCTACAGAAACAACCTCTGAATACCCCAACAGGGACAAGGATCCAACGACCCACCACTTGTCCATATAGTCCGTAAAGGATCGGTGATATTCTTCGTATGACCAGATAAACTTGTCCGTTTGTCAGGAAAAAAAAACTAAAAAACTAAAAGAGTGCACCTGTGTTAATGCGCGTCCGAGCGAGTGATAGACCCACTGAAAGGCTCAGCCCTCTCATGAGGAGAAACAAACCAAAACCTCCTTAATTTAACCTCCTGACATAAAAAAAAAAGGATCAGACGACCCGCCATCAGTCCATATAGCCTGTAAACCTCCAGTAATAATATTGGCTTATGCTCAGACAAAAAAAGAAGAAGAAAGGTCTGTATGACAGTCAAAAACGGAACAATTTGTGCATTCATCTTTACCCTCACACCCAAATGGCTTCTTTTATGAATAGAACAATATTTAAACATAAGTCCTATATAATCAAAGCATTAGACACTGAATAAGATCAGAGAATCAGGCAATTACATGATTACACGTTTTCATCATTAATAAACAGCCAATATCACCTGATCTCAATTTCTCTTGGCTTTTTTTGCTACAACAAATGTTCTTTATAAACACACAATTACAACAGCCAGAAAAAATCTATTATTTAACAGTCAAGGGTCAAGAGCCCAACTAAAGCAAACACTGACCACCATCATGGTGACTTAAAATACAACTATTGAAATACAACTAAAATGGAAATTACATAAAGTAAATCTGATTAGTAATAAGAGAAGCTGGTAATGCTGTTGGAGTTGTGTAATCCTCCCCTGCTGAGATCTTCAGAGATTTAATGTCTTCTTTACTCTTCAGTTGATTTCATCTGTGGCTGAAGTCAGTTGAAGGTCTTGTGTTTCTATTTCCTTCAGTGATTCTGCATGTTAGAATGGCTAATCTCATTAAGTAATTGTTGATTACCTAATAAGGAACTATCTCCTAAATTTGATATTACTTACTGATTATTTAAGCTTGTTTCTATGTTAGTTAATAGTAGTAGCTGAAGTGTTAATGTCGTTGTACTCATTAGTTCTGCATAACTTCCTGCATAGTTAGGCTACTCTATTAATGACGGACCATTATTCTGAAGTGTTACAGTTTTATTGAAACACAGCTGGTAACTTCATAGACTCTAATAAGCAAAGAACGAGTTTGTCACGTTAGGTTATGTTGATGCACTGGGAGGAGGAATCTGTTTGTGTACAGAGATATATCAGTGGAGGAAGTTCCTGCAGTGCTGAGCAAGTGTCCACCCACGAGACAAACTGAGTGATTCTCTTAGTTCCTGTCTCATAGTCAACGCCTCCTTCCTCTCAAATATCCTGTGAGGCTCTTCTCCCCAACAAGCTTCTCATTCTCTGTCATGATTCGAGGTGACTCAACTCTTCAAGTAAGTTTCTTTTATTATGCTAAAAGTTATAATTAATTTACAAAGTTATTTTGAGTCTTTTACTATTCAGAAATGTCTGAATGCAAATGGCATTCAGGCGGACGACATTCAAAATTCAAAGTCATTCTGATTAAAATCTAAAATGAAAATTTGGTCATGCTTTATGTTGTTCCAAACCCATATGACTTTAGTTTTGTTCTTTCTTTCTGTGGAACACAAAAGGAGAAGTTAGACAACAATGTTTAGTGACTGACAGCATCAGTCACCATTCACTTCTAATGCATCTTTTTCTCATTCAATAAAAATGAATGGTCTCTTGTTGTTCTGTATAGCATCTCCTTTGGTGTCAAGTCAAGTAACCTTTTATTTCTATGCTTTATATAATACAGACCAGTTCAAAGCAGCTATAACATGCAAATGATTAAATGATGCAAACAGTTCATTTCAGCTGTACAGCAGCTATAAGTGCTTTGGTTAGTTCCATTAAAGATAATCAATTATTAAAATAGTTTATTGCAGTTCTGCAGAAAAACACTGATATCATCATCTAGCTCAGTTCAGTTCTCATTCAATCGTGTCAGTGCTATCAAAACAATAATATTTCAGAATATTAAGAGTTATAGAGGTTTGGAACAGCCTGGGGATGAGTAAATGATGACACATTTTTCATTTTTGGGTGAAATATCTCTTTAAGTAAAACACAAATATGATAAGACTATAGTTTATATTTCAAAAAAAATGTTTTGATCTTATTTATTGATCAACTATAATGACAAAAAATTACAAGAGGGATTTTTTTAGTGTTTGCACTTGTGAAAAAATAGGTTACTTTAAATATTAAAACTTGCAGATTATGTGTATGTATATATAGTCAACATTTGAAGTGGTTTAAACCCTTTCATCAAAGTTATACATGAATTGTCTTTGATGAACTTGTTTGATCCACTTCAAATGTTGACTACTGTATATATTGACTATTAAATTAAATAAAAAGCAAGAAAGTGACTGTGTTTCTTAGCACACTTTTAAAAATTGCATTTTGTAATCATTTTACACTTACAAAGTTTTACTTAAAGTACAATTCAAATATATTTGTTTTAATAATCTTTTGTTTTGCCTTAAAAAGTACTTATTTTGAGGTGTTGATGTACTTGATCATACTTTGATAAAGTACATAAATATATTTCAATATTTCAATACATGACTTTAAACTTCAAGACATGAAATTTCAACAGAAATGACATTAAAGCATATTTTAGTTTACCATAAATGCTTGTCAGAACATTCAGCAATAAACCATATTTCAAAGACAGTATTATAAAATTACATATGAAGATGTACTAAAGTCCTACTTAAAAACTGTTTAATTGCAATTAACATGCAGTTGTGTCCGATTACATTCAGTTCACACTTGAGTATATTATTTTATTTTTTTAAGTATATTTCCATAATAAGTTCTATTTCGAAAGTATGCTTAAGTGCCCTTCTTTTCACAAGGGTGTTCTTGTCCTGCGGGTGGACAAAGTGCGATTATTTTAAAATCTTTTTTCAAAGAGAATCTAAAGTAGAGGTTAAAACACAAAAAGGGCACAGGATTAGACAAAAATACATATGTGGCACTTTTTTCTTTCTTTCTGGATATCAGCAAATAGCCCTATAGAAGAAGTTTAAAACATTGCCATTGTCATCAAAGCACGCACTAAAAAAAGTTGTTTCATTTTCCGTTTTAGAAATGGTCTACATCAACAACACACAGACGGAACAGAACAACACCATGGATGTCAACAGTGTGTTCACAAAGCAGGTTCTGCCTGTGTTTTACTCCATCATCTGCGTTTGTGCCTTCATTCTCAACGGACTTGCGGCTTGGATCTTCTTCAGGCTTCCCAGCTCCTCTGCTTTAGTTGTTTACCTAAAAAACATGGTGGTGGCAGACATTCTGATGCTGTTCACCTACCCGTGGCGTGTGGCCGGTGACCTCGGTTGGGGTGGCTTGCAGTTGAAGATGATAGTTTGCCGCTACACAGCTGTGCTTTTCTACCTCAGCATGTACACAGGAATAACCTTTATGAGCCTCATCAGCTTGGAGCGCTACTTCAAAATCATCCGCAGCACCTCCGGTGTGTCTTCCTTTCTGCAGCGCGTTTCGGTAGCGAGAGGTCTCGCGCTGCTAACTTGGGCCGTCATGATGTTCTCCGCTCTGCCGAACACCATATTAACCAACCAGCCCATAGAGCCCGGCCCAGCCCCTAAAAAATTTTCCTGCATGGACCTGAAAAGTGTGCTGGGTCGGCGCTGGCACGACTTTTCAGCCCACTTCGTCGTTGGAGTCTTCTGGGTGGCGTTCATGCTGATGGTGTTTTGCTACACCTCCATCGCCTGTCACGTGTACCGCTCTTACAAACGGGTGCAAAGGAACAGCAGTGAGGCGAGACGACGGTCAAATCGAAGCATCTTCAGCTTGCTGGCCGTGTTCGTCTTCTGTTTTGTGCCCTACCACTTTTGTCGCGTTCCCTACACGCTTACCCAAAGGCTCGAGGCTGGTTTTAGCTCGTACGAACGCTACATTCTCTTCCAGATGAAAGAAACTACGCTCTTTCTATCCGCCCTTAACGTCTGTCTGGATCCCGTCATTTACTTCTTAATGTGCAGGACATTCAGAGAGTCACTTTTGAAGATGTTGTCTCCTGTAAACCGAGACAACAGGAGGCCTTCAATGGGCACTGGGCTGAGTATCACTAATCTGTAAGAGGAAAAGCAACGAAGGAAATGGAAAATGCCATTTTCAAGATGAAAAAGCAGATTTTACATTTTAAAAACACGTATCTTGCTGTGGTTTCCGTGCATTAAGAAAAAAGCAGAATGAAAGAAGGTCACACCGAAGTGGTGTTTTCCAGAAAACCAGAATCCAACCACAGCTCTCAAAATCATACTGAAATAAGCCAATCCTTAAAGGCAAGGCATAAATAAAAACTGCCATCATTTACTCACCCTCATGTCTTTTGAAATCTGATTTTAAAATAAATGTTTCAAATTGATGTTATAGAAGAGCCATTTCAGGAACCCTTGAAGAACCTTTCAGTCAACAGTTCTTATATAAGAACCTTTTTTTTTTTTTTCTTAGTGTGAACTGTGAAGAACATTTTAATAATCTGAAGAACCTTTTTCCACTTTAACGAACCTTTTGTGTAATGGAAAGTTTCCATGGGTGTCAAAGGTTTTTCATGGAACCGTAGATGCCAATAAAAAACTTTATTTTTAAGTGTGTACTTCTGTGAAGTATAAATGGCGAAATTGTGAAGAATATTCCAGACAATCTTTTCTGTACAATCAAAGTGAATTGTAATGATTGAAATGATCTAAGCACATGGTCTAAAGCGCAAGTGCACTTAGGGCGTGTCCGAATACACTTTTGCCAGTTTAGCGATGGGAAAAATGGTCTAAAAGGGTTGTACATATTCTCTTAATGAGTAATGGGTGTGTTTTGGGCTTTACGTGCAATAAACCAATCAGAGTCTGAACCGATGGAATTTGCAAGTGGAAAGACTGAACGCGTCTCCAGAGAGGAAACGGATCTGCTTGTGCGCCAGGTTAAAGCTCGACCAAGCCGACCATCTACGGGACAAGCCGGATTCCACCATATCTTTATATATACACAATAATAATCGTTTACATTGTAATCCTTTTATTTGTAATATTTGGCATGTTTGTGTGCTGCTGCGTGTAATAAGCAGAGTGTACGCACATTTTTCTTTTATGTAGATAATAAGAAAATAGAAAGTCTACAATGTAGAAATGACGTAGGGAGACCGGGGAGTGTTGTATCACAGAGTCAGTTGTAAGTGTCAGTTTAACAAGACAGAAAATAGCTATGGTGATGTCATCTATATAATATGTAGATTTTATGATCAAAACAGATTTTCAGACAGGAAACTACATTTTTTGATCAAGATTATTATTATTATTTTTTGCCTAGAAATTACTGTATTAGATGTGACCTAAAGTAACCTAAAGTAGCCTAGCTGTTGCTCTAGTTTAATTTGATGCTTTGCACTCATGCTAACTGTAAACGCACATGCTAAAACAGTTAGCTATGTTATGACTGTTTGGGGTGTGGATAGTTGTAACAGTTAATTAAAAATGTTACCCCTTATAATTATTTCAATGAGTCCAGTTATCAATCACGCGTTGAGGGATTTATATGGTAAATATGTTTCCATCGTAGTTTATGCGCATGTCTTCTTATTGGATAAAAAACTTAATCTGTCTCAATTGAGCGCATACAAATTTATGGCATTTTCTTCCAGCATTTTTTGTATGTGATATCCCTAAATTCACATAAAAATAGGTGGATGGCAACATAGCTAGTGACTGAATGTGACAGAGACAGAGATACAGTGCACACACACAAAGACTGTTTTGAGCTAAATTTAAAGTCCTTAAAGAAATACAATATAATGTTTATGTCACTTTAAATTGTTAACTTTGATCAAAAGTGATTATTCTTTGTTCTTCAATAAAGTTCTTGCATAAATTTCGATTGTTTGTGAATCTTATTTCAGCTAATTACCTCTCATTGTTACATCTATCCCCAGCTAATGTTACAACTCACCTTTATTTATATAGCGCTTTTTACAATACAGATTGTATAATTGACTCACCTCGGTTGTGGGGTTGTAACAACAGAACTCTTTGTATTTGACAATAACTCACAGAATCTGTGATTGTGTAGTACACATCCAAGCGAGTTTTATTTGTAGTAGACAAATGTGGTTACTGTGTATCAAAAAGAGGTCTAGCGCAAACAACCACTTAGTTACTGATGCTCAAACAAAAATGTGTTACTTTCATCCCCAGCTAAGAACCAAATCAGTAACCATGACAACAAAAAGGGTAAAGGCAGGGAGAAATGGTGCAAACGAAAACAAAGTTAAAAACTGAGGTGATATGTGACACCCCTAAAAAAAATTGAATTGAATTGAATGCAGAAATTGCCTGGGTAAAATCAAATGGATGTTATTCAAACATTTGTTCCTGTGTTTACTAGAAGTATTTGCAACAGACAAATAATAATAAAAAAAATAATTATAAAAACATTGGTCTTATTCCTATACATCCTAAAACACTTTGTTAATCAACAAAGGGGGGGGGGGGGGGGGGAATGGGGGGGGAATGGGGTGGGAGGAGGGCTCCGAGCTCGGAATTCGGCCCGAACCCAGAGTACTCCCCCCTGTATGTAAAGTGGTTTAGGACTAGAAGAGTGGAGAAGGGGTGGTGGAGGGCATACCTGTCAACACTCCCGTTTTTCCCGGGTTTCTCCCGTTTTTTAGCCCTATCTCCCGGACCACTCCCGGTTTGTTATTTCTCCCGGGAAACTCCCGTAATTTGCATGGCCCAAACTCCTCTTTGAATAATCGGACCAATATGTTGCCAGATCTTGTATTAAATGCATTATATTCACACAATTAGGGGTGTAACGGAACATGTAATCGTATTGAACCGTTTCGGTACGAGGCTTCCGGTTCGGTACGCATACAAACCGAACGATTCCTTGGACCATTTTTCCTGCCGACAAAATCCGCGCTGACGCGACCACCACAACGTTGCGCAACATCAAATGGCAAGCGTAATGAAAGCGGAACGAAACTGCGCTTCTCATTATATTGTGCTTCACGGACCGTTTATCAGTTCGGACCAGCAACATCTGTGCAGCGCGAGCCGATCTTGATCAAGCGTCACTGTCACTACACAGCGCCAAGAGATCCAGTGAAGAAAACATTTGAATTCGCCACTGAAGTAATAACATCGCTGCGAGATCTAGTGAGAAGCATTCAAATTTCTCCATTATTAACCATAGATCTCTATTAGATCAAACAGCTCTGACATGGAAACCAGGAGAAACATTGTGCCGTGAATGATCTAGTTATAGGCTTTAAGTCCACAGATCAGCAACATTCATGGATTTACTGTAGTAACACTAACTGTAAACATGGAAGTTTGGAATAGTGAAATGCTTTCAAGTACTTCACACATCTTTTTCCAGCACTTCAAAACTCAAATATTATCTAAATATTATATAAATATAGGCCTATATTTAAATGTTATTTTTAATGTGATGACCAAAACATTATTTGTTCATCCTCCAAAGATTACCCCCATTTATAAACCTGAACGTTTCAAGATGTAGGAAAACTCAAACTTTAAAAGTAATATATTTTCTTTTAATAAATAGGAAATTTCTCTGGCATTTCTTTCTTTTTGCTGTATCGAAAATGTAGAACTGTTGCACCCCTACACACAATCCACACATCATATACAATTTCAACCCTTTTGTCATCTCAAGATCACTGTAGGTTGTGCTTTGAATTTTAATATTGGTCAAATGTATAAGAGTATGTGTTATTGAAGAGGAGAATTTAAGTTTTGTCATTGCATAACTGTGTTAAAGCATATTTATCATCTGTTATACATTATTCAAATTAAGCCAGACAATATTCAAATAATCGACATGTTTTCTGTTACACCTCACGCATCCATATGCATTTGCATTTATGATTTTCTCACTTTCATCTTTTTGTGTGCATACCAAAGCAGGACAAACAGCTGGATCATAGGCTTACAAGTGGATTTAAAGAAAGATACATTTGATAAAGCAGCTAATTGCGGAATAGCTAATTAATATTTACTATTATTTAAATAATAGAATTACTGTATCCCATTAATGTAATTGTGATGCTTTTACATTTGTTTTGTTTTATCAGTATAGTAAGTCATGGGGGGCAAAAATGGTTTACGTTCCTGAAAATGAACCAGATAGGAGATCATTATTATTGCTGTGCTATAAAGCCTAGCACAGTGTAGTCAAGAGGTGAAAAGTGTCCATTTTATGCTATTTTAAAGGCTCCTAATTTTGTAGGAGATTAGAATAGGTTAACATGCGTCCAAGAAAAAAAAGAAGATTTCTTTTTTCTTATAATACAGTATATATTGCAGCATCACGTCTTTTCTCACACTGTCTGAAATGGTTTGATAAAGGATTCGGTCTCTCTAAACCCCAACTTTCTGAGAGCCTGCTTTGCTCTGATTGGTCAGATGGCTTAATTTGTTGTGATTGGTCTCTGCTTTGATTGGTCAGATGGCCCAATCTGTTGTGATTGGTCTACCTCTTACAGCACATTTCGGAAACAAAACATACATTACGATATCTGGATTTTGGCTCCGGATCTTCCTCAGCACTTGATATACAGTGATACGAACAGTAATGGCACTGGTTTTACCATATCAATTCGGGCTTGAGTCCTCATTCTTCAGAAGTGCATTCAAAGTGGATGCGCTTTTGCAGTGCAGAAAATAGCATCTTGTCATTTCAACAACACTCTAAAAAATGCTGGGTTATTTCAACCCAAATTTGGGTCAAATATGGACAAACCCAAATGTTGGGTTAAAAAATGTAATTAAAAAATGTACAGTTGAATGTGAAAGTTGAAGTTGGGTTAAAATTTTAAATTACATTTTAAACCCAATTTGGGTTTGTCCATATTTTACCCAATTTTGGGTTAAAACAACCCAGCATTGTTTAGAGTGAACACAAACCAAATTCTTCCAGGCCTCAACTACAACTGCAGTGTTTATGGGCAGGTCAATGTAGTTGTTGTTTGTGGGCAATGAAGATCATATGCTGGCATTATGCAAATTTGTTGCAAACCTACGTGGGTTCGTGCAGGAAGTAAGACTGAAATTACTAACGACTCGTTTCAGGCAGTTCAGAATTTGTTCTTTCTTTTTGGGAGACATACTCCATTTACCGTGCACTTTGATCTTTGAAACATTGCAGACCTTTCACAAACAGCTGTATTACGCACTGCATGCTAGAGGTCTATACGGAGCACCCGAGACCCGAGGACCCGGGACCCGACCCCATAATCTATTACTTCGAGTCCCGGGTCTGTTTAACATTCTGTGTAATACCCGAGTCGATCGGACTCGGAGAACACCCGGCCGTGATCAGAGTCGGTCAGCACTGCTTGTGTGTTTTTTGTAACTTGCAACTTGTAAAATTAGGATAAGAAAAGTGTGAGCCAGGAAAGAAGGTTAAAATAACACACACATTGCACTAAAAAGCTGTTCAGGTTGCTTCAGGCAGCTAACGAGAATGTGCAGTCTCAAGTGTGTTATGTTTCTATGGCAACCAGAGCTTCTGCTGTGACACAATGACTAATGACGATTGGCTCTTTTACTTAAAAGGCGGGACTTTACACTTTCTCCCTTACACTTTATAATAATACGAATGAACCGTCTTGTTTAATCTTAAAGTTTTGGTGGTCAGACTCGGCGCAGAGATGACAGCAAATAAATAATGCTAATGTCAGCGGCCATGGCATTGAACAAGCAATTGTTATTATAGTTCAAAAGGGCAAACAGTCAAAGTTATTATGCGAGTTAACTCGAGTCGAAATGCAAATCTGCAAAGTCGCATTTGTCATCCGTCATCGTGACATCAAGTGGACTTTTGAAACTGAAAAAATGAGTGGATTAATCTTGGAATACCGAGAGGAATAACATGGATAGAACTTTCTTGCAGAGGATTGTAATGCACCAGTCAGATAGCCTACAAGGAAGGGAGACGCTGACTACTAAAATTAGGTAAGACAAAAATTTTTTTTGGTATATTAACTTGTTAATAGCAATTTAGTGTGGAATATGTGACAATCGGGTCCAGTCGGATCTGTGTCTTCCCGCCGGGTTCGGGTCCAGCTTTCAAATAATAGACGGGTCCAGGTCGGGTCCGTGTAGTACATTTATGGCATTTCTCGGATCTGCAAGGGTCCGGGTCCAGCTTTTGAAATAATAGACGGGTCCGGGTCGGTTCCATGTAGCACATTACGGGTCCCTTCGGGTTCGAATTTTTGGACCCATGTAGACCTCTACTGCATGCAAGGTAATATACAAAAAGGCATAATAGGGGGATTCAAAGATCTGAAGAACTGATACTGGAAAGACCATTGTGGTTTTCATTTTTGTTCTGCTATCTCTGATTCTACTATACTGAAAGACTCTTCAAAAGCTAATACAAGTTCAAGTCATTTTCTGCTTGTGCTTTGTGCCCTATCATCTGGTGAATCTTCCTTCCATATTCATCAAACCCCTGCTTGCAGCACTAAATGCCTCCTTGGATCCACTTATTTACTTTTTGTTTTGCAGGGCCTTCAGAGCTCAATCCAAATGTCTTTCACACTCAGGATTCTAGTGTACCTGAATACTGGCTGCTCTTGTTTTGTGGTTTTACGGTGACCTTCCTCTTGTTAAAGAAGGGTTGTCTAAACTTTTAATACTTAAATGAGATGTCATGCATACAATTGTCAGGGAACAGACTTGCAGAGAGACGGTGAGTACACATAATTTTTCGTCTTTATGTAGTTCAAAATCTGTTTGCTCTGATGGTTTGGCATGGTCTTCTTATTCTTCCATGCCTGCTGGCTCTTTTTCATTTAAAAAGATAATGCCTACTGATGTCTTTAATGTATTACAGGACCTTAAATTAAAGTGCAGTGCAGGACCAGATGATCTGGAAGTTAAGTTTATCAAAATTGCAGCTTACATATTGATGTTTCCTCTTGCAGATCTTTTTAATCTATCACCTGTACTGTGCCACAAATTTGGAAAGCTGCTAGAGTGACACCTCTTTTCAAAGGTGGAGACCAATCCGATGTGAATAATTATCGCCTGATTTCTATCATTTGTGCAATTGCCAAAATATTTGAGAAATTAATTTTTAATCAACTAACTGAGTACATTAATAATTATAACATTTTATCTCCACATCAATCTGGCTTTAGATCCAATTTTTCTACTTCAACTGCTCTCTTAAAATTTACAAATGATGTCTTCTTGGGTTTTGATAAGGGTCATTTCACTGGAGCTGCTTTCATTGATCTCTCAAAGGCCTTTGATATGGTTGACCATTACCTTCTACTGGATAAGCTTTACTCTATTTGTTTGAATAAACATGCAGTGCTCTGGTTCAACTCATATTTGCATAATAGACATCAGTGTGTTGTTTACCAAGGATTCCAGTCAGATTATTTCATTGTTGATAAAGGTGTTCCTCAAGGCTCAACTTTAGGCCCCTTACTTTTCTCGATCTTTATCAATGACCTGGCACAAGTTTGTTCTCATTCTGAATTAGAGCTTTATGCTGATGACACTGTCATCTATACCTCTGACCGGGATTTGCTACAAGTTCAAAGAACTCTTCAATCTGACTTTGATAAAGTACAACAGTGGCTGTCCATTAATAAACTTTTGTTGAACATAAAGAAGTCCTGCTGCATGGAGTTTTCCACAATACAAAATCGCCGTTGTGCTTCCTGTTTTGAAATAAAGTTTTTAGATGGGTCCCTTATGCAAATTGTGGAGGAATTCAAATATTTGGGCCTTTGGCTTGACTCCAACCTTACCTTTAAGATACACATTGATAATATCATTAGGAAAGTATATGGATGTCTTAAAGGGTTAGTTCACCCAAAAATGAAAATTCTGTCAGTAATTACTCACCCTCATGTTGTTCCAACCCGGTAAGACCTTCGTTCATCTTCGGAACACGAATTAAGATATTTTTGATGAAATCTGAGAGCTGGATCACTCCTCCATAGGCTTCTTCAGGGATTGAACTTGCCGGCCTCGAAAAGTTATTAAAGACATTGTTAAAATAGTCCAAGTGACTACCGTGGCTCAATCTTAAGTTTATCAAGCGACGAGAATACTTTTTGTGCGCAAAAACAAACAAAAATAACGACTTTATTTTAACTATTCATGTCCATCTCCTTGGGCCTCGAGTCAGTTCACTAGTGTAATAGCGTAAGCTTCTGTTGTTGTACGTCACACGCATCACGCACATGACCAGCGTCGGCCAATAGTGAGCCTACGTGTGACGTAGCTCTACGGAATCACACTACGTTAACTGACTAGAGGCCCAAAGAGAAGGAAATGAACAGTTGAAATAAAGTCGTTATTTTTGTTGTTTTTGCGCACAAAAAGTATTCTCGTCGCTTGATAAACTTAAGATTGAGCCACTGTAGACACTTGGACTATTTTAACGATGTCTTTAATAACTTTTCGAGGCCGGCAAGTTCAATCCCTGAAGAAGCTTATGGACTAGTATGGAGGAGTGATCCAGCTCTCAGATTTCATCAAAAATATCTTAATTCGTGTTCCGAAGATGAACGAAGGTCTTACGGGGTTGGAACAACATGAGGGTGAGTAAATACTGACAGAATTTTCATTTTTGGGTGAACTAACCCTTTAACACTCTGTACAGATCAATCAATTGTTTTTCAACTCAAGTCAGAAAAAATATATATTTCTCAACTGGTACCAATTATTGATTATGCAGACATAGTTTACACTAATACCTTTGAGTCCAATCTCAGACCCCTTAATGTTGTATTCAATTCCCTTTGCAGATTTATATTGAACTGTCCATTTAAAACTCATCATTGTCTTATGTATGACTCATTAAACTTGTTGCAACCTAAACCACGAAGGGATTACCACTTGATTCTGTTTATCTTTAAATGTGTTTATTCCAATTGTCCTGCACACCTTAAACAGCATTTAATACCTTATTGCTCAACATACTCACTTAGACACCTCCAATGTCCAACTTTTTTTTAACGGTACTAAAGTTATTTTGTGCAGCTGGTAGAGCATTTCAATATAAGGCCCCTCAAGACTGGAATAACCTTCCTCTTTTCTTTCCACATTTCCACATTTGGTTTATTCAAATCGTCACTTTTTTATTTTCTTAAAACTACATGTTTTTGTAGTTAGGGACACCAATGGTATTACATATAAATGATTTATGTAGAAAACATATAGTAGTATGTATATACAATTATGACTTTTTTTGTCATTTTCTTTTTCTTGATTTTCTTTGGACATTTCTATGTGAGATATGACGTTATCCTGCATGTTGCATTTTGTCATTTAGGCATATTGATAAATGAGGCATTAGCTGTTTAATGGATTCGGCTGATTATTTGTCAATATACTAGGTAACACTTTATTTCGATAGTCCTCTTTAGACATTCCACTAACTATAAGTAAGTTTGCAGCTACATGTCAACTAACTGTCATTATAGTATTAGTAGACTGTCTGCTTAATATTTGCTAAAACTTTATTGTGTTGGTCCCGCAATAGATATTCTACTGACTATAAGTAACTTGGCAGCTACAAGTCAACTTATTCTACTAACCCGAACCCTAACACCTAACCATAACCTAACAGTCTACTGACAGTCTACTACAGTCTACTAATACTCTAATGAGAGTTAGTTGACATGTAGTTGCAAAGTTACTTATAGTTTGTAGAGTCTCTAAAGTGGACTATCAAAATAAAGTGGAACCATATACTTTAATATGCGTGCTATGTTAATTATCGGGGTAAGGGCAGCGAGTTCTTGTTTTGTATACATATGTTTTTGTACATGTACTGTGGGGTTAACCTTTGTGTCTGTATATATATATATATATATATATATATATACACTCACCGGCCACTTTATTAGGTACCCCATGCTAGTAACGGGTTGGACCCCCTTTGGCCTTCAGAATTGCCTCAATTCTTCGTGGCATAGATTCAACAAGGTGCTGGAAGCATTCCTCAGGGAGTTTGGTCCATATTGACATGATGGCATCACACAGTTGCCGCAGATTTGTCGGCTGCACATCCATGATGCAAATCTCCCGTTCCACCACATCCCAAAGATGCTCTATTGGGTTGAGATCTGGTGACTGTGGAGGCCATTTTAGTACAGTGAACTCATTGTCATGTTCAAGAAACCAATTTGAAATGATTAGAGCTTTGTGACATGGTGGAAGTAGCCATCAGAGGATGGGTACATGGTGGCCATAAAGGGATGGACATGGTCAGAAACAATGCTCAGGTAGGCCGTGGCATTTAAACGATGCCCAATTGGCACTAAGGGGCCTAAAGTGTGCCAGGACAACATCCCCCACACCATTACACCACCACCACCAGCCTGCACAGTGGTAACAAGGCATGATGGTTCCATGTTCTCATTCTGTTTAACGCCAAATTCTGACTCTAACATCTGAATGTCTCAACAGAAATCGAGACTCATCAGACCAGGCAACATTTTTCCAGTCTTCAACTGTTCAATTTTGGTGAGCTCTTGCAAATTGTAGCCTCTTTTTCCTATTTGTAGTGGAGATGAGTGGTACCCGGTGGAGTCTTCTGCTGTTGTAGCCCATCCGCCTCAAGGTTGTGCGTGTTGTGGCTTCACAAATGCTTTGCTGCATACCTCGGTTGTAACGAGTGGTTATTTCAGTCACTGTTGCCCTTCTATCAGCTCGAACCAGTCTGGCCATTCTCCTCTGACCTCTGGCATCAACAAGGCATTTCCGCTCACAGAACTGCCGCTCACTGGATGTTTTTTTCTTTTTCGGACCATTCTCTGTAAACCCTAGAGATGGTTGTGCGTGAAAATCCCAGTAGATTAGCAGTTTCTGAAATACTCAGACCAGCCCTTCTGGCACCAACAATCATGCCACGTTCAAAGTCACTCAAATCAACTTTCTTCCCCATACTGATGCTCGGTTTGAACTGCAGGAGATTGTCTTGACCATGTCTACATGCCTAAATGCACTGAGTTGCCGCCATGTGATTGGCTGCTTAGAAATTAAGTGTTAACGAGCAGTTGGACAGGTGTACCTAATAAAGTGGCCGGTGAGTGTATATATATACAGTATATGCTACAGGACCCCCTTGAAAATGAGATGATACATCTCAAGGGGTTATCCTGAAATAAATTCAATTCATACATTGGAGTAGTTTATTTACAAGCTTAAGTGCACAAGGTGAGTATTTCAGAAAATATTAACTGATGAGAAGACAAGGAACAGCCCAAGGCCAGGTGAGTTGCATTAAAGATTAAGGACATTTATCCTTCTCTTACAGGTTTATGAAGCGAACACGAGGGAAGACTATTGAGGGAATCCAAGGAGATGAAGACGCAGAGACAATCACCGAGGTAAGTATCATAGTTCAGGAAATAGTCCAGTACATCAGGTAGTCCTAGTTGTGGTCCTAGTTGTAGCCAGACAACCTGAAGTGTGTTGTGAAGGCTTATATGGTGTGTAGCTGATGAGGGTGATCGATTGCTGGTGCAGATGATGGTGGAGTTTGTGCAGGTGGGAGTTAGGAAGGATTCTGGGAGTCACTCTGTTGAGGAGTCAGGTGATCATGAGAGTCCCCCCCCTCCTCCCTGAAGGCGAGACCAGAATCCAACCAGGGAGGGAGGGCGCCCTGGTGTCAGATGACCGGCAGGATGGGCAGCCTCCAGGGTGGCACAAGCGATACAGAGAGCCAGGGAGGTGCTGGTAGCTCAGGGAGCCAGGGAGGAGCGGTTTATATGACCATGATGAGGGAACTATGTGCGATGGAGCTTAAATCACTGGGGATAGGAATGGTATTTGCTGACAAATTTCTTTGGGAGGAGCTGCAAGGTTATGTGCTTCCACCTGGCTGGGCTCTGGGGCTTGAACTACTGGAGCAGACTCATGGGCTGGAGCGGACTCTGGACTATGCTCAGGGGCTGGAGTCGACACTGGACTGTGCTCAAGAGCTAGAGTGGTTGTGTGTGTGGCCCAGACACACATAGCAGCAGCAGCAGCTTATAAGGAAAAGACTAACTCTCCGATCACGCCAGAATAGACAGGAAGAGTCAGGGTTCTGGAACTGCCTCCTCTGGATGGGGCTCTGGAATCTCACTCACTGGAATAGATTTGGGGATTTCACTCTCTGGCACAGGTTCGGGAACTACAGGAAGGAGAAGTGGGTTTTTGGAGGTGGATCGACTAAGCAAGAGAGCATAGAGAATACATTGCTCCAATGTGCAGTTCTTAGCATCCCAAGGCATCCTAGAGTTTAGTGGCTCATCTAAGCCTCTATGAAAAATTATCATTAGCATTTCACCATCAAGATACACTGTGGAGGACAGCTCTAAGAATTCCTCTGCCTATACCTCAATCGGAGGCCATTTTGGGAGAAGTACAGCATGTCAATCGGGCAGTGTAGAATGCGTATGGCTGTAAAGAATCAATTGGAAACTTTCTGGGAAATGCAGTGTTGAGGAGACAGGTTTCCTGGACCCACTGCCTGTTTGTTACTACAATATTTGTCTGGAACTCTTTCATAAAGTCTATCTTTTGTGCATTTTCTCACTGTTATGAATCAACTTTGCCAAACATGTGAACCAGTAAAAGTTGTACAAATTTGATTCATAAGTCTTTTGTAGACCATTTTTCATCTATATTGTTGACACTCTTTCTGTAAGATCTTCAAGGATTAAAACTCTTAAGGGGACAATAATAATCACAATAACAAAAACCAACACAATCTTTTGGCAATATGGAATTAGAATTCATACAGTCTCATTCATATGTATTTGTATGATCTGCTTACACCCCAGTGACTATTTAGGAGTGGCCCTCCTTATATTTTTTTTTTCTTTCTAAAAATTGCATAAAAGTTTTCATACAATTTACACCATACAAATTTGTACGAAACCGAATAAAAAAGTTACGTTTTCCCGTGAGATCGGGTTGATATACATACAGCAAATGCACATAAAACCACCCAAATGCAAATTATATTTTGAGTTAAAGGATAATTCCGGTATTTAACACTTTGAGTCTATTTTCTAGTTTGTTTTGGATGAACTAGAGTGGTGGACTTAGAAATTTTGACGATGGGTCCTGTCTCGACTTTTTTAATATTTTAGAATCGCCTCTGAGCGCTTCAGAGTGGATGTCTATGGGCATGCTCAAACATGTCCTTAAAACAACCCTTAACGTTCGTTTTCAAAACTGTGCAACTCACCGAGTGGTTAGTGGTGTTCGTTGATGTTCCAAAACAAGTAGCGTAGCGAAATACAGTTTCTGTCGTGTTTTATTTGCCATTTTTTTAAATCGCATTGATGTCTGCTGGAGGACTCAGTGCTCGTTGATATTACTGCGCTACCGGAAACGGAAAGGGGTCTGTTTACATTTGGTTGTAGTCTTTTCGCTCGGTTCTCTGTCTCTCAGAAGGCTAGCGTGAGCTGAGCAACTGCGGCAAAGTGGTTGTCGCCATCAAGTGGTCGGGGGTGTGCTAACGCTTCAGACTCAAATATCGAGCGGAAGTTTATACGCGGTTGTGAGGTATCTGAAAAAATAGTTCCAATATAGCAAATAACACGGATTGAAAGCATACATTGCGCCGATATATTTGTTTTTAATCATCAACGAACACCACTAACCACTCGGTGAGTTGCACAGTTTTGAAAACGAACGTTAAGGGTTGTTTTAAGGATATGTTTGAGCACGCCCATAGACATCCACTCTGAAGCGCTCAGAGGCGATTCTAAAATATTAAAAAAGTCGAGACAGGACCCATCGTCAAAATTTCTAAGTCCACCACTCTAGTTCATCCAAAACAAACTAAAAAATAGACTCAAAGTGTTAAATACCGGAATTATCCTTTAAAGGTGCTATATGTATTTTCTAGCGGCCTCTATTGGTGATGTTTCAGATTGCAACCAATTTTTACAAGAGCGCTCGTGCTCTTGCACGTGCTCGAACACAAGAGCGAGCACTCATGGTACCGGCCACACTGAGACTTTCAACTGACCGGAGAAAGCATCACACAACATGCTGGAAACTCATGTAAACTCCCACTGCATGGTTACAATAATAGGCTACTTTTATCAGCTTGACGTTGAACTAATGCTCCATGCTCGTACCATGATAATGCATTTAGCCGACATGTGGTGTTAAAGCATAAGGCTATTCGTGCATCTTTCACAATCAGGAATGTCAACATAGGTGAATGTATAATATGATAACGAAAACGGTTAGTGAACTAGACTGAACAATTTCAGTGTAACAGTAAGATCGTAGGAAGGAACATTACTGTACTGAACGTGTCTGAAAATGTGTATTATAAACAATATGATAGTAGTGGGATGAGTGACGTAAGACAGTAACTTAGATCTAGTAACGTTAGG
This sequence comes from Rhinichthys klamathensis goyatoka, assembly GCF_029890125.1. Classification (NCBI taxonomy): domain Eukaryota; kingdom Metazoa; phylum Chordata; class Actinopteri; order Cypriniformes; family Leuciscidae; genus Rhinichthys; species Rhinichthys klamathensis. The sequence continues at coordinate 1,811,050 of NW_026606720.1, forward strand.
CCTACATACAATAAAAGTTACATCCTAAAGCACCTACTTTTTGTTATCCTGGAACAGCCTTTTGTATTCATTTCATGTCTCATATATGTTGTAGTTTACCTTGCTATTTCATTACAGTTTAACATTATTTCAGCATATCTGAAAACTTGTAATTTATCACAATAAAAATAGCAGAGGTCTCTCTATAATTCAAACGCTCTGCCGATGTTGATCCGTGTTTTCGTCCTAAGTCGATCCGATTCACGTTTGGCCTGACGAGCTTCAGCAGATATATTTTTGTTTTGTTTTTTATATTTATGTGGAGTTTGTGTTGGAGTCTGTGTTGTGCTGGAGGCAGGTCGTGTTTGGGTGTTATCAGACTCCATGTCGTCAGCTGCAGTGCCGTCACATAGACTGTATATAAGGAGAGAGGCTCTGGAGCGCGCTTGCACGTCACATCCGATGGATTTCGCAGAAAATCCGACCCGGAGACTTCACATAGAAATAGGAATACTGGCCTTCAGAGGTAATAGCAAAACCCGACAAGTGGATCATTGTAATGTGTGATTACAACCCCTTCACACACAGGCAATGAAAAAAGGATTCATTTTAGAAGAAAAGTTACATTTAGCACCTTTAACAGAGAGAACAGGAGTTCAGGACTACTGAGGCCCCGTCCACACTACTGCGTTTTCGTTTAAAAACGGAGACCTTTTGCTACGTTTGCACCTCCCGTCCACACTAAAACGGCAAAAACGGAGACCCAAAACGGAGAAGTTTAGAAACGCTGCCGATCCGTTTTTCGTTTTGATTCTCCGGAGGGCGTTTTAGTGTAGACGGGATGACGATGAAACGATGACGTAGTAGAGGCTCACGCTCGGCTCTATGATTGGGTGTCATCAGTCATGGCGTATATCTTTGCTAGCAGCTGTTGTACAAGTAAATTCTGCATTTTACAACGCTATAACTGCCTATATGCGCCGGAGTCAAGCTATTATTCGAGCGATCTGTGACAATTCCCGTGCGCAGCAGCGGCGTTGACTGTACATGGAGTGTCGGTTTGGGGTTAACCCAGAGCATGGTGGGATAATTTTATCAATGAAGTTGTGTTTACACCGGCGCGCGCATGCCCAGTGTTGGTGAAAGGTCACGTGATCCGCGTTTTCAGTCGTTTTAATGTGGACGGAGATCAATTCTAATACGCAGCTAAAACGCTGGTGTGGACGGAGATCGTATTCGTTTTAATTATCCGTTTCTAAACTAAAACGCAGTAGTGTGGATGGGGCCTGAGTTTCAGCGATCTGTGTACACTGAGAGAAGAAGAAAAAAAGGTTGGTCATGTTAAATGCAAAAATAGATTACCACATTTAAAACCACTTGCAATAAAACCACAACTGCATGAGAAGACGGTTGCATGAAGAAGTCAACACGCAGAACAGTTCATGAGAAACATAAGGGGACACAGTACTCTAACTTTTTTCCATACTGATTTTCATAAAGCAAAAAGTCAAACTTGTATACAAACACTAACAAATACAGTACATTTAAATAGGATGCAAAATTGGTAGTACACCGTTTATTTGGTCATATTGTCACGGAAACAACAACAGGATCCAGAAGCAAATGCAATCAATGAGTGTTTATTAAAAGTACAAATATAAACTGAGGAACACAGTAAGAGATGGTCAGATGTTGCAGGCTGCAGGTGGTAGCAGACAGGCTTTGGCAGTGAGGAACAGACTGCAGTGGGCTGGAGCAGTGCAGATATTAGTGATTGGTGCTTTGCGACCCCATCTGATGCATAAAAGGGAAATGATTATCCCATCACTTCGAGGGCTGTATGTAGGATTCTGTAGAATAGTTTTGAGTCAGCTGTAACCTCAATACCAGACAGGAACTGAATGCACGTCACTGCTCTATTGCATTTAATCATGTGGGTTAAACAGCTCACCCAAAATATTAACTACTTATGCCAATTATTAATTATGATCACATACGTGTATATTTTATATTATTGATCAATTTGTGAATCCGTTGATCAAGCTACACATGACACGAGTTGTGGTCTCATTGGCACAAATTCATTTAGAAAAGATTAGATAAGATTAGATAGAACTGTATTGATCCCAGATTGATTCCACTCTTGAGTCACAGACATAGATATCCATAATAAAGGCTAGATGTATTACGGTGGAGTCTCTATCGTCATCACCGGTGGCCATCTTGTCACAGGCAAGCTTTCTGGAGGGCTCTGTGGTGCCTGATGTAAGATGAGTGATCAGCACGAACACAAATACTCTTATCTCGTTGAAATCTTGACGGATTTACAAACGGTTTGGTTTCTTACAAACGTTATTAACGTGGCTATAATTCTGGATGATTATTTATTTATACACTTATTATTCATAAGTGTGCAGTGTCATAACTACATATCTGATGTTAATAACAAACTAAACCGTTTGAAAATCGGTTGAAAATTGGGCAAGTCATGGTTATTTAAAAAGTACATGCACCATTAAAACACAATGTTACGAGTGAGCGAGCTGCCTGTGACAAGATGGCCGCCAGGTGCGGACGTCGACCTCCATTGGCCAGCAGCGCGGACGATACATCTAGCCTTTATTACAGATATCTATGGTCACAGACTTGCAAAGCTTTGTTTGGCGCATCAACCTACACCACAAACTGACAGGAGGGATCAGGGGCAACAAGAATGTGAGCTGAAACGAAGCGGCTCTTGAAGTTAGACTTTTTTATCGGAAGACCACCTGAACACCGGTTTGGTCAGTGTTCGAGCGATATATCGCCACGGCAGATATGACTTTTTTTCTGATTGGCCAATGTGTTGAAAGTTGGACTTTTATTTTGACAGGCGGTGTGGTGAAGAGATGACTCCCACCTCAGGTGGACCCCAGTGGTATGCCTGATCTAAAGCATTTCACGCAATAACTTCTTGTAGCTAACCTGAGCTGTTTTAGCTTTGTGTGGTTGCCAGGGTTTAAAATTAACGCTGTCAAATCACTTACCAATTTGGCGTGTTACTTATTATGTTTCCTCACTTTGCTGGGGAAGTTCGTGTAAGCCAAATCTGTGCAGACTTTTTTTTTATGTGCTCTGTCTCTCTCCCTAACTCTGCTTGCCTAGCAGTGAATTAGCCACACCTGATTCTTGTAAGGAGTGTGCTTCAGAGCTACCGGTATATGGCTGCATTTACACTGCAGGTCTTGATGCCCAAATACGATTTTCTGACTATATCCGATTTTTTTGACGACCCGCTTACATCATCTTTTAAAAGTGACCCGTATCCGATTTTTGCATTTACACTAGGCTATACACTGCTGAAACTACCAAATGTAGACGTTCTGACCCGGAAAAGGAAGTAAAACAGCACGAAATACAATGGATGCAGATGCGAATAAAATTATCCAGTGTTTTGCTTTCCACAATATTTTTAAAAGTCATTAAGCTTTTTATCTTACGTTGGCACTGTAGCCACGAGCGCTTAAATCCGTGCCTCCCCATATCTCGTGAAATGTCTTCAAACACGGATTTATAGCTGTAACAACCCTGCATTTTTGCCTGCACTGTCTCTTCGCCCCAAACACTCAAAAGACATGAAACCTCCGGATTGCTCCACTGTGTGTATCCTTCGTCCTCCATCGCGCCTATAATAAGTCATGTGATCTCAGTTGGTGGAGTTGACGTCACTTTTTTAATGACGTACGACTCGCATTTACTGGGGAATATCCGATTTGTCTGCTTACATGGCACACGCAAATGCACGTATCCGATTCATATGCGATTTATTACCACATATGAGTGAGGCCTGAATCCTATCTGAGAAAATCGGAATCCATGCGTTTTTTTCCTGCTTACACGGTCATGGGTCATATCCGAGCTGTGCCACATGAGAGGAAAAAATCGGATTTGGGCCACTTGAACCATGCAGTGTAAATGGGCCCTAAGAGAGCAGAGTGAACACTTCTCCCCTGCACCAGACTTGTGTGTTCTTACAGGTGGGTGTGAAATTGGCGTGTTGGCCTTGTGTATTGCAGTTAATTTGCACACCTTGTGGTGTGTGTGTGCTCTGGTGTCAAAACAGCATTGTAGTAGTGGTGGGCAGATCAAGGCTTTGTAAAACACTGAAACAGTTGAAGCAAATGCTTCGAAACAATCCGACACCCGTCTCCACAGGGACCCCTAGTGGTCAGATCAGGTAAAACCACAGACACTTGTTAATTGGTTCTCAGTGACTCCTCATGATTCATGGGTTGACAGATAGCATTACACTGAACCATTGAAACATTTCGAAACAGTTATGACGTAATGAAGCCTCATATACTGAAATCACTTGACTCTGGCAGTTTGATACACACTCCAAACTATTGATTCGGAACAAAATATTCATAAAGGTTTATTAATTACACCAATTTGACGCTGGGAGAATGAAGGGACATGTTTTTAAATTGACCGAATAAAGTTTGTTGATGTATCTTTCACGCTCTTTGGCAGGCAGGGTGGACATATAATTACTTGACATGTTTAATTTAAGTGATTTTTTAAGATATTCACGCCTGTCGGCTGTGTACAGACATTGTTTTGTGACGCTATTTTGTATTGAAGTCTATGGGAAGTCTACTTTATTCTCCCCTAAATGTGGGCGTGAATCTGTTCAGAGACATTCTATGACGTTGCGCCGGTTATGAGTATTGTCAAAACGTGTCTTACAAAAGATGAATGAATATATATATACAGTATATACTATCGAAATATAATATATAGGAAATATATATAGGAAAGTTACTAACCACGAATAATCTTCATTTTTATAAATAAATGCAAAAATCAATGCAATACATCCATCATGCTTGCATATTATTGTAGCAGAGTTTGTGCTGAAAACAGTATAATAAGACTTTAGCCATTAATATGAATATATTATATATGAATATAATAATAACAGAAACCAATACCAAAGAATACTAGATACCAATACCAAAGAAACTAGATGGAACATAAAGCATTTTTAGAAACGTTTATACACTATTCAAATTTAGCCAGCATATATTCAAATAATTTCCATGTCTCTCTGTTCCACGGAAATATCAAGAAGATGTATTTTCATTGACATTTTTCACTTCTATCAAGTTGGACCAACAGCTGGATCAAAGGCTTGCAATTGGATTTAAAGTAAGTTAAATATGGTAAACCAGCTAATTGCTGCATAGCTAATTAATATTTACAATTATTAAAAAAGTGTATTGTGTAGTGATATAATACTGATATGTGATTGTTAACTGTCTTGCCTTGAAGAGAAGTAAATTTGTAAAGATAAACTACATCTGAAGAGTGATTATAGCTATTGATTGTAAATCATAAATAGCTTGTTAATAAATGACTACATTTAAATATCTGGCTAATAATTAAATTATAGGCAAACTATAAATTCTGGGAATTTTCTTTAAAAAAAATGTTTATAGGGCCATTCCTTGTCAAATTAACCAAATTTCAGAAACTTCCCCATGAATCCCCAGTTAAATGTGTTTATTTTGTTAATATTTTTTCTGAAAAAAGACAAACATCAATAGTGATGAAAGCCAAAATATTAAATTTCATTGATGGATATTTACTGAGTAATCCACTATTTTGTAGAGGAGGGTTAAAATTTTCACCCAAGATTTGGAGCCAATTTACAGGAGGGGGAAAATAACTTTAGAAAGATGGCAGCTGCATTATTATTTTTAAACACTGAGCTTGCAGGCCCATTAGTAAATACATTGACTTCAGCAATCCATGCTGCGTTATAAGCCAATGCACTTGCGCTTGCACCTGAAAGTTTGACACGTACAGCAAACAGAGCCAATCACACTGAACATGAAGTGCGTCAGTTTGATTCACTTCTGTTGAAGATTGAGAGATCGTTATAGTTTAAATTATATATTTATATAATATATTGTATTATTCAATATGTTGTAATATATTAACACAATATATTCTGTATATTTCCAAATATACTGTTAAACCATTTAATATATTGATCAATCATATATGAGAAATATATTTTCGTTCCGTAAGGGTATGACGTTCGTCTGAGCATCAAAAAGACATTTCTGTGATGGCTTCCTCCCTATCGGGAGTTATTCTACTGAGGCCACCGCTCTGTCAAGGACTACAAAGTCAAGTGTTGTTGGCCCTCGTCAGGCCAGCGACCTTATACTAGAGCAGCAGTTCTCCTCTCACTTTGAGGAGTCGTTATTGAGATTTTAGCTCTAAACTTCAGACATATAATATTCGTGTGTCGGCCTTAATATCTGGCTTAGGCTTAGTAACTAGGAATTTGGTGGAGGTCTGCTAAGCATTCTCGCCTCGAGCCTCTCAGTATCTGAGTGTAGGTTCCTTAGCGCTATCAGGAGATTTTATTCCTGTAAATCAGTTTTTTTTTTCTAGTACTGGCCTACTCTTACTACAAGAGTTGTCGAGCCAAGGCCCACCTTTTGCATTATGTGTAAAATGCTAGTGGTGTCACAGGTTAGATAGCAGCCTAGGTAGCAGACTTAAAAAAGCCTCCCATGCAAATATCTCTTGGGCGTTGTCAGGCCTTTCTCTCTAGAAAGTAAGAAGCAGTGTGCTCAGGCCTCCGCCCTTTACAGCCGAGTATAGTAGCTGATATATCCATCAAGGCCTTAAGTTGAAAAAAGGATTTGAATTTGAATAAAATAATACAAGTCATAAGGTCGAATGCTGTGGCCACTTACTAAGCCTCCACCCCCTTGGGTTTAGTAGAGAATATAAAATCTGTCTTGTAATAAATACTTGATAACAGGCCTCAACCCTGATACATTCCTCAGGGTCATGCTGATAGTACTCCCCTTGTTAGGGTCATTATTTCGAGTACTTTGCTACCCATAGCTCGTATGTTATCACCATTGACCACACAGGCTCAGGTAGAGACAGATTAGTTTCTCCCTCCCATTTGGGATGGTTGAGTATGCTCTCTTAGAGCCAAAGCACAAAGCTGACGGCCTTACAGTAGGCCTCCTCGATAGTCCGGTAGCGTCAAGGCCTGTTCACACCGGGACGGATTTCGCGCGCGATATTCGCCGGCGTTTAACGCCTCGTGACTAAACAAAGGGCGCCAATGTGAGTGTGCACACCGACGCGAAAAACACCAGGCGTAAAAGCGGCATTTTTTTTTAAAACGCCTCGGGTTCGTTTTTTGGGTTTGACGCGCCGCGTCAAAAACTATCCGACCAATAAGATTGCCGCTTTTACTCACGTGTCTGGAGCTTCTGAAGTTACAGTATCCTTAGAATACTTTCATCAGTAAAAGCACAGTATATATTTACAAATACTTTACAATGTGATATATCTCAGGTCAGGCAGTTTTTGTTTAATTCTTATAAAGAGCAATGGCAACGGCAGGTGTTAAATAAGCCCAAATTGAGAAGTTATGTTCACTTTAAAAATGAATACTCCACAGAGCCTTATGTCAAATGCTGGTTAACTAGATTACAGAGGTCTTTGTGTGCCCAGCTTAGAGCTGGGGTGTTGCCCTTGCAGATCGAGGTGGGGCGCTATAAAGGTGTCCCAGAAGAGGATAGATTATGTGTTTTGTGTGATTTAATGGTTGTTGAGGATGAATGGCATTTTTTTTTTTTTGTCCTTTATATCATGAATTAAGAATGGGTATGTTTGAGAGAATTCAATATAAAAAGCCTGATTTGTTTTGGATGACGGATGGGGATATGTTGAATTGGCTCTTTGAAAATGAAATCTATAGTTTGGCTAGATATGTGGAAAAGGCGTGGAAACTTATAAGGCAAAGGAATTTATATCCTGACCTAAATTGACGGTGTCTTGTCTTGTTTTGTTTGTTTATATTGTGAAAATGATGGTAATGTATCTTTTATGATGGTCATCTTCCTATGTGATTTGTATGATGGTCATCTTTTTGTATTATGTTTGTTTTATGTCATTAGTACGGTGGCCGAGACAGCTCATCGCACTGCAACTGAAGCAAACACATGCAAATAGAAAAAAACGCGTGCAAATAGAAAAAAACACATGCAAATAGAAAAAAACGCGTGCAAATAGAAAAAAACACATGCAAATAGAAAAAAACACGTGCAAATAGAAAAAAACACCTGCAAATTAAAAAAAAACATCTTGCATCAGTTTCACAACACATGTGTGCTCCAAATCCAGAAACGCGCTGCAAAAGTTCACAACACAACCAAATACAGAAACGCGCTGCAAATAACACAGACCACAACGGAAATGTTTCCAGGGGAACCAAATAAGTGACGAACCCGGCTGGGACGTGCTTACTGCTCGTGAGCGTCTCTGTGCCCTACTCCCTTCGAAGGGCAGACGGCAGAGCCCGTAAAGTGGGACTTTGGAGTGAGCAGGGCTCTAGTGTGCCATTATAGCCGTGTGGAACGCACTTGATGAAGGGAGCAACTAAAGACAACGTAATTCCTCATTATTTTCACCTGGGATGTTCCCATGACAACGAAGCACGGCGTCCATCAGCTGAAGAGCTGGTCTTACGACAGAAATATAATGCTGTTAACATAACGGTTGCAAATACATTTGTATTTTTACTTTTTTTAAATATGCGTTATATATCTGTGTGTCTCAACTTTAAAATTTTGGACCCTACATTACCTAACATTTCTTACGAAACTTTTCTTTATGAAAATGTAAACATAACATGAAACAATTTGTACAGTGTAACTGATGTATAGATAAATATCTTTCCTTCATGTGTTTCTTCTTTATCTTTTTTATTTATTTATTTTAGTTTCCAATTCATTGTTCTTTTCTCATTTTTATTCTGATGACATTGAACATAATTATTGTTAATACATTTTGTACATTGTATACAAGTTGTATGTCATAAAAAAAATTTATCTCTGTATGTTTTGCACAAATAAATAAAGTAGAATTTTAAGCTGTAAGCACCAGCACGCATAGATTTATGGATATCTATCTATGCCAGCACGTCCCAGCCGGGTTCGTCACTTATTTGGTTCCCCTGGAAACATTTCCGCTGTGGTCCGTGTTATTTGCAGCGCGTTTATGTATTTGTGTTGTGAGCTTTTGCAGCGCGTTTCTGTATTTGGTGGTGTTGTGAGTATTTGGAGCACACGTGTGTTGTGAAACTGATGAAGATGTTTTCTTAATTTGCGGGTGTTTTTTTTATTTGCATGTGTTTTTTTTTTATTTGCACACGTTTTTTTCTTTTTGCATGCGTTTTTTTTCTATTTGTATGTGTTTTCTTCTGTTGCAGCGTGTTGAGCTCTCTCGGCCACCGTACATTAGTGTCTTTTAAGCCTATTTGGGCTGGACATGTAAGTGCAAGACACTTTAATAAATAAAATAATAAAAAATAATAATAAATACAGTAAAACACAACTTGGGGGCGCTCAAACACAAAACGGTCTTGCCGAGCACACATACGTAACGGCGAAGAAGATATACGCCAAGTAGCGTCTACACTGCCGGGAAGAAATAAGACAAGGAAGATGCAAGGCCAGATGAATGTAGAGCCGCTGGTCTCGTTGGTGTCGGAACATAAAGAACTATATGACAAACGCGACAGCGACTACAAAAATCTTGATAAATGAGAACTGTTATGGAGTGGTATTGCAGAGCAAATGGGCGCCATCTAATGTCAGGGAATGAATTTGCATGTTCACTCGGCTCATCGTCAGCGAAAATTGCTTGGGTGTGAACACAAAAAACGCGTTGAAAAACGCTGGAGAATAACGCGCGCCGATATTCGCCCCGGTGTGTACGGGCCTTTAGATTGTACTCCCCTTGCTTAAAAGGGTCGATAGCAATTCTGCTGAGTACACTGCCTGTTGGCAATATTAAAAAAGTAAACCCTAAAGCTAGAGGCGCTCCCCTTATTAGGGTCCCTTTTAGAGTATCCAGCCTCCACAGGGCTTTGAAGCACTGTGTAGATCCAGAATCGAGTTGTTCTACTCTCCAGGATTCCCGTCTCTATGATCCGGTCTGTGAGTGATTACTGCAGTCCTCCCTATCGGATGCCTCCACAAGTGAGGCAAATAATGTTAGAGACTCTGTTTAAGAAACAGACAGGTTGTTGGCAAGACTAAGTCAGTAAAATAGACCAGGTCAGCCTCGCTGGTGGCATGTGGGGTTGACTTTACGTCCCCCTCAGAGAGTGACTGGACGGGACTCCTTTCGGACACCTTGGCCATATTCCCTTAAAGGAACCTCTTCCACGGAAGTTGTTGGTTCCAAGCCTTTGAGCGGCCTTGATAGGCCTTCATTATATCGGAGGCCACTTTGAGGCTTATAGCTTGGGCAGTGGCAGGGGGGGTGGGGGGTGGGGGGAGGGGGGGGGGGGTGGTTATGGGTGTTTGGCATTTCAGTGAAACTGCCATTTCTGATGTTTTTGTCACAGCCATAATTTGACATGCACTCCCCTCAGCATGGTGGTGTTGGTATATCATTCCCCAAAGTGTCATCCTAACCTGCAACATTATTTTTTCCTTTCTATTCATCAAAGAAAAAAATTTAACACGGTTTCCACAAAAATGTAAAATGTAAAAATGGTTTTCAACATTGATAAAAATTAGAACCATTATTTTTTTATTGAGCCCCGATAATAATTGATAATTTGTGAGCACAAAATCAACATTTTACTATGATTTCTGAAGGATGTGACACTGAAGACTGGAGGAATAATGCTGAAAATTCAGCTTTGATATCACAGAAATAATTTATATTTTAAATTATATTACAACAAAACAGCTATTTTAAAGTGTGATAATATTTCACAGTATTACCGTGTTGTATTGCTGTGCTGTATTTTTTTATCAAATAACTTGATGAGCTTAAGAGACTTCTTTCAAAAGCATTTAAAAATCTTAATCTTCCAAACTTTTGACTGGTACCATATATACACTCACCGGCCACTTTATTAGGTACCCCATGCTAGTAACGGGTTGGACCCCCTTTTGCCTTCAGAACTGCCTCAATTCTTCGTGGCATAGATTCAACAAGGTGCTGGAAGCATTCCTCAGGGAGTTTGGTCCATATTGACATGATGGCATCACACAGTTGCCGCAGATTTGTCGGCTGCACATCCATGATGCTAATCTCCCGTTCCACCACATCCCAAAGATGCTCTATTGGGTTGAGATCTGGTGACTGTGGAGGCCATTTTAGTACAGTGAACTCATTGTCATGTTCAAGAAACCAATTTGAAATGATTAGAGCTTTGTGACATGGTGGAAGTAGCCATCAGAGGATGGGTACATGGTGGCCATAAAGGGATGGACATGGTCAGAAACAATGCTCAGGTAGGCCGTGGCATTTAAACGATGCCCAATTGGCACTAAGGGGCCTAAAGTGTGCCAGGAAAACATCCCCCACACCATTACACCACCACCACCAGCCTGCACAGTGGTAACAAGGCATGATGGTTCCATGTTCTCATTCTGTTTACGCCAAATTCTGACTCTAACATCTGAATGTCTCAACAGAAATCGAGACTCATCAGACCAGGCAACATTTTTCCAGTCTTCAACTGTTCAATTTTGGTGAGCTCTTGCAAATTGTGGCCTCTTTTTCCTATTTGTAGTGGAGATGAGTGGTACCCGGTGGAGTCTTCTGCTGTTGTAGCCCATCCGCCTCAAGGTTGTGCGTGTTGTGGCTTCACAAATGCTTTGCTGCATACCTCGGTTGTAACGAGTGGTTATTTCAGTCACTGTTGCCCTTCTATCAGCTCGAACCAGTCTGGCCATTCTCCTCTGACCTCTGGCATCAACAAGGCATTTCCGCCCACAGAACTGCCGCTCACTGGATGTTTTTTCTTTTTCGGACCATTCTCTGTAAACCCTAGAGATGGTTGTGCGTGAAAATCCCAGTAGATTAGCAGTTTCTGAAATACTCAGACCAGCCCTTCTGGCACCAACAATCATGCCACGTTCAAAGTCACTCAAATCACCTTTCTTCCCCATACTGATGCTCGGTTTGAACTGCAGGAGATTGTCTTGACCATGTCTACATGCCTAAATGCACTGAGTTGCCGCCATGTGATTGGCTGCTTAGAAATTAAGTGTTAACGAGCAGTTGGACAGGTGTACCTAATAAAGTGGCCGGTGAGTGTATATATATATAGTTTAATATTATTCATTATTGTATTTATTATTATGAATTCAAAGTTTAATATTAATTGTAATTGTAATATTATGTGAATTATGCATAATTACAAAAGTATAACGTATAATTAGCATCAAAAGAAGGTTGATTTTGTCTAAAATTATTTCACTCTAAACTACTCTAATTTGAAACAGTTAGAAAGATACAGAGGGAGTGGCTTTATTGCATACGATACACTTTACTTACAGTTGACTGGTCCAGTTTAGGTCTGTGATCTCTAACCCTGAAAAAGAAAAACCTACTGCGGAGCAGGTTAACCGTATTGCGTAAATTATCATAGTGATGAAACCCGCTAAAAAACAATTCACCTTCTTGAACCTGAAAAAACAGAGCTTGCTCAAACTAATCTCAAACTTGCGTGGGTGGCAACTGACACCAGCTTCATGCAACAGGCCACTGGTTAACTTGACATGGAACAACCATATATACTGTGTATATATATATATATATATATATATATATATATATATATATATATATATATATATATATATATAGTTGGGATTGACTACTAGGTACTGTGAAATTCTTTCAAAGTCAGACCTGTATGGTGAGACCTGTTTGTTTTCTTGCTTACATAGATGGAGTCTCCAGTGCCTGCAGCTATCTTCACAACTTTCAAAAATGACACCATGGAACTAAACAACACAACAACTCCAAATACAACACAAGCTCTCTGTGAATATACAGCTAATTATGTTTTCATGTTTGCACACTCACTAGTCTTTCTCATCAGTCTGGTGTTGAACTGCATCACGATGCGTGTGTATTTTTGCTCTAATCAGCCTGTCCAGTCCAGCATCATGGTTTACATGAAGAACCTGGCCGCAGCTGACTTCTTTATTTGCATTTGTTTAATTTTGCGCATTGTTTCCTATGCCAATAATTCAGAGATAACGTTAAATATTTACTGCAGCTTGGCAGGAGCAACCTTCTATGCAAGCATTCTCTTCATGGACACTATTGCTGTAAACAGGTATACGCCTAATGCTTGTTGTCATTACTTAATTTCTCAGCAGTGCAAAAATGTGATTTTTTTTCTAGGACGAACATTTGTAATGATGTCATGTTCCTGCTGCAAAAGTTTCAGTTTCAGTGTGCTTTCAGTGTCAGTGTGCGCGTCGGCTTGATGAAGAGAAACTCCACTCCTCAACTACGAGGGGCCAGATCTAGTCTAGGGGTCAGGAGGGGAGGTAACAACCCACATAGCAACATTGTGACGTCCCAGATCCGGCCCACATCTGGCACATGTGGAATGATGATCTGGCCCACATGCAGCGTGGAATGCACCCCTTGAGTGGCTCAGTCCTGTTTGCCAGATCTAGGCCACAAGCAGGCCATAGCAATGCCACATGTCAGCCAAGAGCCGGCAGCCATATCACCCTGTAGCCCAAGACTGGTTGCCCACTGAAGCTAAGCAGGGCTGAGCCTGGTTAGTACCTGGATGGGAGACCTTCTGAGAAAACCAGGTTGCTGCTGGAAGAGGTGTTAGTGTGGCCAACAGGGGGCGCTCACCCTGTGGTCTGTGTGGGTCCTAACGCCCCAGTGTAGTGACGGGGACACTATACTGTCAAAGAGCACCGTCCTTCAGATGAGACGTTAAACCGAGGTCCTGACTCTCTGTGGTCATTAAAAATCCCAGGATGTCTTTCGAAAGAGTAGGGGTGTAACCCCGGCATCCTGGCCAAATTTGCCCAGTGGCCTCTGTCCATCATGGCCTCCTAATCATCCCCATATATATATATATACTGATTGGCTTCATCACTGTCTCCTCTCCACCAGTAAGCTGGTGTGTGGTGGGCGTTCTGGCGCACTATGGCTGCCGTCGCATCATCCAGGTGGATGCTGCACATTGGTGGTGGTTGAGGAGATTCCCCCTTCCATGTGAAGCGCTTTGAGTGCCTAGAAAAGCGCTATATAAATGTAATGAATTATTATTATTTTTTTTAAGAGCAAAGAAATAAACCAGAACTGGACCTTATCTGAGCCACAAAATCTGTGTATATTAAATATGGAGTCACCTCAGCCTTAACAAGCCTGTTAACACGCAGAATCACTGAAGAAAAGAAGAGAACAGAAAAAGAGACAAGCAGAAACACAATAACTACAACTGACTTCCAGCCACAGCCTTAGATGAAATCAAGTGAAAATAAAAGAAGACATTAAATCTCTCAAGATCTCAGCAGAAGGGCAAACAACTCCACAAACAGCATTACCAGCTTCACTTATTACTAACCAGGGGTGCGTTTCCCGAAAGCATCGTTAGCCAACTATGGTCGCAAGTTGGTCGCAAATCCCATTGAACTCTATTGATAACGACGGAACTTGCGACCATAGTTGGCTAACGATGCTTTCGGGAAACGCACCCCAGATTGACTTTAATTTCTGTCAGACATCTGGAAAAGTTTTTATAGACAATTAACAGGGGTTTAACTCTAATGCGTTTCATTTGAAGTCACCATAACAGTGATTAGTGTTTCCATTAGTTGGGCTCTTAACTCTTATTATATATATTTTTTTTTTTTTTTTTGCTGCAGTGACAGTGTGTTTGTTAAATACATTTGCAGCAGCAAAGAAAGCTAAAGTGAAACGAGATCAGGTGATGATGGTTACCTGATTTATAATCATCATGAAATAGACTGATTCACTAATGTCTTTTGAATCTAACAAATGTGTTGTACCATTAATATATTCACATCACAAACCCTGTGTTACTGCAGCAAGTTAGACTACTGCAGTTAGCAGTTCACTCTGGACCGAGATGAAGCTAATCTTTCCCTGGAGGAGGGCCGGGTACAGAATTTAACAAAAATGTTTTGCCTCTAGCGGCTCAGCCAGCGGTACCCACACCTTCAATAAAGAGTTTCTGAAATCTCTGGGTGCCACGAGGGTGGGGACGACAGCGTGCACCGCCATGCCTCGCTGCTCTCATTCCCCTCTCCTCAAGAGGACCAGAATGGCAGCAAGCGACGCTATGCCTCGCAGCTCTCGTTCTCGTCCGGACATTCTTGGACCTGCGAGTTTTGAATCGGGCCCTGCACAAGCTCCCATTCAAAATGCTCTCGCAGAAACAATTTTTTTAATGCATCCGTCCCCAAGATTGGGTTACAGCGATCGACCTGAAGGACGCATACTTTCACGTCTCGATTCTTTCTCGACACGGGTCCTTCCTGCGCTTTGCTTTTGAGGGTCAGGCGTATCAGTACAAAGTCCTACTCTTCGGGCACCTCAGTCTGTTGTGGCTTTGTGTGTTGCTTCCTCCTGGGCGTTGGCTCAAGGTGGCTTGCTGATAGATATATGTAGAGCTGCGGGGCTGGGCAACACCGAAAACGTTTCCTAGATTCTATAGCCTTCGTGTAGAGCCAGGTTTCCTCCCGTATTTTCGCCCCATGTGGCCAGTAGCGCAGGGAACCTGCTCAAGTGTCGGCTTGCTACGCCATTCTCGCCTGGTCGGCCAGATACATGCGTTTATTTGCTCCAGTGTGTTCCCCGGAGACGGCTAACCCTGTTAAGTTCCTCCGTCACCCCTACGGCAGTCAGACGTTGCGGAGCGTCTGACGCCAGGCCTAACATTTGTATGCATTGAGGAACTTGTGCTAGGCTGGGTGTCCATATGTAGCAGTCCCTGCAGCGACCCCATATGTGTAAATTCCACGGTACGGCTACCCTGTCGGCTAGCCAGTGTCTTTCCCTTGGCAGAGCCCGCTCTCTGCCGGCGTGCTTCCCTTCTAGGATTAGGCCGGAACCATCCCAGAGTCTACCATATGTTGCACTACCCTGCTTGGCTAGTCCATATTTGTTTTCTCCATGTTACCTCCCTCCGGACAGGTCGTGGCTTCCGCAGCGTAGATTTTGGATTTTAGATTTAGTCCGAGAGTTTTCTGTCCCTCCATTGAAAATGTTTGTATGGTATACTGTCGTTGTCCAGAAAGGAAATAAAGACATCATCAAAGTAGTCCATGTGCCATCAGTGGGTTAGTTAGAATGTTTTGAAGCATCGGAAATACATTTTGGTCCAAAAATAACAAAAACTACGACTTTATTCAGCATTGTATTGTCTTCCGGTTCTGTTGTCAATCCGCGTTCAGTGACGCTGATGACGTAAGATGCTGCTGACATGTCTGACATGACTGTGTATTCGGGTTCAAATAAATATGGCTGGGCAAAAAAAATTCAAGTCTTCCTCTGTGTCGAAATCCTTAGACATGTTTGCGAAGATTGTTTTGTTTACAGCGTGCGTCTCCCTCAGACTGTAAACGAAGCTCGGGCGCACCAGATTACACGTCAGCAGCGTCTTATGTCATCAGTATCACTGAACGCGGATTGACAACAGAACCGGAAGAGAATACCATGCTGAGTAAAGTCGTAGTTTTTGTTATTTTTGGACCAAAATGTATTTTCGATGCTTCAAAACATTCTAACTAACCCACTGATGGCACATGGACTACTTTGATGATGTCTTTATTTCCTTTCTGGACAAGGACAGTATACCATGTATACATTTTCAATGGAGGGACAGAAAACTCTCGGACTAAATCTAAAATATCTTAAACTGTGTTCCGAAGATGAACGGAGGTCTTACAGGCTTGGAACGACATGGGGGTGAGTCATTAATGTCATAATTTTCATTTTTGGGTGAACTAACTCTTTAAGGCTGGGGAGAAGTGTTCCTCAGCACAGGCTTTTCTGAGTGTCCCATTTATACGAGTTGCAGCTGATGGTAATTAACCTGAGTGAGAGAGAGGGAGAGAAACAGAGCACAACACAGGGCACACAAGCATTTTCTCACAACAAATGATATTAGAGCACCCTGGGACGTAACACCCCCACCACTAAGATTACAGACCAGGATTCGATAAGGTTTCTGTATTACCATCCCAACATGCACTCCACCTAAGTTGTCATCCCAACAGATCTGGACCGAGCATCAGCCACAATGTTGTCGGTGCCTCTGATGTGCTGTATCTGGAGATTGAAATTTTTAAGCTTGAGAGCCCAGCGCAGTAAACGCTGGTTAGAGGAAGACATGTTGGACAGAAAAGTTAGAGGATTATGATCTGTATAAACAATTATAGGTAGAGCACTACTGCCAATGTAAACCTCAAAATGTTGTAAAGCCCACTATAAAGCCAAAGCTTCCTTTTCAATTGTGCTATAGGATGGCTGACACATTGAGAACTTGCGGGAGAAATAAGACACAGGGTGTTCAATGCCTTGAGCATCTTCTTGAATAAGGACAGCTCCCGCACCAAAGTGGCTTGCATCCACCTGCAGTTTGAATTTAGGGGCATCTAACACAGGGGCATTACTCAACAGGGGTCTTTAGCAGCTTCAAATGCTCGAGCACAGTCACTGCTCCACCTAAACGCTCTTGTTGTGCTTAGGAGGTCTGTGAGAGGAGTAAGTACAAAGGAAAAGTTTCTGCAAAAACCTCTGTAGTAACCTGACATTCCCAGAAATCGGTGAAGCTCACGCTTGTTGTTTGGTTTAGGGAACTTAAGAATAGCTTCCCATAATTCAGTATAGACTACAATGTCGTCAAGGTATGCATCACAATTTGGTACGTCATCCAACACAATATGCATCAGCCTTTGAAAGGTGGCTGGAGCATTTCTCATTCCGAAGGCAAGGACAGCGTATTCCAGGAAGTAATCAGGAGGAACAAACACAGAGATTTCTGTAGCACGGGTAGCAAGTCAAGTTTTGTAACAAACCTGGCAGATCTACGCAATCCTCCATATGGGAAAGTGGAAAGGAGACCGGTTTCGTCACTGCGATTACCTTGTGAAAGTCAGTACAAAACTGGTATGTGCCATCTGCCTTTGGACACGGTGAGCTCCACGTGCTCTGACTATGCTGAGCCAGACCGTGCTGTAACATACAGGTCCTTCTCCAAAAATTTGCATATTGTGATAAAGTTCATTATTTTCCATAATTAAATGATAAAAATTAAACTTTCATATATTTTAGATTCATTGCACACCAACTGAAATATTTCAGGTCTTTTATTGTTTTAATACTGATGATTTTGGCATACAGCTCATGAAAACCCAAAATTCCTGTCTCAAAAAATTAGCATATCATGAAAAGGGTCTCTAAACGAGCTATTAACCTAATCATCTGAATCAACTAATTAACTCTAAACACCTGCAAAAGATTCCTGAGGCTTTTAAAAACTCCCAGCCTGTTTCATTACTCAAAACCGCAATCATGGGTAAGACTGCCGACCTGACTGCTGTCCAGAAGGCCATCATTGACACCCTCATGCAAGAGGGTAAGACAGAAAGAAATTTCTGAACAAATAGGCTGTTCCCAGAGTGCTGTATCAAGGCACCTCAGTGGGAAGTCTGTGGGAAGGAAAAAGTGTGGCAAAAAACACTGCACAACAAGAAGAGGTGACCGGACCCTGAGGAAGATTGTGGAGAAGGACCGATTCCAGACCTTGGGGGACCTGCGGAAGCAGTGGACTGAGTCTGGAGTAGAAACATCCAGAGCCACCGTGCACAGGCGTGTGCAGGAAATGGGCTACAGGTACCGCATTCCCCAGGTAAAGCCACTTTTGAACCAGAAACAGCGGCAGAAGCGCCTGACCTGGGCTACAGAGAAGCAGCACTGGACTGTTGCTCAGTTTTGCATGTCATTCGGAAATCAAGGTGCCAGAGTCTGGAGGAAGACTGGGGAGAAGGAAATGCCAAAATGCCTGAAGTCCAGTGTCAAGTACCCACAGTCAGTGATGGTCTGGGGTGCCATGTTAGCTGCTGGTGTTGGTGCACTGTGTTTTATCAAGGGCAGGGTCAATGCAGCTAGCTATCAGGAGATTTTGGAGCACTTCATGCTTCCATCTGCTGAAAAGCTTTATGGAGATGAAGATTTAATTTTTCAGCACGACCTGGCACCTGCTCACAGTGCCAAAACCACTGGTAAATGGTTTACTGACCATGGTATTACTTTGCTCAATTGGCCTGCCAGCTCTCCTGACCTGAACCCCATAGAGAATCTGTGGGATATTGTGAAGAGAAAGTTGAGAGACGCAAGACCCAACACTCTGGATGAGCTTAAGGCCGCTATCGAAGCATCCTGGGCCTCCATAACACCTCAGCAGTGCCACAGGCTGATTGCCTCCATGCCACGCCGCATTGAAGCAGTCATTTCTGCAAAAGGATTCCCGACCAAGTATTGACTATTGAGTGCATAACTGAACATAATTATTTGAAGGTTGACTTTTTTTTTTTGTATTAAAAACACTTCTTTTATTGGTCGGATGAAATATGCTAATTTTTTGAGACAGGAATTTTGGGTTTTCATGAGCTGTATGCCAAAATCATCAGTATTAAAACAATAAAAGACCTGAAATATTTCAGTTGGTGTGCAATGAATCTAAAATATATGAAAGTTTAATTTTTATCATTATATTATAGAAAATAATTAACTTTATCACAATATGCTGATTTTTTGAGAAGGACCTGTATACTCGACTTCGGTTTTCATTATGTGCCGCTTAGTTGGGTTAACTCTGTAGAAGTGATGTTTAATTGATTTAGCTGAACCTACATTAATGTTGTGTTCAAGAACTGTGGTTCTCCCTGTCATATCAGAAAACAGAGGTGAATACCGATGCATTAATTGTGTAATAAATCTCATAAACACTCCTACGGTGGTCAAAAACTCGCAACAGCCAGCCGGTTTAATTTAAAGGGGTTTACACTTTATTTCAAATACACAAGCTAAAACTCAGTATCACGGGTACAGATATGAAGAAAGGGGAAGAGAGACACGGGAAAACCTGCAACACATCACTCCATCTACACACAGTGAGTTTCACGCTTAACCATCACGCAGTGTTTTATACTCAACGTAATATACAGCCTGCACAGCACACAATGACCACAAGTAGGGCGTGTTTCTCCAGTCTTCGTTCCTCGATCTCCCTCCCTGCCCCCGCTGTCTGCTACACAATCAAAAGAGTTCATACATCCATGAATAAATTAAAAATACTTCCCTCTCCATGGGCCAAGAAGACCCATCCGTATGCTGTGGATAGTGCAAGTAGCAACCCATATCTGCAGCCGAGGATGTCAATCCACAAGCCGGGGGGCGGCGTTTACAGCATTTAGTTCATTCACCAGGTCCGTTCAACGTTCGCGTCAGAGGATTCTCCAGCTCGGAGTCTCAATGGCATGTGGATGACAGTCAAGTGGAATTCCAAGGTAATTGGTGACACTATAATAATCAAAACAGTTCTCTTTTGTAGCTATATAACAATGAGATATTCTGTAGCCTACTGATTATCAGTTTGTCGCACGTTTAGACCTTGTATGTGTGTTGCACAACACATGTTGCACTTGGCGATCATGTGATTGATATGGTAGTGGACCATGATGGTCATAGAAGAAGTGAAGGAGCAGTACCCCCCAATCATGGTGGGGTAATTCGCACTCTGCTTAGAGTCACAAACAAATCTCTTTAACACCTTAATATGGCATATCCTGGTTTTGCGCCACCTATCAGGAGTGCTAACAACATAGTCTGTTTCACTCAAGGGGATAATCCACCAGCCGGAAACTGAAGCTTCGCTTGGGGGCCGCCATTGTAGCAGACTATCACCTGCTGTTAGCATTCCATTGACTCCCATTCATTTTGGCATCACTTTGACAGCGAATAACTTTACATCTGAGGCGTCCAAAGACTCCATTTGTCCATTATTTATTTATTAAGAAACAGGACAATGGATAAAAGGCTCCATCACTTTGTATCTTACGTTATGGCCCCGTAGAAGCCGTTTTGGTAAAATAAGCTAACGATTGCGTCATAACCTAGAGAGAACTCTTCTAGAGAGAACCGAGGTTACGTTAGGTAACCGATACGTTCTCTTACGAGAGGTTCTCTCGTATTGCGTAAGTTAGCTTACGCTACGGGAGCCCTTTGTCAACGCCGTGCGCGCCAAGCATCCACTTCATGAGTCCCAGGGAATCCCGGGGATCCCAGATAAGCGGGGAATAAGGCGACCAGCAACGCGGGCCGGCACAAGTACATAAGCACTCATAGGGAATACAGAGCGGCGTCGCCGGTCCGTATAAGCATATAGCATATTAACCCAATATAGTGCAGCTCAACCAGGAGAGCTAAGTCACATGAGAGTAGCCTGCACACGATCAGATCTGGACAGAACGTACATCTCTCTTATACTGACAGAAGTTTAGCCTGCAGGGCGGGAACTTCCAGGTTATAGAACCTAACAAAGGTGGACGGGGAGGCCCAGCCCGCCGCCACACATGCGGTTCATCACTCCTTCTGGCAGGACAACGGGTATCCGTTGATCAACCATGCATGCAGAGACCAGCGCTCTGGATGGGGATGCCAGATCGAGCCGCGAGCTTGAGAGAGGAGATCTGTCCTCGCCGGAATCGGCCACGGGGCTGTTTGTGACAGCCGCGTCAGCTCCGGGAACCAAGTTTGGTTCTCCCATCGCGGGGCTATAAGGAGCACGTGTTTCCCTGATTCTCTTGATTACCTGTGGCAACAGTGAGACCAGAGGGAAAGCATACAGCGGGCGGCTGGGCCAGATTGTCGTTGTTGACTTCCGCTTTGCCGAAAATGCGCTATAGCGACTGGACTGTTTGGGGATGTAGGGACCATTCCCCCGGGGGAATATTGTCCCTGGACAGCTTGTCTGGACCGTCGTTCAGATGGCCTGGCACATGCGCAGCTCTCAGCGAACGCAGATGGTGCTGAGACCAAACGAGGAGGCGTTCTGTTAGATCGCAGAGGTTCCTGGATCTGACACCGCCGTGACTGTTCACGTAGGACACCACAGACATGTTGTCCAGATGGACTAGAACACGGTTGTCCTGTATCAGTGTTGTGCCTGAACGCGTTCATTGAACGATAGTTCATGAACTCGTTCATATTTTGGGCGAACGTGAACTGAACGTACCGTATTACTGCCTGATGAACGTTACGGTGAACTCGTTCATTCTGGTGTCTGTGAACGCACGCTCTCTGTTTAACTTCGTTCAATAGGGTGCCAGATTTCTATAGAGCCTTCCAGGCGAAAACCCGGCTAAAACACACCGTAAACAGGCCTTAACCCTCTGGGGACCAAGGGATTTTTGGGGCCCTTGGGATGTTTTGACATGCACTGACATTTGTGCTTTTTTCAGTTATTTATAAACATGTTAATGGCAAAGGTGTAAATTCACTCTATATAGCACAAACGGGGCTACCATAATATGTGAGCAACATGTATGTACATGTTTGTATTTTTGAGAGAATATTATTTATGCATGGTTATTGAAAAACTTAAAAATAAAAGTTTCTGAAATAAGGCCACAAAACACATATTGATTATTTCTTCACAAGACTTTTGAAAATTGTATCACATAGTCTAGAATATTTGCTCCAAAACTATGTGAGAATCATCCTGACTACTCATTCAGATAAGTCAATAAAGTCTTTTAGAATGTGTATGACGTGTTTTGTCTGAGAAAGCTTTATGCGAGGAGGCATGATCTCTCATTAATATGTATGGCATTTCACACCTGAGAAAGACAAAGACCCTCCCATAATGGCCCTATTAGGTGCTATCAGGCCCTATCATTACGAGGAGCCTTGCACAAAGAATGAGGAGATTTAAAAAAGAATGGCTTTTAGATTGTTTGGATTTATTTACAACACAACATAATCCAAACATACACAACAAAGGACAAAAAGCACATTAGTAAACACACTGATCTAAAGACAGAGGCTTGCACAGTCACAGTGCATTGTCCCATTCCTGAAACATAGTACATACCTGTAATTTCCAAGGTGTTTGATTTTTCATTTTACCGTGTTCATGTACAGTCTCCTGTGAATGTTGAAGTCAGCAGGACTCATCAGTGGCATCTTGTCCCTGTAAAAAAAAAAAAAAAAAACACCTGTGAACATGCTGATATCAAGAGAAACTATATGGCTGCACGACTTTGGGCATGCATTGTAGCTTTTTCTAGTTAAAATTGCTTTCTAATTATACACACACACACACACACACACACACACACACTGCTTAGAATAAGTGAACACACCCATGCTAAAGTTGACTAAAAAGAGGAATAAAAAATCTTAATGCCTTAATTAAAAAAATTAGGAAAACTCCAACCTTTAGGGACATGAATAATGTCCCTGAATTCTTTGTGAATGAATAAAGTGTATCGCAAATAATTAAATGTTCTTCTTTAAAATACAGGGTGCATACGTCTGGACACTTCTATCACACACCCTTCACCATATAGACATCGTTTTATTTCAGTTCAAAGTTCAAAGTTAGAGTTGGAAACATCTTGAAAAGAAAATTTTCTTTTTCCATAAATGTCTTAGTTTGATCATACATATTTCAAAGTTGAGGATTCATTATTTTGATATAGCTTGCATTGGAACAAACATCTTAGTTGATTAGTTTATTGACAAAACATACTATATATTTAACATATGAGCAGAAACTCCAAACAAAAGCTTATTTAATGTCTTTATTGTGAAGCTTATTTGAAGCTTATTTGATGCTTATTTGATTTGAAACACTTTATCCAAAACTAGTCAACGAAATGTTGTATTTTATTTCGTCTGTAACAGTGCGTATCTGTGCGTTCATTCACATACACACACACACACACACACACACACACACAGAGAAACATGATTCACATTTAAACAGTAGGCTATGCTATTTTTCCGTTTACAGACACTAACGTTATTCTATATCGCGATTAGAACAAAGCACAAGCATAAAACACTTACACTTCTCAGCTGAATCTGTTGCTCCTCCTCGAAGTGAAAATAAACCAGCACTTGTTCTTCTGTGGTAAACGTCCCAGGATTATTCCTCATAGCCGCGCAAGACGAATCTTAATCTGACTAAAAAATATAGTGTGTTTACAGAGTTTACAGCATTTGCCTGGGGCCGTTTACAGTGGTGTGAAAAAGTGTTTGCCCCCTTCCTCATTTCCTGTTCCTTTGCATGTCTGTCACACTTAAGTGTTTCGGAACATCAAACCAATTTAAACAATAGTCAAGGACAACACAAGTAAACACAAAATGCAATTTGTAAATGAAGGTGTTTATTATTAAAGGTGAAAAAAAATCCAAACCATCTTGGCCCTGTGTGAAAAAGTGATTGCCCCCCTTGTTAAAACATACTATAACTGTGGTTGTCCACACCTGAGTTCAATTTCTCTAGCCACACCCAGGCCTGATTATTGCCACACCTGTTCACAATCAAGGCATCACTTAAATAAGAGCTGCTTGACACAGTAAGGTCCACCAGAAGATCCTTAAAAGCTACACATCATGCCGAGACACAAAGAAATTCAGGAACAATTGAGAAAGAAAGTAATTGAGATCTTTCAGTCTGGAAAGGGTTATAAAGCCATTTCCAAAGCTTTGGGAATCCAGCGAACCACAGTGAGAGCCATTATCCACAAATGGCGAAGACATGGAACAGTGGTGAACCTTCCCAGGAGTGGCCGGCCGCCCAAAATTACCCCAAGAGCGCAGCGACGACTCATCCAAGAATTCACAAAAGACCCCACAACAACGTCCAAAGAACTGCAGGCCTCACTTGCCTCAGTTAAGGTCAGCCTTCATGCCTCCACCACCAGGAAAAGACTGGGCAAAAATGGCCTGCATGGCAGAGTTCCAAGGAGAAAACCACTGCTGAGCAAAAAGAACATCAAAGCTCGTCTCAATTTCTCCATAAAACATCTTGATGATCCCCAAGACTTTGGGACAACATTCTGTGGACCGATGAGACAAAAGTGGAACTCTTTGGAAGGTGTGTGTCCAAGTATATCTGGCGTAGAAGGAACACTGCATTTCATAAAAAGAACATTATACCAACAGTAAAATGTGATGGTCTGGGGCTGTTTTGCTGCTTCAGGACCTGGAAGACTTGCCGTGATAAAAGGAACTATGAATTCTGCTGTCTACCAAGAGATCCTGAAGGAGAATGTCCGACCATCTGTTCGTGTACTCAAGCTGAAACGAACTTGGGTTCTGCAGCAGGACAATGATCCTAAACAACCCAGCAAGTCCACCACCGAATGGCTGAAGAAAAACAAAATGAAGACTTTGGAGTGGCCTAGCCAAAGTCCTGACCTGAATCCTATTGAGATGTTGTGGTATGACCTTAAAAAGGCCGTTCATGCTCGAAAACCCTCTAATGTAACTGAATTAGGGACAATTCTGCAAAGATGAGTGGGCCAAAATTCCTCCAGGACGCTGTAAAAGCCTCATTGCACGTTATCGCAAACGCTTGGTTGCAGTTGTTGCTGCTAAGGGTGGCCCAACCAGTTATTAGGTTTAGGGGGCAATCACTTTTTCACACAGGGCCATGATGGTTTGGAAGTGTTTATTAGTGAACGCTTGTGAGCGGCACGGGACTTACATTCATATGTGACGCCCCGATCGCTTTGGATGGGGAACGTTTTGTAACAACTCGGAGACGCGTGAGCGGCGCCTGGGGCGAGGTGTTTTTTAGTAAGCGTAAGCACTCGTCAGCGGGCACGCGATTTACACTCATATGTGATGTCCCGACCGCTTTGGATGGGGAGCGTTTTGTGATAACTCTGTGACGCGCGAGCGGCGTGTGTTAGTAAGCGTGAGCGGGCACGGGACTTACATTCATAGCCTGACTGATATGAGGCTGTTCTGGTCGTGTGACAGAGCGGGCAGAGAGTAGGCGTGAGCACAGATTTGTGGGCACATTTCCTACATCTAACACTCGAGCGGCATTTGCCAGCTTTATGAGAGTGGGCTCTGTGAGTGTGAGAGACATGGGGGGTATCGTGCTTGTGTGTAGGGGTGAACACTGAGATGTGGGCACATTCTCTACACTTAGGACACCAACGGCGTGAGCCGGATAACCAGACGTTATACCCTTGAGATTTCTCTGGGTCGCCATAGAAATGGCGGTTGTGTGCAGGCGAGCGGGTAGCATTACCGGCTTGCTGGCTGCCGAATACACCGCTGCAGTAACCTATTTCTAACGGGACTGACAGGGCGAGATATTTCGACGGCGGCCCGGCCGCGGCGGGACTCAACCGTCTTTTCCTTCTTGCTGCCCCTGGAAGGACTTCACATGCTCGCATCGCTGCGAGGACGGAGGCTGAGCTGGACGCTGGGTAGCGCTTCGCGCAGGAGGCTGATCACGTGAGCGACCTGCAGCTGAGCTGGAGCGTCGCTCCTTAAATCCGTGGCAGCTGGATCCGGGCCTTTCTCCTCCCCTTCTCGGCGGTGCCGTCCACTTGGGAGAGCGTCGAGGAGACACATGAGTGGAGTCTCGTGGAGAATGGTGCATTCCACGACTTAGGAAAACTCCGTGTGGAGTTCCAGCAGAAAAGCCAGGATAGAGCAGCTGTCACCTCGGCAACCTTCCGCCTCGCATCTGGCGGTCTCCGTGAACGGCGCTTCTTGTTGCGTGGTCCAGCAGAGAGCGGAGTGACAGCTTCGGCGTTGAACACCTCGAGTCGAGCCTGCCAGGTCGACATCGGGAGTTCTTCGCAGTGGACGCAGACTCCCGACGAAGAGCGAGGGCTGCGTGGTCTGGGCCCAGGCAGAGAGCGCAGATCACATGGCGGTCTCCGGCGCTGGGCGGGGCTCGGCACGAGCCACAGGAAGTGCGAGACATTTTTAGAAAAACGTCTCGTGCTCTTTTAGAAAGGGTGGTGTCGCAGCGGCGAACACGCACAGAATAGAGCTCAGAAAAAAGGATACGTCGCCGGATAGCGCAGCTCGCACGGATGGCTGAAGGCGGCGAAGACGACCAGCTTCTTCAGGCGCTGTCCTAAGCTGGCTGTTCGATTATTATTATTATATATTGAAAAATATTCAATAACTTAAATATTCAATAAATTCAATAACACTGTTATATATATTTTTTTGTTATACAGTGTAATGTCATCAAATTCAGTAAGTAATTATAATGCAAAAGCTATGGTTGTAACTAGTATGTTAGCTGCGTACCAACATAAGTTGTGGTAAAGAATAGGCCTACTTATTTTTTTATGTGCTATTACTTTGCCAAACTAAGTGTCGTATAACCAGCAGGAGAGCAGTAATGTGTAAACTGAATGTGATACAGTGAAGTTATTGAATATTTTAAGTGTTGTAGTATGACCAGTAGGAGACCATTGATGTATAAATTAAATTTGGCGACACTACAGTGTGTAACATTGAAGTTAATGACTATTTAATGTTTTTTGGGGGTTTTGCACTTTGCATACGGTCCCTTCGGACTTGTCTCTCAGCCACCTGCTCATAGAGAAGCTCAATATTATAAAGCTTGTTTTGAGGAAAATTTGGTTTTAGCTCGTTGTCGTCTCAGGTTACTACTGTAACCATAGTTCCCTGAGAAAGGGAACGAGACGATGCGTCACTTGACGCTTTGGGAACGCCCCCAGCGTGAATGCGTCTGAGCATCAATGTCAACTAGTCCAATGGAAAGAATGAGCGTCACGGGCGGGTGACGTCATGACCAGGAAGGCATAAGAGCACATCCGGTGAAACGCGGCATTAGCTTCAAAAAGTCGAAGCAAGCCGATCACAGGGATGCAGGAAGTATGGCAGGGTGACGCATCGTCTCGTTCCCTTTCTCAGGGAACTATGGTTACAGTAGTAACCTGAGACGTTCCCTTTCGAGGGAACTCGCGATGCGTCACTTGACGCTTTGGGAACGAGAATACCCAAAACGCCAGAATTCCAAGTACCTGAGTGTTAGTCTGTTGGAACTAAGCACTAAGCACCTGAGAACCTGGGGCAGCATCCAGGTCCAAACTGTAAAACCTGACGAACGTGAGCGGTGAGGACCAGCCTGCCGCATCACATACGTCTTGAAGAGAAACTCCGAATAATAAGGCTTTAGAGGCCGCCATACCCCTCGTAGAGTGAGCTCTGACCACCAAAGGACACGGCTGGTCAGAGTACTCGTATGCAAGTGAAATAGCCTCAACTATCCACTTACTAACCGTCTGTTTAGAAGCAGGAAGACCCTTCTTAGGTGATCCAAAGCAAATAAATAACTGGTCAGACTTCCTCATTGAAGATGTCCGATGAACATAAGTATCCAGTGCTCGCACTGGACACAAGAGGTTCAGCCTTTCCTGGTCCACAGATGTAAAAGGAGGACAGAAACCTGCAGCACAATAGGCCTCGGAATAATGGTAGGCACCTTTGGAACATATCCATGTTTCGGGTAAGAATGCCTTGGCCATCCCCGGTGCACTCAAGGCAGGTGGGGACCGAAAGGGCCTGAAGGTCTGACTCTAATAGGGACGAAATAGCTAGCAGAAAATAGTCTTAAAAGAAAGGAACTTCTCTGAGACCAAATCTAAGGGCTCGAAGGGAGCCCCAGATAGGCCTTCTAGAACTATTGCAAGGTCCCAAGCCAGCACCCTAGTGCAAGTTGCAGGCCTCAGCCTCAAAGTGCCACGAAGGAAACGAGTGATCAGGGGGTCTCGACCCAAAAATGTACTACCCACCAGGGCGTGGAAAGCCGCAATGGCCGCCACGTATACCTTAACCTGTTAAGCTTCAAGCCCATTTTTGAAAAATCCCCAGATATGGCATTCCCAAACTGAAACAGATACAGTTCATGAACCCTTTGTACTAAAAGCACAAGTAAGATCTCATTTGAAAGCTGACACCTGGAAGTTTATTGTAAATGTAGAATTAATTATTGTCATAATGAAAAAAAATTGTTATAAATAGCTTCAAAGTTTTGTAAAGTTATTATACATTTATTTTTATGAAACATCTTCATGAAAATAAAATTGAAGTTGGCATTGTAGCAATCTAGAAATGCACTGCAGCTAAAGCCACATGTCTAACCATGTTATATTTAAAATCTGAAGATGATAAGTCTAAAACTCTGTATTTAGTTCAATGTTTTTCAAGATCATGTCATATGACTTTATTTTGATTAGACTGGTGTTTATTGTCATCTTATAAGCATCTATTCAGTCTATTGCCTCTATTGTTTTGTGATGCAAAAACGAGCCCCATTCAGTCTCAGTCTCCCCTGCACATATTCACACCTCTCCAGCCTGTTTATTGCTCTAAATATGCTTTTCTTTTGTCTGCATTATAATCACTAACGACTAGCAATTCACACTGTTTCAATCCCTCATTTATTTTATAAAAGTTCTCACTTCACAGTGAAACTGTATCAAATGCCCTTTTTGAAAAACGAAACATTTCAGTAAGCATTCTTATTTAGAAAAAAAATCATAAAAATTACATCGAAGTTAGGTAGCAGGTGCTCAGTACTAGCTAGCATGTTAGCTTAGCACACCATCAATACACGACAATTTATGAGAATAAAACTATGTTTGTGCTCCAAACTTACTTTATAGCGCAAGTCGAGTGTTTTAAATAACTTTCTGTAATCTAATTTGGCTTCAGATAAAAAAATCAGATAGAAAATATATTATTTTATTGTATTCTGCACAATTTGAAAGTCTTTCTCGATTAGCATTACATTATACATATAATCTATTATTATGAAAATACCTGACATGACTCGAAGAACACAGGTAAATCAAATATCATTGCAATCATGTTTATTGTCTTCAAAACATCTTTATCTGCACTTTACAGCGATCTCGGATAGCTTTGTTTATGTGTCAGGACTTCCTGAATGTCACATGATTATGGCTCTTCTTCATGTGATCCATATATGGACTTTACTGTGCAACAGCGCCCCAGACTTCAGTATGAATGGATAACTCAGTACATCAGAGTATACAGCGCTCAAAATGATTACATCGACGCATTTGGGTATAAATTCAATAAATATTATTCCTGTCTATAGAAGTCTGATGTAAACCTATGAGAATCTATCAATATTTCTCCAAATCTGCACATGTTTGAGCTAAAAGCCCTGAGGGACGTTGTTTTGTGAATCGCTGTCATGACGATCACACGAGTTTTTTTCTGAATGAGACCGGCTGACGCTCATAATTCATATTAAAGGTAACGACTCATTTTTTAATTTCATAACTCCTGACACAAATTAAGACATAACTGTCACTATAAGTTTCTCAGAATACAATAGTGGTCAAATACTGAAACTTGAGTCTTATATCGTTTTAATGATGTATAGTTTGTCAAGTTAATCACATTAAATATGATAGTAACTTTGAACTATTTAAAAAAAAAAACGCTTCAGAGCGCCCACGCACTGGTGAAGGTTAACAGGTTAAGCGTGGAAGGACATAGACCTGATACAAAGCGTTCTTGCAGAAACTCGAATACTGTGTTTACTGAACAGTTAACCGGATCCCACTGACGCTGGGAAGTGAAAAACTCTCGAAAAAGTGAATATAGTTTCCTCGTAGCGGGAGCTCTGGAGCTTAGAATGGTCTCAACAACCTCGGTTGAGAGACCACTCTCTATGAGTTGGGCCCCCTCAGAGGCCAAACCCACAGTTTCCAAATCCCCTGCCGGGGGTGCAATATTGCATCCCCTGCCTGAGACGGAAGGTCTCTCCTGATCGGGACCTCCAAGGGAGGTCCGTCGAGGAGAAAAATTAGGTCCGCAAACCAAATTCAGCTCGGCCAGGGTGGTGCTACTAAATAGGCTTATTCCATCCTGGCGGAATCACTCCAGAACTCCTGGGAGCAGAGCAACAGGGGGAAATGCGTACAGACGTACCCTCAGCCACGTCTGCACCATAGCAACCAGCCCCGTGGGGACTGGTTGAGTGAGGGATAACCAGAGTGGACAGTGCGTCGTATGCTGAGACGAGAACAAATCCACTTCTGCCTGGCCATAAAACTCCCATATTTGCTCCACCGCCTCGGGGTGGAGTCCCCTGGCCTCAGCCCCTGCCTCGACAGGGTGTCTGCTCCAATATTCTGGCCCCCCTGGAATATACACTGCCCTCAGACAGCGTAATTTCCTGAGGGACCAAAATAATAGGCCACCAACGTGTTGTCTGTGGGTCAAGAACCAGAGTTTCCTCCATATAACCAAGGCGCGGGGATACTGCCGCGTGATCTTGATCGTACGGAGTGGGTTTCCCCTCAGGGAGAACCCTCTGGTCCTGAGCCACCACTGTAAAGGTCTCACGTACAGCAGGTCAAAGGGTATCACATTGAACGCTGCTGCCCTGAGGCCTAACAGTCACTGTTTCAGAACAACACATGATGGCCCCTCAGGTCTGGGAGGAGATGTCTCAACGCATTGAAGACGACCATCATCTCTAGGCAATTCATGTGCCAAGCGAGATGATGACTCCTCCCAAGCCCTGAGCTGAGCGGCCTTCCAATACCGCTCCCCAGCCGGTGAGGGAAGCATCTGTCGAGATAGCAACTCGATGGCAAAGAGCTCCCAACACCGAACCCTGGGTTAAGAACCAGTGTTTCCTCCATATAACCAAGGCACGAAGGCACGGCGCGTGATCTTGATCATACGAAGTGGGTTTCCCCTCGGGGAGAACCATCTGGTCCTGCGCCACCACTGCAAAGGTCTCATGTACAGCAGGCCAAAAGGTATCCCGTTGGACGCTACTGCCACAAGACCCAACAGTCTCTCGAACTGTTTTACAGTGCGTGACTGGCCTAGCCTCAGCTCTTTTGTGGCTGTTAGGATAGCAGCTACACGAACGGGCGACAGAGTGGCCCGCATCGTCACTGAATCCCATACCACACCAAGGAAAGTGGTTCTCTGTACTGGAGAAAGCACACTCTTCTTGGCATTGAGCCTCAACCCCAACATCTGCATATGAGCGAGAACGACACCTCGGTGCCGAACCGCTAACTGTTCTGATTCCGCTAGAATCAGCCAGTCATCTATGCAATTCAGAATGCGTATACACTGCAGCCTGGCGGGGCCAGAGCTGCGTCTATACACTTCGTGAACGTGCGGGGTGATAGAGCTAGACCGAAAGGAAGTGCCTGATACTGGTGTTCTTTGCCCCAAAGAAAACCTCAGGAACCTCCTGTGCTGAGGGAGGATGGAGATATGGAAGTATACGTCTTTTAGATCTATTGTGACAAACCAGTCCTCGGATCTGATTTGAGTCACGATCTGTTTGAGTGTCAGCATCTTGGACTTGAGTTCCAGCACCAAACACTCCAACAGACGAAGATCTAGTATGTGACGCTGCTCTCCATCCTTTTTTGGAACAATGAGATAACGACTGTAAAGACCCGACGCAATGTCGGGTGAGTACACCTGCTCTATAGCTTTCTTTGCTAACAGGGCCTTTACCCCTTGCTCCATTACCAGAGAGATTACCATTACCCATAGAGATATATTTGGCAGTAGCTTCCGCGCTGCCAGAAAATCTACCAAGGGAACCAGCCCCTCGAGGCTGGCCTCTGGTGTAATAAAGACAGCCAGTTCGGGGACCTGAAACATACTGGCAGGAACCACCCGAACTGACTGTTTTCGAACCCCCCTCAGAGGGCGCGAGTCCGACGCAATGTCGAGTTGACGCTGCGCCAGAAGCTCGCTGGAGAACGCTGCGCCCCGAAGCACCAAGGGTGGCGGGGTTGGCAGAACGGTCCCCTGAGGGCACAGAGATGGAAAGGGCACCCTATAATGAGGTGTACACCATTCCACCCCGGTTGGGGCTGCCCTCACCGGTCTGACGCCGTGGCGCCAGACCTTTTCTTTTGAGCCGCAGCCTTCTCAGCATGAAGAACGGTCCTCGGATCCGGCTTCTGCTTTGAAGGCTTTGGCTGCTGTGTTGTGTATGAGAAACTAGCCGGCTGGAGCTGCTCACGCCCAGCAGCCCCAGTGGGTTGGACATAGCGAGGGAGAGATTATCTTGTATCTTTCTCCATGATTCCCATCAAATTGAGCCAGAGGTGTCTCTCAGTGACCACATTTCTTTGGCTGCCATCCCTGAGAGATAAATCTGAGGCCCGACGGAGTTCTCAAACCCCATCGGGCCAAACTCCCTCACTTCTGTCCAAATACCACAGCAGGTCAGCCTGATATGCTTGCAGCACTGCTATAGTGTGCAAGCAGGCTCGTGCTAGACCCACTGTCATATATGCTTTTCCCACTAGATTAAAAAATAGTTTTCTTTAATGGTTTAGTGAGAGAAGCCGACGCCTTCAGGGACGATACTGAACCGGGAGACATAGCTCGCAAGTGTCTGTTCTACCCGGGGTATTGCCCCATAGCCATACTCTCTTAACCCCCAAATATCTGAATATACATGAATGTGGGGCTAAAAAATGAGTAAGGCTTTTTCCATGATCTAGACAGCTCGCTGTGCAGATCGGGAAAAATGGAAGGCCCCGTGATGGAGGTGGAAAAATAGAGGGAAGGAAACTCGTTCAATTTATTTTAAGGACGAGTGCCCCCTTATTTCTGCTAGCCATTAAATATTTAATTCATCTACAGCCTCAGTAAACACCTCCACCAGCTTATTATTATATATATATATTTTTTTTTATATACATTCTTTATATATATACACTTTATTTTATATATAATATATAAACTATCATATATATATATATATATAGGCTATATATAATTCTCATACGCTGGGGAAGAGATGGCAAATCCACTTCCCCCATGATTGTGTACACTTTTAATGCCCAGCACATCTACCTCCTCGGAGGTAGAGCACTGAAGCATTGATTTCTCTCCCCGGGCGGAAGAGACCGCAGCGCGGGCTTCCGAGACCGGAGAGAGAGCACTGGATCCCTCGTGGAAAGGGAGGAGATAAGATCCGCGGACCCGTCTCCAACCCCGTAACGAGATCCTATTCGCGATCCACAGGAATGCATTCTCCGCGCTGCCTCGGCAGACGCGTGTCCTGCACCCCGAGGATCGCGAGCCTGGCCACTTTCCTCGAAAAGTGACAGGCGGGAGTGGAGCATGCGAAGCGAAAGCTTCTCACAATGTTGCAATCAGCCCCCTCGGAGGCTGATACCGCATGCTCCACTCCCAAACAAACTACACAAAGCTTTTGTAAAGTTGTTTCGCCATAACTCTTCCCAATAATATCGAACAGACAACAATAAATAGACAGAGACAGAGTAACACAGATCGCTTGCTGAGACACAGAAGCTAATGCCGCGTTTCACCGGATGTGCTCTTATGCCTTCCTGGTCATGACGTCACCCGCCGTTGACATTGATGCTCAGACGCATTCACGCTGGGGGCGTTCCCAAAGCGTCAAGTGACGCATCGCGAGTTCCCTCGAAAGGGAACTACGTTACTATGATTATAAATATGTATCATTTGTGTTTTAACAACATTTAGCTCACGAGTTATTGATCTGGGAAGTTCGAATCTGTGAATATATTGCCAACTTTTACTGAGCTCCTTGAGCTAAGTACTGGCATTTCTTTATATCTGAGTCCAAGTTCAAACACTATGAACTGCTCCATTGTTAACGTACGGAGCTGTCTGAAACACTGCCAGCGGGACATTAAACAGGAAGTGTTTGTCCGAGCTCACAACAGTTTTTGTAAGGGAGAGCAAATATGTTTGCGAGGGAATGCAAAAGTTTTGCGAGGGAATGCAAAAAAAATGTCCTTTAGGGCACCGTACAAACCACCTCCTGAAGTTTAAAGAGATTACAATTTCCGTGATGTAATCTGAAATCAATAAAGAACTACAGCCATGGTCGAAAGTATTTGCAGCGACATAAATGTAGTTTCGCAAAATTTTCTGCTTCAGTATGTGTAGATTATTTTTTCACATGTTTCTATGGATACTGGAAAACAATGATAATAATTTCATAGATTTTGTTGGCAAAGACATTCAATATATGCAAAGAGTCAATATTTACAGTAGGGCTGCAACTAATGATTATTTTGATTATCGATTAATCTAATGAAAAATGAAAAATCTAATGCAAAATTTATTACAATTCATTTTGAAGTATTTGGAATATTACTGCTCAATGCTGTCCTCCAAACAACGTGAAATATAAAGCCTATGCAAACAAATATGTGAATGTATCTATGTAGGCTATGCTGTATATAATAAGCATATTGGTGGATATCTAGCCTGACGTTGTCATACTCAGATTCTAGTCAGAATGTGAGTCTGAAACTGCTCCATTGGGCTGTGATTATGGGGCGTGTTTCAACCGAACCAGGAAAGAAAATGCCTCTGCACTCAATTGGATCGACAAATGCCTTGATCGCGGTTCTCTGTTCCTCTTTTAAAATGAATGTGCTGTTTACATCTTCTATAACAGACACGATGGCTGAATCTACACTTCTAAATTCTCCAGCGGCAGCCATTCTTTGTTGTAAACAAATTCAACCCAAGCGCACTTTGGTGACGTGTTGATAACATTACTGTTGATCATCTGTCCATCATCTTATAAAGCCCGCCCTGACAGTTCGCCCTGACAGACACCAGGGCACCATAAAGATTTTATCAAAGAATTTGCGGACTTTCTATCAGAACTAGTATTGGCTGCAAATTGTTTGTGATTTTAATATACATGTAAATAATGAAAAAGATGCATTGGGATTGGCATTTAAAGACATTGTAAACTCAATTGGAGTTAGACAACATGTGTCAGGACCTACTCATTGTCATAATCATACTCTAGATCTAATATTATCACATATGTTGATGCCATTGAAATTCTGCAGCAGAGCGATGACATCTCAGATCATTATCTAGTCTCATGTAAACGTCACTTAGCCAAAGCAGCAAAGCCGACTCCGTGTTATAAATATGTTAGACCTATAACTTCTGCCACAAAAGATTGCTTTATCAATAATCTTCCTATTCAGTTTCATCATCTCAGCATCCCGGATAGCTTAGAAGAACTCGATATTGTGACAGAAACTTTTAACTCTCTCTTTTCCAGCATTTTTGATGCAGTTGCTCCGTTGCGCTTAAAGAAGATTAAATAAAATAGTCCAACACCGTGGTACAACGAACACACTCAGGCCCTTAAGAGAGCAGACAGAAAAATGGAGCGCAACTGGAAGAAAACTAAACTAGAGGTATTTCGGATTTCATGGAAGGAGAGATGGATTGCTTACAGAGAGGCCTTAAAAGCTGCTAGATCTGCTTATTTTTCAACCCTATTAGAAGAAAATAAACATAGGTATTTATTTGAAACAATGGCTAAACTAACGAAAAAGAAAGCTTCAAGCCCAGAAGTGTCCAAGTAACACAGCAGTAATGACTTTATGAACTGCTTCACTTATAAGATTGATAATATCAGGGACAAAAGTATAACTATGCAACCGTCTACCACAGTATCGCATCAGGCAGTGCATTGTAGTCTCCCTGAATAAAAAATTGGTTCATTTGTTGCTACAGGAGAGGAAGAATTTTGCAAACTTGTTAATTCATCTAAATTAACAACTTGTATGTTAGACCCTATACGGACTAAGCTAGAGATGCTTCCAGATGTCATAGATCCTCTTCTCAATATCATTAATTCGTCTTTGTCTCTAGGATATGTGCCAAAAACCTTTAAGCTCGCTATGATAAAACCGCTTGTTAAAAAATCTCAACTTGATCATACAAAATTAGTCAATTACAGGCCGATCTCGAATCTGCCTTTTCTGTCAAAGATACTGGGAAAAGCCGTATCCTCACAACTGTGTTCCTTTCTTGAAAGAAAAGATATCTGCGAGGATTTTCAGTCAGGATTTAGACCGTACCATAGCACTGAGACAGCTCTCATTAGAGTCACAAATGATTTGCTCATCATCCGATCGTGGTTGTATCTCTTTATTAGTGTTACTTGATCTTAGTGCTGCATTTGACGCAATTGACCACAACATTCTTTTAAATAGACTAGAAAACTATGTTGTACTATGTAAACCATGGTTTAAATCATACTTATCTGACCGTTATCATCAGTTTGTAGCATTAAATAAAGAGATTTCTTATCGATCACAAGTTCAGTATGGCGTACCACAAGGCTCAGTACTAGGACCGCTGCTGTTCACTCTGTACATGCTACCATTAGGAGATATCATTAGGAAACATGGAATTAGCTTTCACTATTATGCCGATGATACTCAGCTGTATATTTCTTCAAAACCTAACGAAACTTACCAATTCACAAAATTAACGGAATGCATAGCTGATATAAAAAATTGGATGACTAGTAATTTCCTACTACTAAACTCTGAAAAAACAGAGATTCTAATTATTGAACAAAAAACTTCCACATGTAATAACCTAGAATACTGTCTAACACTTGATGGCAGCTCTGTTAAGTCTTTGTCGTTGGTTAGGAACCTGGGTGTGCTCTTTGATACCAATCTTTCATTTGAAAATCACGTGTCTAGTATCTGTAAAACCGCATTTTATCTAAATTACGCCATATGCTCTCATTGACAAATGCGGAACAATTAGTTCATGCGTTCATGACATCAAGGCTAGACTATTGTAATGCTCTACTGGGTGGTTGCCCTGCACGCTTAATAAACAAACTACAGCTAGTTCAAAACGCAGCAGCTCGAGTTCTTACCAGAACCAGGAAATATGACCATATTAGCCCGGTTCTGTCAACACTGCATTGGCTGCCGATTAAACATCGTATAAATTTGAAAATATTGCTGATTACTTACAAAGCACTAAATGGTTTAGCTCCCCAGTACTTAAGCGAGCTCTTAACGCATTATAGTCCGTCACGTCTATTGCGATCTCGAAATTCCGTCCAGTTGATAATACCTAGAATATCAAAATCGACTGCTGGCGGTAGATCCTTTTCCTATTTAGCACCAAAACTCTGGAACAATCTTCCTAACATTGTCTGGGAAGGAGACACACTCTGTCAGTTCAAATCTAGACTAAAAACACATCTCTTTGGCCTAGCATACACATAGCACACTATAGACTTCTATAATTCAATGTTAGGCTGCATAGTTTAGATCAGCCGGAACCGGGAACACGTCCCGTAAATCCTGATGTACGTGGTACATCATAAGAAGGATGGCGTCTACGCTAATATTAGTCTCTCTGTTTATCCCGAGGGACCCTCTATGGTGGACCTGCGCCTGGACCCATCCCAACGCATCCTGAAGTGCCAGCCTCATCAGCCCTGTGAAGGCCTCATCGACACGACAGCCATCGGCACTGATCTTCAACAACTCGTCTCCATACCGGCGTGATTACTTCGACTTCCAACCGGATGGAAATGGATAAATACTCTAAATGTTCCGATCCAATTTGACTTGTAATGCTGCCCGAATCATAGACTGTTCTAGAGAACTGTGAGGAGAACTGTGCCCGGTTGCATAAAGCACCTTAAGTGTAATTTTCCCTTAAGGTCGCCCTTATGTTTCCCTTAAATCTAAGGGTGTTGCAGAAAAATACCCTTAAGTGTTACTTAACGGGTTTTTTTTTAGTGAAACGTCATAAACACTTAGAATTTCCCTTAAATGCTGTTTTTTCACTTAAGTAATCGTTAAGTGTTGCATAAAACCCCTTAATGGTAATTTCCCTTAGTATAACTTAAGGTTTGGAAATCGTAACCTTAAGAGTAACGCGGACAAAAATAAGACGACATGGCTGAATTTATGGAACCAGCTGAAGATCATAGGGAATAGGGAGAACCCTTTGGACTAATTTAGCGATGAAAAATTGTTGCAAGAATACCGGTTTGATCGACGCGCAATATTTGACATCGCTATCAAACTAGACGGCTGTCTGTCTGTCATTACACGCGACTCGCATGTAAACTATCACAACGTTAAGTCAGTGGGCGCACGGAGAGTGTGTGGCCGACCCGTGCAGAAAACAATTCACAGGAGAACGAGCTGATTCTGTGTTTTAAAAGGAATCATGACAGAAGAAAACAAGTATGCTATGGAAATATACTCAGCTGTATTTCGAGACACAGAGCCAGAAGAGCATTCACAAAACCTAAACAAATGCCAAAGCATAAGACGGTGAACAACAGAAACTGCCGCCACTTTCGGAGCTAACGCGGTGTTACGTGATAGCGTCACTGGACTGACACGTGATATTCCGACATGTTAGTGTTTTGCGTATCTATGGCAACAACAGACTTTTATAACGTGAATCCAGGATCGCTGTCGTGAAACACTTAAATGTTTCCCTTACCTAAGAGAACCGTTTAAGAGATTATATGCAACACCCATAAATTATTCTCTTAGGTAAGGGGAAATCGCCCCTTAAGTATCATACTTAAGGGAAAAACTTAAGGTGCTTTATGCAACCGGGCACTGGCCCTCCGGCTGAGTCTGGTTTCTCCCAAGGTTTTTTTCTCCATTCTGTCACCTGATGGAGTTTTGGTTCCTTGCCACTGTTGCCTTGGCTTTTGGCTTGCTTAGTTGGGGACATTTAATATTTAACAATATTATTAATCTGCCTTACTTAAGGTGGACGTTGACGCAATTATTTTCATGTTTTTACTGTGAAGCTGCTTTGATACAATATGTATTGTAAAAAGCGCTATATAAATAAAGGTGACTTGACTTGACTTGACTTGACAGTTTGATTGGTCCGAACAGCTTTGGTTTGGGCATACTTGCTTCTCAACAGATCAAGTCCAGACCGAACTTGACATCCTCAAATGTTGTGGGAGGGGTTAAGTTCAGCTGGCATCCAGGCTAGTGGATATCTGCTTCTGGGCCAAATCCTGACTGATGATCCATTCTTGCCATAGGCCTAGTGCTCAGAGTTGATCACAATTTGTGGACTTCTGCTTGTCCACTCACCTTTTGAGGACTGAACACGGGTTATGGGATAAAAATCCGGGGAGTTGCCTGGCCACGATCCAAAATTTCTATGTAATGATCTCCGTGCAGAATCGCTCTTTCCTTGTGATATGGTGCTCCCTCATCCTGCGTGTAGCCAATTAGCTCAAAAGGGAAATATGAACAATTAATTATAACTTGTTATAATTAGTTATATATATTTAAATTAGTAAATAGAATTTGATGTAGCATAATTAATATTGCAATTAACCTGTTTCCCTAGCGAGCTCTCAGTATTAATCGTCTATCAACTCTCAGAAAGTGATATTTTCATGGCCACAGAAAAATAACTGTATGTAGCTGTACTTTGACTTTGATTTGCAAGCACAGTGACCACAGAATTCTATACTTGCATGAATGTGCACAAAAGTTTTATTTATCTAAAATCATGAACACATAGCTAGTAGTCACTGTAAAACAAACACTTACACACTATCACATACATTGGTCAAATTGACAGTGAAAGTGAAAGAATGAAACCAAAACAGGGGGATGAATCTATGGAAATGTAACCACTCATAATAGTCGGTTAACCATCTGAACAGAACCATCAGCACCTTGTTAACAAGGGGTCTACAGCTTATACTAAACCTCTGTTTAGTTATTGTACAATATATTTGCAATGCCTTAGCCGTTGAACAGGCGCCCAAATGCAGTCTCGATTGATCAACATGCAGACTGTTGATGTTGAATGATCATTAAACAGCAAAGTACCATCTGATTTAGATGATCATTTGTTCTATTATCTGTTGTTGGTTTGAGGGGCACAAGCACATTCATTTAGTGAATTTTGAAAGAGACTCGCTTATGGTAAAAGTCAAATAGCTTTGCATAATAAAAATGTGCACCTTGAATTGATTCAGTTGTGTTTGAAAATCACTAGAGGATCACTAATCTTTGCCATGAAATCACAGTTTTTAAGCAGTTATCTGTTAGCAGTGGCGGAACTAGAGTTTTAGACATGGGGTGGCCAGGGGGTGGCCACTGCTACTTTCGGGGGTACACAGTACACACACACACAGTGGAAAAGCTTGTGGAAGGAATTGGGTCACTCTGTTTGTGTCTATAACTGTTGAACATCTAAAATATTTTCAGAAAACAAAGCTGAAGCACCAAGTTGATAAGATACCGCATGTGTCTGTTATGAACTGCTCCACTTATTTACAAAAAAACCTCACATTTGCAAAAAAATATATATATATTTTATTTTATCTTTTATTAGATATAGCTGGCATCAAGCAGACATGTCCTTGAAAAAGTTAAACAATTTTATTGCCCATCAATATAAAATCTTATCCTGGGAAGATTAAATACAACATAATTCTTTCTTTATAATAATTTATAATAATTCTAATTCTAATTATTTAATTTATAATTATTTTTGTGTTCATTTTTGGGTGAACTATCCTTTTAATCTGGCAAAATCATCTCAACTTAAATTCCTGAATTGGGTATGTGATTGACTGCCTGTGTCTGGTAGATGCTCTGACCTGTTGCTGGTTCTGAAGTCTGACCACACTGACTCTGACTAGCCAGTGGTGATGCAAGGGCTGGGGGGTCTGTTTGCACCTGATCTGCCTGTTAGTCCAGTCATTTTAAGCCAAAATGGGGGTCAACCTTGAACAAATTGCAAAAAGAAAACTCAACTGATTTTGTATCCTCAATATGTCTTGAGTAAGGAAAAAAAAGTCCCAAAGAATCCCATTAGGGAAAGTTTAGAAAAACAAAACAAATATAGCCTATTCATACGCCTATTCATTCTTTTTCTTCCGAGAATAGGGTAAAAAGTTTAACCTTTAGATATCACCATGAAAATTACTGAGTTGATTACTTACATCAAGACAAACAAAAAATGTATTCCAAGTTTTTTTAAATTGTTTGTTAAGATGGACAAACGGTGCATAATCTAATTACGTATGTGCTAATTTGTATAAATACCACAACAGATCTAAACATTGGGTCTAGCCAGGTGAAAATGTCTTGTTGAATCTTGTTGACACATAACAGTAATACTTAATGTTAAGGTCTGAATGGAACCCATTTAGGCTACCCATGAGCATTAATACATAGAGGAAGGCAGAAGTACTTCAGAAACCAGCCTTTATTAATTATTAAGAGATGGGGTTTGGGGCTGGGTCTGTGCGACTGTTTCTGGGGGACGAGTCTAAGGGAAGAACAGGAGAAAAGGATGCAGAAGACAAAAGGTAAGTAAAATAAAAAGTGAATCCCCAGAAACAGATTTCGAAACTTTCCCCTAATGGGATTCTTAGGGACTTTGTTTCCCTACTCGGCATAATGAGGATACAAAATTATTTGAGTTTGCCTCTGTTGCAATTTGTTCAACCTTTTTTTCATAAAATGACTGGACTATGTTTGTGCTTATTTTAAAATAACTCTGATATCTCTCCCTTTCTTTTCATGTTTAATTGACCCTGTTCAAAAATATGACAAATTTAAAATATCTGTCACGGAACGCCCACTCACGCCACCCTCTGGTTTCACTCGATCTCTCTCCCCTGAATACTAGCACTACACTTCCCAGCATCCCCTCCGTCATTATCACCCTTATCACCGTCACCTGTGGATCATCATTATCCCCTTTATATGAACTGGTTCTTCCATTGCTCAGTGCGAAGTCTTGTTTTCACCCATGAACATTACCAAGCATTATCTTTGTCTGTCGGTGTTATCCTGTTATCTCGACCTCTGCCTGAACCTCGGACTCGGTGAACCTTTGCTG
The DNA here is from genome assembly GCF_029890125.1 of Rhinichthys klamathensis goyatoka. Lineage (NCBI taxonomy): Eukaryota > Metazoa > Chordata > Actinopteri > Cypriniformes > Leuciscidae > Rhinichthys > Rhinichthys klamathensis. The sequence continues at coordinate 1,853,677 of NW_026606720.1, forward strand.
CCTGCCCTGACCTCTGCCTGTGTTAGACCTTGTGTTCTGGATTACCCTTTGGACTTCTGCCTTACCTCGTTACTTACTTGTGTTCAATAAAAGTCTTGCATATGGATCACTCTGCCTCAGCCTCTGCATCACAGAAGACTTCGCCGCAACCAGATCCAGCAGACTTTATGCACTTGGCCAATGAAGTTTCAGCGCAAGCTTCTGAGCTGGTCACTCATCGTCAACAACTGGTTAAACTGACTTCACTCACCGAAGAGCTCGTGAGGTCTGTGCACGCATTAACCCCACAGCTTGCACCCGCTAATCCGGTGCCAGCCGCCGCAACACCCGATCCTCCTCTGCTGGCACGTGAGCACCTCTTCCGGTCATCCCAGAATGTCACTACCTGAGAAGTTTGACGGATCACCAGCCACCTGTAAAGGATTTTTATTACAATGTGAAATCTATTTCAATCAGTCCCGAGAGCACCATACCGACCAGAGTCGTATCTATTTCGTATGCTCACTTTTGACTGGAAAGGCGCTGGAATGGGCAGCGGCGATGTGGACTGGAGGTCAGATTTCCTCTTTCACCTATGAAGTTTTTAAAACTCACTTCAGGGAGGTGTTTGAACATCCCGCGGGAGGAGAGGATCCTGGGGAACTGCTCCTGTCATTACGCCAGGCTCACTCATCTGCGGCGGATTACACACTCACTTTCAGAACACTCGCTGCACAGACGGGTTGGGATGAGAAACCGCTGAAACTCCTATACCGTCGAGGACTCAATTCGGATCTCCAGGGAGAATTGGCATGCCGTGATGATGGAAAAAGTCTCAATCAAAGCATGGAGCTCGCCATTCGACTAGACCATCTCATTCGTGCTCGTCGCTCATCTCACAGAGTTAATCAGTTCACAGTTCACCTATGCAGATTGGTGTCACACACATCTCCGTGGCTGAACGGGACAGGAGGAGACGTCTTAATTTATGCATGTATTGTGGTCAACCTGGTCATCTGAGAGCCGCGTGTCCTGTGAGACCTCCAATGAGATCACCACCGATGCATACATCTCCTGAGCCTATTGCGGTGAGTCCCAAAATTCCTTCCTTTAACTCTCTCATCTTGAAAATTTCGTTAATCCTGAATGGAGAGACTGTTGAGACGAGGGCTTTAATTGACTCTGGTGCTTCTGGGAATTTAATAGATCTTACGTTCGCACAAGCTCATTATTTGTCTCTTATTCCTTGTGAGTCTCGTGTGGCCATGACCGCGCTAGACGGGCGCCCCCTGGGAGCAGGAGAGGAGCAGTACATCACGCCACCCCTCACTCTCAATATCGGACCACATCACACAGAGGAGATACAACTATTCACGATCGATTCACCTCAGTACCCAGTGATTTTGGGATTTCCTTGGCTAGAACGTCACAATCCACTCATTTCCTGGTCTGAGAGGAGGATTTCTCAATGGTCTCAGTCCTGTCGGGAGAACTGCTTGCCTGCTGTCCAGGGTCCTGAAACGAGTCATGAACCTGCAATAGAATCGGATCTTCAAGGATTACCAGAGGTATACCATGATTTAGCTCTGGCGTTCAGTGAAAGTGAAGCCTCTCACTTACCTCCACATCGAACAGGAGACTGTGCCATCGAACTCTTACCTGGGGTTGTTCCACCGCGTGGGAGAGTATATCCTTTATCTCAGCCGGAGACTGAGGCTATGAGGAGTTACATCGAGGAACAACTCGCTAAGGGTTTCATCACTCGTTCCACCTCCCCAGCTTCAGCGGGATTCTTTTTTGTTAAGAAGAAGGACGGTGGGCTTCGGCCGTGCATCGATTTCCGGGGTCTAAATGAAGTGACCATCAAGTATCGATATCCTCTGCCATTAGTGCCCGCTGCCTTGGAGATGCTTCGCACAGCTCGATACTTCACGAAGTTAGATTTACGGAATGCATACAACCTCGTCCGTATTCGAGAGGGTGACGAGTGGAAGACAGCTTTCTCTACCACTTCAGGTCACTATGAGTACCGGGTTATGCCGTTCGGACTGTCCAATAGTCCCTCCGTGTTCCAGGCATTCGTCAATGAGATCTTCAGAGACATGCTTAACCACACAGTTATAGTCTACATTGATGATATCCTGATTTATTCTGAGACTCTCGAGGCACACATCGGGGATGTTCGAGCTGTCCTTAAGCGCTTAATTGACAACCAACTCTATGCCAAAATTCAGAAGTGCGAATTTCACCAGACCAGAATCGCTTTCCTGGGCTACATCATTAGCGCAGACGGGGTTTTCATGGATGACAGCAAGGTCCAAGCCGTGGTAAACTGGCCTCAACCCACATCTATTAAGGAGCTACAGCGCTTTCTGGGATTTGCGAATTTCTACCGCAGATTTATCCGTGGTTTCAGTGTCATTGTGGCCCCTCTCACATCCCTTCTCCAGGGGGGGGGAAGGCAATTCCGGTGGTCCGCTGAGTGCACTACGGCCTTTGAGCGGCTTAAAGCGAGTTTCACCACAGCGCCCATTTTGCATCACCCTGATCCGGAAAGAGAGTTTATCGTTGAAGTGGATGCTTCAAACACAGGAGTGGGTGCCATTTTATCTCAACGTCACGGAAGCCCGGCCAAGATGTTTCCTTGCGCGTTCTTTTCCCGCAAACTCAATTCGGCAGAGAGAAACTATGATGTGGGTGACCGCAAACTTCTGGCTATGAAGGCAGCGTTTGAGGAGTGGAGACACTGGCTTGAGGGCGCGAGCCAACCGTTCTGCGTACTGACTGATCATAAAAATCTGGAGTACATCCGTTCCGCCAAGCGTCTTAATGCCCGTCAGGCACGTTGGTCTCTGTTCTTCTCCAGATTCAATTTTAAAATCACTTACAGACCGGGATCCCAGAACGGGAAGGCAGATGCTTTGTCTCGTCAGTACGACAGTCCTAAAGAACCCTCCAATCTTCCCACAGTGGATGCGTGGTTACGTCGAAGTGAAGCTACCTGGGACTCTGCTCATGTTCACTTAAAACGGGCCGTTCGTCACTACCAGCGGCACGCAGATCTAAGGAGACGTGCTGGGCCTCGATACAGACCTGGCCAATGGGTGTGGCTCTCCGCCCGAGACCTCCGCTTAAAGCTCCCCAGCAAGAAACTCTCCCCCCGCTTCGTTGGTCCCTTCAAGATCCTTCGTCAGATTACTCCTGTCTCGTTCCGTTTGGACCTTCCCATTCATTACCGCATCTCACCTACTTTTCATGTCTCTCTTTTTAGAACCGCCACGGCCCCCAGGAGAGAGGAGTCCCAGGAGGAGATCGCTCCCGTACAGGCACCCCCAATTGTAGTCGGTGGAGCCGAGGTCTACCGAGTACGAGAGGTTCTGGACTCCAGACGCCGCGGCAGGGTATTACAATATCTCATCGACTGGGAGGGATACGGTCCAGAGGAGCGTTCTTGGGTCAGAACTCAAGATATTCTAGACCCTACGTTACTCACAACATTCCATCGTGACCATCCTGGCCGGCCTGCACCCAGACCCCGAGGTAATAATAATAATAATAATAATGCATTACATTTATATAGCGCTTTTCTAGGCACTCAAAGCGCTTCACATGGAAAGGGGAATCTCCTCAACCACCACCAATGTGCAGCATCCACCTGGATGATGCGACGGCAGCCATAGTGCGCCAGAACGCTCACCACACACCAGCTTACTGGTGGAGAGGAGACAGAGTGATGAAGCCAATCAGTGTATATATATATATATATGGGGATGATTAGGAGGCCATGATGGACAGAGGCCACTGGGCAATTTTTGGCATTTTTAATGACCACAGAGAGTCAGGACCTCGGTTTAACGTCTCATCCGAAGGAAGGTGCTCTTTGATAGTATAGTGTCCCCGTCACTATACTGGGGCGTTAGGACCCACACAGACCACAGGGTGAGCACCCCATGCTGGCCTCACTAACACCTCTTCCAGCAGCAACCTGGTTTTCTCAGAAGGTCTCCCATCCAGGTACTAACCAGGCTCAGCCCTGCTTAGCTTCAGTGGGCAACCAGTCTTGGGCTACAGGGTGATATGGCTGCTGGCGAGGTAGACCCCGTCGCGGATCAAACCCTCGCTTCCGGAGCCGTTCGCAGGAGGGGGGCTCTGTCACGGAACGCCCACTCACGCCACCCTCTGGTTTCACTCGATCTCTCTCCCCTGAATACTAGCTCTACACTTCCCAGCATCCCCTCCGTCATTATCACCCTTATCACCGTCACCTGTGGATCATCATTATCCCCTTTATATGAACTGGTTCTTCCATTGCTCAGTGCGAAGTCTTGTTTTCACCCATGAACATTACCAAGCATTCTCTTTGTCTGTCGGTGTTATCCTGTTATCTCGACCTCTGCCTGAACCTCGGACTCGGTGAACCTTTGCTGCCTGCCCTGACCTCTGCCTGTGTTAGACCTTGTGTTTTGGATTACCCTTTGGACTTCTGCCTTACCTGTTCAATAAAAGTCTTGCATATGGATCACTCTGCCTCAGCCTCTGCATCACAATATGATTCCAATCATATTCATATTCTAATCATCCAATTACCAACATTTAACTCTTTCTCGCTAGTATAAAAAAAAAGTGGTTTTGGTCATTTTCACAATTTCATGGCACCCCAGAATATTTTGTTGTATGAATATCTGAACATACCAAAAGAAAGAACAAACCCTGTCCTTTTAAAACAAAAACAAAAAAATAATGTTATTCTAGCTTCGTGCGTCTTTTTTTTAATCAACACTTGAATGTTGGCAAGTTTCATAAAAAGCAACATGAGCAAAAAGGTGAGAAAATCACATTTTTATCAAAGACTACATCTAGATTCATAATGATGATCAAAACACAGTAGATCGAGTCCATCAACAACCTACACCCATAAAGCTTCATAGTCCTATAGTGATCGCATTATGATATCGCTCGTTTCTGCTCTTCTTTGCCTGCGTTTTGATCTCCTATCCTCACATTAGCTAGAACATTTGTAGTATACTGTAACGTACACACGGCAAGGTACTGTATATGCGTGTATTAGGCCTAATGTAGGCTATTGGGAGCAAACCACCCTGATGCTAAACCTTAAAAGCTTACTTCAAATATGATGTTTTCTTATTCGGTGAAGTTTGGTATCTTGCAACCATCTCTCGTCCTCTGCTCGTCCGTTTGAAAACTGCGCGCGCCGCGCTGCCGGTATATTTTGGGGTGGCACCCGGGGTGGGCAATCGCATGTCAGGGGACCCCCCTCTGGCTCCGCCACTGTCTGTTAGCTAGCGGTTGTTGATTTATTTGCCAGAAAATTGTTTAAAACGTGTATACCCCGATCATTACTGATCCCGATGGCATAAATTGTGAAAATAAAATTGAAACAGGGACAGAAAATGAGAAGGATTTGAGCTGTGCTCTCACAGGGTTTGGCCGACGGGCATGGAGAGTGTGAACTGGCTGGGACTGAATCTGTGGTGTGGCCTTGGCCTGCTGAAGGTCTGCTGGGGCGACATGACGATGGGGAAAGGCCCGTTCCTTCACAGGAAGAGGGCGGCATTGGCCGAGACGCGAGCTTAATGCAATGCTTGGCCTAATTGTCCATTTCTCTATGGCAGAGATGATTGAAAGGGCCGAATTAGAGAAAGACGCAGAAGGAAATCACAGATATTTCGCCCGCAGTGGTGAGGGTATGTCTCGTCGGCCGGGACCCATTTGTTTGGGCTTAATCTCGCAAGATAACGCAGAGGGATCAGCGGCAGTGATAGGCAGAGGAGAATCGTTCCTTAGGCCGGAGTTTTTGCGGCAATTGATTCCTCCAGGGCGAAGAATTATTCTTCGGACGCAAAAAGTTCGAGGTCGAGGAAGTTACAATAGGGCTGGTTGTAACTTGAGCCCCCTCTGGCTGCGTACAGTATACAATACAAAAGACTATACAATACAGTATTAATAATATACACAACGTCCTGGAGATGTGCATGCTTATTTATAGAAAGGTTTGCCTATGAATCAATGGAAAGAAGTCCTTTTTTTATGTTCCTTATGTGTCTTTCCTATTACTTGTGCACCTCAACTTGAATGTCTCTGAGGTTCACTGGTTAGTGTCAGCAGGGGAATAAAATTTGATAAGATCAGACGAAAAGCAGACATCTCGGAGCCTGCATGGACCTTTGCTTTTTACTGCCTTGCAGGCTGGTTATTATATATATGAATAATTTTGTCTGATTGGTCTAGCCGCTACATGAAAATTGCACAGTCACCAGATTGCTCCTGGATCATTGGGAGAAGTTGCTCTCGCGGGATGTTTCGATACCAGTCTTTATTCATGGCAGTGTTTTTTGGCAGAATTGTGAGAGAGCCCACTCCCTTGGATTAAAAGAAACTCCACACATGGATGGGTTCAGGATGCTTTACGGTTGGCATGGCTCAGAATTCATGGTAGCGTTTACCTTTTATTTGGTAATAGACAATCGATTTCCCAGATGTCCCAAACAGGCGGAAGGGGGCTTTATCAGAAAAAAATACTCAGTATTAATTAGTCTTTTGCGGTCCAATTATTGTTCTTACTTACTGCAGAATTTTAAGTCTGTCCCTGATATTTTTCTTGGGGAGAAGTGGCCTCTTTGCTGCCTTGTTGACACCAGGCCAGTGTCAAAAAAAGTATTTGCATCAGATGCACACACCCATCTGCTGCCAATATTGAGCAAGCTCTGCACTGGTGGTGACACGATTCTGTAGGCGACTCCTCAGGAGTGAAGAGTCCTGGTCCTTGCAGGTAGACTTTTCAACAATTGAAAATTGAGTAGACTTTACAAAGAAATATTGCATTGTCTATACAAGATCTTGACCAAAAATGTATGCACCTCTTGATGAAAATGTTGTGATGTCATTTCCATCAAGAGGTGTACCATTTTTTGGTCAAGATCTTGTATTGATATGGAAAGCATTAAGCACTCCCAAAGACTTTGAATAAATTTAAGGTCTGGACTCAGAGGTATCAATTCACTTGTGAAAATGTTTCTTCATGCTCCCTTCCAACCATTCTATACTCAATTTGAGCCTGATGAATCTTGACATTGTCATCCTGGAATATGGCCCTTTCAAGGAAAGTCTGTTCACTGCAAGGGGGTAATCCATCAGCCGGAAACTGAAGCTACCCTGGGGGCCGCCATTGACTAGCAAGTCTTCACCTGCTGTTAGCATTCCATTGACTCCCATTCATTTTGGCGTCACTTTGACAGTGAATAACTTTACATCTGAGGCGTTTAAAGACTCCATTTGTCCATTGTTTATTTCTAAAGAAACACGACAAGGTATAAAAGGCTCCATTACCTTGTATCTTACGTTACTAAGCCAAGAGCAACAAGCATGTTCACAAATGAGCATGTTACTGATGAGTAAGCATGATACTGATACTGGATAAGCTAGTATATTGCCAATAACCAGATAAGCCTAGTGTAACAAGCATATTTCAATATTTATCAATTTGCTTTATTCAACAGCATGTTATCAATAAACAAGCATGTTGATGATATCCAGATAGGGGGTAAGGGAAACAGGTAAATTTAGCTCAAAGGGATTATTTTATTGAATTATTAATTAATTCATTGGGAATTTTGAAAGAATCACTTCTTTTACGGCCAAACAAATGACTCTTCCAGCGTTCACTTGAACTATCAGCTCTGCAGCTATTAATATCCAAACTATAGTGAAAACACTATTTATTAGCAAGGTAACTAGATCAGCAGTTTAAGGCATTAAATTTGTAAAAACATAACACAAGAACACTTCTCTTTAGAGCCTCAATGTCGAAAAAGTGCCTCAATGTCGAAGTGCTGCCCACATGGCTGTGATTCTGACAAAGGTCTAAGCTTAGGATACTTTATTTATGGGAATTAAAAACATAAAAAAAAACAAAGTACACCTGATGCACACTTCTTTGTTCTTCATTTTCTAGAACAAGAGTTTAAGAACCTTACTGTATTTTTGTGTAATTAATTAAGAGAAAGTAGTCCGCCATCTTACTCCGACGAAAGTGACTTGAACGCACCGGCCGTTGTAAACACCACTTCACCTCGTACGTACGAACTTCCCAGGAGGACTTGAACGCACCATTAGTAGGCTACAGTTGCTCTTTCATTCCGATCAGTTCAGAAACGATACTATTTATTTACTAATATTGTAGCCTAAATACTGAAACAACAATTTAAAAAACATTGTACATTTCAGAATATCAAGGGTTACTAGTAAAATTGTATCTTCAATGCCCAACATTGTATTTGCAGCACATTACACACTAGAAAGGGATTAGATTGTGTAAGATAGAGGTGGGCAATACGACCAAATTCTTATTTCACGATATGATACATTTTATTTCACGATATAATAAATTTTATTTCACGATAACCATATATATATATATCATGATATAGTTATTTTGTTATTTTATCTCATTTCTGTAGTTAAAAAAAGAAGAAAAAAAACTCCCCACAATGGAATACATAACAAAAATATGAATTAAACAAGATTCAGAAATGTAACAATCAAATGCCAACATAAAATATCCAAAAAGTCATAATAAAGCCCACTTTAAATATCAAAAGAGCTGATACTGGAAAGATTGCTGGCTCAGTCCCAACAGGATATGATCCATGAAAGCATTGTGATCAAAGCTCTTAAACACATGTTGCTCCATGTTCCTTTAATAAGTCTACTGTAATATTTGGATAGACACATCAGACAACTGACAAATTGAATGAATGTTGAGGATATTATGCAGTATTTGTACATGATTACATGTAAATAAATGCAATTGAATGTAAAGTTCTATTGATAGTGTTCTTTACACTCTTTTCAGGTACCTGAAGATTGTCCGCCCATTGGAGAGTACTGGACTATAGACAGTTTGTTTTGCCCGCCACATTTCTGCAGCTATTTGGCTCTTCTTGTTAGCCATATCTTCCATCTACTTGACCCTCATTCCTCAGAACTCCTG